>NC_090930.1:399411650-399713836 GCF_040938575.1 Ambystoma mexicanum | reverse complement strand
CCTCCCTGCCGAAAAAAGCCATTTTAATAATAAATTAGTATCCAACTTCCTCTTCCTCTGTGTTGCCATGGTGATACAGCGGGACTCCAATCTTTCTGATGCTCTTTCTATGAAGTTCTTGAAACTCTTCTGAATAATGTTTCAACTTCTTGCTCGCTGGGGCTATTTTCGCTTTTGTTTCACGGTTGATTTATGGCAGCCCCTTGTCATGTCAAGTAGACCTTGGGTTTGGAATGCTTTCTCTCCCTTCTAATGTAAAGGAGAAAATGGCCCCTGCATGCCCCTCTCGGAGAGACCATTATTGTTGCCCACTATATTTCTGTTTTCTGTGGTTGTCGGGGATAATTAAAAGTTATTCAGGCTACTCAGTGGGGGCAAGGCATAGCTCCACAGGAAATTATGATAGCAAGAGTCCTCCTGTAGAGGCCTGTACTTGGCACTACAAAGTGCCCCAGGCTGCAGTTACCTGAATGGGGCTGAATTAGACCAGACAAGCGCATCATCCCACTTCTTAATCTATCCACGCCATATACAAGTGGCAATTGTTGATTGCAGAAATGGGATTAAGAGGCTCTTGGGCTGAATTGAATTTCTTGTGAGAACAAAAAGAAGAAAGACGGACTCGGTTTGAATCACACAGCCTCAAGGTCCTGTGAATGAGTTCCACTTCAAACATTTGAACTGAAGTAATCAGAGTTTCACAATGGGGTGTGCAGGTGAGGAAAATAAACTGCTGCCAAACTGGAATGTAACAGTGACAGAAGCACGTCCAGAGGGACTTCATCTACCAAACAAGGTTTATTCAGATTAAAAGTGCGCAAAAAGTTAAAGATATGTAATTCCTTGTCTGAGTAGGCCTACTCACAATAGCAATATCACTACATTTTTATTGTGTAATATTCTGTAACACTGGACCCATGAATTATCGAATCCCTGACCCTGCACAATACTATTAGAATGGACTTTTTTAAAAAAGTGAACCCGTTTTTCAATGCTCGTGTATTAAACGTGATACATACATGACCAGTCTATATAACCGCCCCACCATGAAAGAAACCTGCAACTGTGTTTTCTGTTATCCAGCTTGGAAGCACAATATCACTTGCTTCGATTTTCCTAGGGCCAGGTGAGGTTGCACATGGCTTCTGTGACCATGACTGGCCAACTACCTTCATGCTAAAACACCTCACTTTTTAAACTGCAAAACAGGTCCACTTACAACAAAATTCGAGCAGCATGCTACATTTTATATCAGTGGCTTCTCAATCATCAGTGCAGCTTGTCACGGTTTATTACACGGCACACTGCAGCTAGGGACTCCTTCCCCAACAATGAATGTGGCGCACAAAAAAGCGGTAGGCCTCCAACCTGTCTTGCCACCAACCTCCACCAACAGCCCGTGTCACAATGGACGAGGAACCAGGCCAGTGTGTGTCAATAAGATATGTATTCATTTATGAGTTAATGGAAAGGAAAATCAAACAATTTCACAGCCACCATTGTTGTGGCAACACTAATGCAATGATCTGTACAGACCAATTAGGTTGAGATATCCTATTACAATTCACACAGTTCTTTAATGGCAAAACAGAAAAAAAGAACCATTTTTTACAAAGGGATAGCACCAACGGTTTAGCACTCCCCCCTTACAACACTCACACCCAAAAATCAGCTAAACGTGATTCCTTTGAATGCAAGGCAGTGGCAAAGAGTAGGACTAGAGATAGAAAATCGGATTTGGGGTAAAGCAAACCACTGCAAGATGGGAAGCTAGCAAAGAAAGTGAAAACCTGTTTTTGGAGCAAAATGGAAGAATGGGGTTTTGGTTATTTCTCACAAATGATAGGGGACAGAATGAAAGGAAATTCGAATTGCTTACATTTTAGGAGCTAGGGAAAGTTTAGACAATACAAATCAGCACACTAGGGCAAAAATAGAAATGAAGTGGGAGAATCGGTTTTGGGAGAAAGCAAATGCTAAAGAAAAGAATACAGTAGCAAATGGAAATTCGTTTATACTGGGTTTCAATGACAGGCAACTCAGGGAAGGGGTTTAGCTTAAAATAGGAAACTTAGTTTTCAATGACAAAGACAGAGGCACATAACAGGTAGACTTCTAGGCAAAAGGGATTGCTCACAATGGAACAACAGTTTGGGTTTTATAAGGACAGATGCAAATGAGAGTATGTTTGGTAAGACACACAATACACAGAGAAACCGGTTTTCAGTTACAAGGAGACTAATTTGTTTGAGGCAACACTTAAATGACTACAACAATTAAATACAACACCAGGGACCAGATGATTGATTTCGAATTGCAACAATCTTGTACCGTGAATTTCAATGAGGAAATTAATTGATTTACTTAAAAAAAAATACTAAGGATTTACACAGACAACTGAGAGGTTTTTAAAAGATAGATGCTAACATACAAGGGCTAACAATAGATTCTTCTATGGGAAGATGACTAAGTTACACTGGCAATTAGGGGTTTTCAATGGGTGTTTTAATGGGGAAATATTGGATGCAATGCTACAAAAATCAAGGGCTTGTTCAATTGAGGGCTGGGGTATATGCTACTTAAAAAGCAAGTCTTGGTTTAGGGTTCAGGACAGTCAGCTGGATATCAGGACACTCTGGACAGCTAGGGCAAGGGGTCTGGTCACAGCACTCTCAAAGATGGTAATGGTCAGCCGCCTTCTCTCTGTTCTCCTTCTCCTGTCTCCCTGGATTCTTGTCTCTGTACTCCTCTGACCTAGTACAGCCCCACTTGTATAGCACAAATGACATTACTAACTTTACAATCTAGGGGGAGTACCCTGTAATTATCCCTGCTGCAGGATTGTCTCTCTGCCCCCAGTCATGATTGATAGTGGGGTACTTTTACTAGCCCTAACATAAATTCCCTTCATCACAACACCACATTGCAACATTTCACCCAAAAACGGCTGTGTTGTGTTCTCCTTGGCACATGTGTGATGATCTTTGAACACTGTCACTCCAGAGAATGGCTGTATTTGTTTTGCTTCAAAGCAAGCACACGAAAAATGACCTGCATTCAAGACAGCATTGCAATTTGTCCTCCTTTCATTTTAAACACCACACAGTTTAGCTCCATTAAACACAGCCCTGCTGTGTATTTCATCTGATTGCCATGAAGTAATGCAATATCTTCCAGAACAGCATTATTTTCACTGAGAAAGTACATGCAGAGCAAGAATTCTGTTTCAGTCAACACGGCTAAGCTATCCTTTTGAAATCGACCAGTGCACTAAAATTACTGCAAAGGAAAGCAATAGCGTGGCTCTCTCTCTTGTCCTCTGTCAATTAAAAAGAAATGATTGGCAGTATATATCTTTGTGTCCAGAAACTGACCGTATCTGTAAAATCCCTCCAGAAGGTTAATTAACCAGAAACTGTGTGCAACAGAAACCACATCTGTAAACTTGACATAAAAGAAATATGAACCCCCATTTACAACAGTGCTTTTACAAATCAGGAGAATGCCGTTTAACAGTGAAATACAATTAGTGCCTGTGCGCACACAGAAATGGGATTAAATATGTGGGGATGGGGTTTTTGCTCTCAAATGTACATTATATTTAATCCCAAAAAGACTTGGTTTCTGTTGAAAGAAAGAAACAAAAATGTTGAAACCAGCAGAACAGGTTTGGCCCAGGCACTTACTTCAAAGGTGCCCTGCCTCCCATGGTAACATAATTACCTCCACAAGTGAACCAGCCCCCATGGTCATATGAAAGGACCAAAGTGTGGGAGTTTGTGGCCTCATCAGACTGGCCCACATCCCTACGGAAAGGAACAAAGGACCCAAGGGGAACTAGCATTTTCACCAAGAGGTGTAATTTCCTTTGACATCCCTCCCAAGTTCCAACTGCATGGTTTCAAAGGACGTCATGGAAACCCTTGTCCAGACTGACCCTGGGGAAGATAATATGGCTGCGGGGGGGGGGGTGCCACACATGTGACTAATCCTGCTCGTGGACTTTAAAATAACTTTTTGTATTAAGACAGTTCTCCCAACGCCCTGAATAAGCAGTAATGTAATATTAGGCCTGCATTTTATGTGAGTTATGGACAAACCCAAAGAGACTAAGCACATGTTCCTAGCACCTGGGGAACTGGAATGGCAGGAAATATTTCTGGGTGAAGTATAAATGATAGAGACATAAAACTTGCTAACAATATGCAAAATAATAGTGGGCATATGTGTAGTCATTTGCAGAATTTTTAATATTATGTTTCTCTTAAAAATGGCAAAATTGTGCCCAAAAGCGATGCTACCTCGCACAGTAGAGTTGGCGATCGGACTGTCCGATTCCCCGTGAAATATGAAATCTGCATTGCCGTTTCTTATGAGGGTGACTAGTATAGATTTGAAGTTTTGCTCCATAACTTATTTAGGGAAGCAAAGGAAGTCATAAATACACACACATAAAATGATGTCATTTCCCCTGAACAAATCAGCTCGGAGGGAGGAGGGAACACCAGTAGCCTGGCCTAATCCCAGTAGAGGGGTAAATCCTGAGTACTCCCCCCCGAGATTGCAAAATTCTATGATGTCACTCTGGCTTTATAAGTGGGAGACAGGGAGACACAGGGGATATTCAAGATTTTCAAAAACTCGAAAACCAGATCCAGAGGCAGCTGATTCCATCCAGGGAAGACCATCCAAATCTATGCAGAACCACCCCTCCAGATCCAGCCATACCCAATAATCCAGGGAGAAAGGAGGAAAGGCAGCTGATCCCATCTAGGAGAGCCCAGTGACCAGACCTTGCCCAGCTGTTCCCATCCAGGAGAGCCCAGCTGTCCCAGTGACCAGATCTCTTGATCCTGTTGTCCCAGTGACCAGATGCTTGGCCCGCTGTCCAGAGACCTAGCTGGCTGTCCAAATTACCAAACTCAAGCTTACCTTGTAAATATCACATCACCCAGTACCCAAAAACTGCATATCCTGCTCTTTTACTCTTGCATCATATTCAAATCCTATTAAAATCCCATACAAAATCCCAATTTGCCAGTATCATCTATTCATCTTTCCTTAGAAGAATCTGTGTTAGTCCACATCTGTTAGTGTATTCCTTTTATAATTATTTCAGTTATCTGTGTAAGTCCTTAGTTCCATTTTGAAATAAATTAATTAATTCCCCTATAAGGAGGTACGTAGTGCAAGCTGTGTTAAAATTCAAAATTAGCCCCCTTGCGCGCAGTGTCTTTCTTTACTCATTTTGTCATTAAAATATAGCCTCAGTAGAACCTGTCATTGTGCAACAAAAAACGAATTTGCCCATGTATTGTGCTTTTCTCTAAATTCCGATTTGCCTTTTTCTCATACAAAATGCAAACATAATCTCATTAAGAATATTCCCTTTCCCTCATAATCCTGTCTGTTATGTGCCTTTGTTTCTTATCCAAAAACCAATTTCCGATTTTGACAGCTATGCGCCTTTTCTTAGCTGTTTGTCATTTTAAAGCCTGTGTACAATAAGGGTTGCAATTCTGCCTTGTGTGTTTTCTTCTGCATTGTTCTCCCTTCAAAATGGAGTTTCTTACCTGTGTCACGTTGCTTTGGTGCCCTGCTCAGTAGTCTGTAAACTCCTTGTCTCTTAAGTGCATCCACATGAATTTCTGTCATAGCTATCCTACCGAAACTGTAAACTGAGACACAAGTAAAATCTGAATATGCCTTTTCTTCCTTTTGAAGGTTTTCATTTTCATTTCTGGCCCTGCTTCTTGGGGTGGTGGGCTGAAGTTTCAATCTGATTTTCAACTCTTTTTTCTGACTCATTTGCAGTGCTTTTCATCCACAAAAAATTTTGTCAGCAGGTGTTTGGGGGAAGTGTTGTGGAGGAGTGCTTAACCTGTGTGCTATCTGTCATCTTGAACAAAAGTGATTTTATTTCTGTTTCTATTAAAGGTTTATGTATCTTCTGATAGGGGTGTGAAGTAACTGTATTGTGTGATTTTTGCTTTTATACTGTCACACAATGGTGGCCGCTGTCCCAATATTGATTTGCTTGATTTTCCTTGAATTCTTAAAATTTATAAATATTTCCTTGTTACACATCGACTGGTTCATAGTCTATTATGACATAGTCATAGTCATATCTTAACAGATATCTGTTAAGGTGGGTGTGAGACGGGTTGCATGCCTGCTCAAACCAAGAACCCAGGGTTCAAATAAAGATACTTTTTTGTTGTACGCCACATTCATTGTCAGTGGAAGAAGTCCCTGGCTGGAGTGTGCCATGTCATAAAATCCATTACATGGTTCAAGGGACGAGAGCACCATCTGTCTTTTTGCATTTATTACAATTCTTTGTTCTCATGACCACTTTTTGGCAAAAAACAGTTATGTCTCATAACTTCATACTTATGATAGTCCCGGCCATATGAAATAGATATGCAGTTTCCAACTCCGTATGAGGTAGCATGGCTCTTTGGCACATTTTTGTCATTTTCAAAAAATGTTTAACAGTTATGACTCTGCAAACTATCCAGCATGTTCCTAATTTCATCTTCCATCTTTTCATCAACTGTGATATTTGTCACCTGTTCAGATCAGCCAGAAACTAGTCTTAACTGGCCATTTCAGTCCCCATAGTCCTAGGGAAATGCAATTAGTACCTTTAAAACCACTTGGGAATGACATGAAAAAATAGTATAAAACAAAATTGATTCTTATTCTGATTGCTGCAAAAATGCCTAAAATGAAATCAGTCTTTTAATGTAACTTGACAGTGTCTTGTTCAACCTGGGGAGGGCCGCTTACTCCCCCACAGCCATCTGTCTACCTGGGCTCAGCCTGTAACCAGAATTTTTCATAAGTCTCTTTGAAGTGGTGTGGGTTCTTTTGAAGGGGTGCAACAAGGAGCTCACACCTCCTGGTCAAGCTCTAGCCACACTTTACTTCCTTTAAAATCTTCGGGCTCCTGCCTTCATGTCTGAAGAGCAGGGAATTATGACGCCCTCTCCAGCATCACATTTTATTGCGGGATGGTTATAAGATACGTGTGATATCCAGTGGGAGAAGGGCTTTGACATCATGAGTTCCTGCCTTCATGCCAGAACCTGTTTTTTCTGATAGTAAAGGTCTATTCAAAGGTGACTGGAGTTTTGTGGGTTGGAATATAATCTGCATTCACTTTGGTCAACCCCAACATGATATTTCCCTGACATTTTCTGCGTGAGCAATGCTATCTTTCCACAGTGGCTTTTAATGCTGTTTTCCTTTCACATGTGTGCAGGCTTTTTGCTTTTAATGTTTGAATTCTGTCTTGCAAGTCACAGGATTCTAAGTTCTTCTTCTTGGGTGAATTCACATTTGCTGTTAGTCCATTGATAATGATGGGTCGGCCCCCTTTTCCCATGGTTCTTTAATTTGACATGAACATAAAGAAAAAGCCAAGCCGTTTTATGTTTGCAGTGTTTAAGGGCTGCTGTTCATCTGAAAGGGAAAACAAAAGCCGTTTTTCTTTGTAGTGTTGAAATTCTTGCCCCTTATGTGAAATAACAGTAAAGCAGGGCTGTTTTTTGTTGCAGTGTTTAACTTCTTGTCATTCAGAAGAAAAGAAAGTAAAGCAAGGCCGTTTTTGGTTGCAATGTAGACATGTGTGTTATTCAGATGAAATAAAAGCAAAACAAGGCAGTTTTTGGTGGCAGTGTTTAAATACTGCTGTTCAGGTCATCGGTCTTCTGTCTAGGGCCTTTAAATGTACCACACACCCCACATATCCCCCCTGCTCTTCCATTACTTTTTATTGGGGAAGAGTAGGGCAGAGTGGGGTTTCCTTTGGCATACTTTTCCTTCATCAGAGTGTGGGCACTCCAGTATCCCCTTCTGTCTCTGGGTTGGGGGTATGGCATGTCACCCCCTTTCCTTCCTTCTTTTGGGAGTGGGCATTCCAGTCTCCCCTTCCTTCTTGGGGTTGGAGAGTGTGGCACAGCACCCCCTTTCTCCCTTCCCTTCGAGGTCCCTGGGGCTCTCTACAGGCTGGAATTTAAGGATGTTAATTCTCTAAAAGTAGATTAAAGAAAACAAGTTTCAGTACTTTAAAAAAAAAAGAAATTCTGTATGATTTAAACAGAATTCACACACCAATAGCCTACAGTTACAATACCATCCAGCTTCCTACCCAATTTTCACATTATTATTATTTTTCCTCATTTGTACAATAACTTCAAGTAAATTACTTCCTGTTATATATCTATATATATGTTTCGTAATATTTCCATCAGATTTTTCCTCCTTTCTTTTTATTCTTCAGATGGTTCCTCTGCTCGACTTTCCTTGGGCTCATCAATCAGCCACAAAGCGTGTCTGGGATGACAGCTTTTCAACTGATATGATGTGGACCCATTTTTCTTCTGTCAATTCCCCTTTGGGGATGCAGCTCTTACAGGCGACAGGTGAGATTTTGTCTACAATTTCAAAGGGGCCGTGCCAGGAAAGGAGGAATTTCCGCTCCTTGGTCTGGTTCCTCTGAAAATTGTACAAGTAGACCATGTCTCCTACTTGATCTTTTTTAGTAGTCTCTAAATCATAGTGGGTTTTCATCCCCTCTACTGTTTTTTCCAGATTCCACTGAGCGTACGCAAAAGCAGGCTGAAGGTGTTTTGTCAGATTCTCAATATATTCATGTGTCATGGATGCGTTAATCAGGGTCTGCTCTTGAGTTCTGTAGAGCAGATGCTGGGGTAGCACCATTTTTCATCCAGTCATTAGCTCGAATGGAGACATTTTGGTCACAGAAGATGGTGTAGACCTGATGGCCATCAGGACAAGCGGTAATCGAATGTCCCAACTAGGCCGAGAGTCCACCACAAACCTCTTAAGAATGCTCACAATTGTTTTATTGTACTTCTCAACTCCCCTACTAGAGGCTAGGTGGTAGGCAATATAGAGTTTTCTCTTTACCCCAAGTATCTCCCACATCTTTGTCATCACCTCGCTGGTGAAGTGACTTCCTCGGTGCGACTCAATCCTTTGTGGAATGCTAAAATGCGAGAAGATGTGGTTGATCATCAGGGCAGCTACTGTTTCTGCCTTGCAATTTGGGTCCGGGAGACATTCCACCCATTTGGTAAACAAGTATGTTACTGTTAGCAGGTACTTGTTTCCTCTAGAGGAGTGAATCACGGGCCCGATTAAATCTACTTATAAATCTGACCAAGGCAGTGTCATCCCCCTTTTCTGGAGGGGAGCTTAGAGTGTGAGTGAACTTGGCTGAAATTGCACACACACAAGACACCCCTTCAAATATTAGCTGAGGTTCTAACCCATGTGTGGTCAGTATGCAACCTCTCTCAAGTTTTCCAAAAGTAGTATGAAACCCCCGATGACCAGCTGTGGCCGCGTCATGGTCATGATTTAGCATCAGGCTTCGGAATGAGGTAGGTACCACCCACTGGTCACGTCCAGAGATGGATCTCCGCACCCAAAAACCGTCTTGGATTCAGAACATTTTGGGAAACTTCATCAACACCCGCAGATCCTCTTTCCTGATGTAATCGGTTTCGGTCAGAGGACAATTTACAGGGTCTTCAATGTGTTGATAAAATGTTCCAATTATTGGATCCCCTTTTTGTGCTGTGATCAAATAAGCATCTGGGGTCTCCTAAATCCACTGGGCAGTTGAGAGTTCATTTTGGGCAAGTGTTTGGGACCTGGTGACAGCAACGACCTGGATTTCTCCCAACAGGGACTCGATCTCAAGGAGATCCCCATGATGGCTCTGGTTTTGGCCAACTAGTCAGCCAGATCATTTCCAGTTTTGTCTGGTACCTCTTTTCTAGAATGACCCTTGATCTACTTCCAATAGATGGTCATCTCATTAGAAGTGACCAGATCATCAATGGATTGTATTAGTTTGCCTTGCTTGAGTGGTTTATTGTTTGCACACAGGATGCCTCTGGTTTTCCAATTCATCAGGTGCTCCACAAACCCGTTCTGGACATAATCTGAATCAGTGATTATGAACCGTTCGTGGAGTCGGTTTTGCACGGCAGTGAGGATGGCCTGATGAACTGCAATCAACTCTGCCACCTGACTACTTCAGGGACTGATATGGTACCCGGTGTTAAGATTTAGATGACAGAATTATTGTGGTTACTGAATATAATTAGAACGACACCAAAAAGGATACTCCGATATAAAGGATACAAGTTGAGTTCCTGTAGAGCTTCTCCCGATTGACTATTCTGAGTGTCTTCTAAGAAGAAGAATTTGATGATTGAAACCTTCCAACCAATGCCACTCTCAGATTATAATTAACAAACACAGCCTGAAAGAGTAATTAGTGGAAAGGTCCAGATATTGGATGGATTCACCAGTCTGTAGGATAAGAATGATAAGTTTTAATCACTATTCAATTTAAACCTAATTAAATGTATGTGTCAGATTCAGGATATGCACTAACCTGTAGTTGTGTGGACTGGAGGATGAAATTGAGTTCCAGGAAGAAATCCAAATTAAAAACCAACGAAGGAAAGGGGAAGGTTAGTAAGGAGACTAACCCGAACGGAACGAGGGCCGCACTAGGGACGGGTCGGTGCACACCGGATAGCGTCCATAAAGTTCAGTGCACAGTTCTTGAAAGTAGAAATAAATGGAGGATTGGGATGAGGAGATAATCCTAGAACATGAATGTCCACAATTGACTGAGACTGGCTGGGCCTTTGGAACGAAACAGGAGACCAGAAGAACAACAGCGCGGATCCAGCTGGCAGAAAGGAAAGGCAGTTCAGGAACCACCAGAAATAGCAGCGCGGGTCCGGCTAGCAAAGGGTAAGCAGATTGGAAGCTGCTTAGAGGCAAAGTAGAACCAGGCTCCGGAACGAAGATCCAAGAAACAACGATCAGAAGCGCCGAATAGCGGGAGACTTCCGTTTAAATAAGAGTCAGCTGACGTAAAATGCGTGAGTAGCGCGTTGACGTCAGTCATGTGATACTCACGCATGCTTATCGAGTGGACTGATAATGTGTGCAGCGTGTTTGACAAAGAAGTTCGCCATGTTTAGCGGAAATGAAGGCGTTTACCAGGAATCTTTCCCCAGAGTCGCCACCGAGTATAAAATGGTCTGGCTGATCTCTGGGCTGTAGATGTAGGGTGCTGAACTCGGACGTGAGAGGGCCTAGCAGGCATGACACCCGGCAGAGGGCTCAGGGGCATCATTCACACAGGCATTCCCAACGATGGCCACCAGTTCCTTTTCCCCGTTGTTATCAACAAGGTAGGAGCACCCATCCACATAAACTGTGGGCATCCTCTAGCATGTGTGTTTTTCATAGACTTTGTGCTGGGAATTCAGGTATGCCTCCATGTTGTCTAGTGGTTTGAGACTTTCATCCTCGAGAGTTTTCTCGAGCACAATCATGCAAGTCAGCCAAACCTTGCACGAGGGGACTCTTCTTGTTTTGGCCACATCTGACCTCTACAGGAAAGCCTTGTATGGACAGAATCCAGGATGTAATTATGGAATTACTCACATTCCCTGCTCGGATTTTGTCACTTTGGAGGTATTGCAAAGGCTGGTGAGGAGTCTCGATGATGATGTGCCCCCCCTGGATGAGCGGGCGGTAATTTTCTCAATGTACACACCATTGCCAGGAGTGCCTTCTCACAATTGTTGAATTTTTCCTCCACAGAGGATAAAGTCTTACTTGCATAGGAGATGACTTTATTGACCTCGTCGTGCTTTTGGTATAATACTGCTGTTAAGCACTTATTTGAGAACCCTGTCTCCAAAAAGAACTCCTTGTTTTTGACAGGGTAAGCTAGACAAGGTGCTTGTGAGAGGCTTCTCCTCAGTTGTTTCACTGCCTCGGCTTGCTCAGGACCCCACTCACACTTGACCCCGGCCTTTAATAAATGAACCAGGGGTCTTGTGACTTCTGCGTAGTCCTCTATGAACTTTCTACTGTAATTAGTCAGTCCAAGAAGGCTCCTTAGTTCACGCAGAGCTGTGGGGTCCTTCGATTTTAGTAATGCTTTCACATTTTTCGCTTGGGGATAGAGACATTCATGGGTGATTTCATGCCCTAAAAAGTTCACGCGGGTCCTATACCACTGCACCTTCTGGAAGGACAGTTTGGCTCTGGCTTCCTTCAGCTGGGTCAGGACATAGCAGAGTTCCGCTATATGTTCCTCCACAGTTGAGCCTTTAATAAGGACATCATCCACATAGGCCAGGTTTCCCCTTTGACCCAAGTCGGGCATGGCCTTATGCAAAAAGATGTTAAATTAATTGCCAGAGTTTATATATCCAAAGGGAGTTCGGGTCCACATGTACTGCTGCCCCCCCGGTAAAGATGAGCTTATACTGGTCTTCCCTACTCACAGGTACTCTCCAGTATCCATTGGTCAGATCAATGGTGTACACCTTTGACCCTTAGATCTGGGCCAGTACCTGGTCAATGCAGTGGAGAGGCCATTGGGACATGTGGACCCATTTGTTCAACTCCCTAAAGTCTGCGCATAGTCTCCATTGGCCATTAGGTTTTACCAGATTGTAAAAGTTACTGTGGACTAGACAAATTTTCCCATGGGACTCTAGGTTCTTAATGATTTCCGTGAGTGACTCCATAGATGTGAGAGGTAACCAATATTGCTTCACGAATTTGGGATGGGGATATTTGTGAAAGCAGTATTTTTTGTCCCATTATGCTGTTGTCTCACCTTTTCATACCCTCGTACAGTGCTATGTATGGTAATTTGGTTCCTTTGCTCTTGTTTCTATGATTCTTGGTATGGCTGTGTGCTGGTGGTGTGACTATACTCATCTGTACTGCTATTGCCAAAGATATCTATGCTGATATTGCATCTGTTTCGATGTAGTGCTTGTAGTTTACAAACTAATTTTGGCAGTGGTTTCATTTTGTTTAAAATTAATAGAAACATTTTTCGGTTCTAGAGCATTGCACTGTCTACAAGAGCTTCCAGGATTATTGTTCTGCAGTAAGGTTTAACCTTTTAAGTGCCAAGGACGAGGTATCTCGTCCTTGACAGTGCACACGCAGTGCCAAGGACAAGATAGCTCGTCCTTTTCAGCACCTTGTTTTGAGCGATCCCTGCAAAGCAGGGATCGTTCAAAACTGTAATCCAACCCCCGGGCTATGTGAGTGAGGTCACTGCCAGGGGGCTGGATTACCTTCAGTTTCACGTCGGCATGCGTAACGCACGTCGGCTTGAAACTGAAAGTAAATTCCCCGCAGCAGCCATTTTCGGCTGCTGCGGGGAAGAGAGAAGGTAAGAGACCTTCTTTGTCCGCCTCGATCTCCGGCTGTATTTCAAGCCAGAAATCGAGGCGGGTATCCTTGGAAAGGGGAGATTCTCCCCTTTCCAACGATACCCATTGTGTGGCATTGCTGCTTGCGGATCGGGCGCAGGGCACGCGATCCGCGGGCAGCAATGCCACCGGATCAATACAGATACGTTTGTGACGCAGGGGGAGGAGGGGGCTGCTTACTAGGTAAGCACCGCCCTCCCCGTGGCCCCAAGGCATGGGGCCACAGCGGCAGAGACCCCTGGGGGGCAGATGATCACTGCCCCCGGGGTGAAATAATAAAAAAAAAATCGAGGGATTGAGGGAGGTGGGAGGGGTTTTGGGGCCCTGGGGTGCACTGGACCACCAGGGATGGAACAAAAGTGGTGTCCCTGGAAAGTGGACTTTCACTCCTTTCCAAGGACACCACATATGAGGCATTGCTGCCCGCGGATCGGGCGCAGGGCGCGCGATCCGCAGGCAGCAATGCCAGTGGATCAATGAAGATCCATTTGTGACGCAGGGGGCGGGGGGGCTGCTTACTAGGTAAGCGGCCCCCCTCCCCCAGTGGCCCCAAGGCATGGGGCCAAAGCGCCAGAGACCCCTGGGGGCAGATAATCACTTCCCCCAGGGGTGAAAATAAAAAAAAAAACAACATAACAAAAAATCGAGGGGAGGTGGGAGGTGGGAGGGGGTTTGGGGCCCTGGGGCCCACTGGACCACCAGGGATGGATCAAAAAGTGGTGTCCCTGGAAAGGGGACTTTCTCCCCTTTCCAAGGACACCACATATGAGGCATTGCTTCCAACGGATCGGGCGCAGGGCGCGCGATCCGCAGGCAGCAATGCCAGTGGATCAATGCAGATCCATTTGTGATGCAGGGGGCGGGGGGGCTGCTTACTAGGTAAGCGGCCCCCCTCCCCCAGTGGCCCCAAGGCATGGGGCCACAGCACCAGAGACCCGTGGGGGCAGATAATCACTGCCCCCAGGGGTGAAAATAAAAATAAATAAAAGAAAACAAAAATCGAGGGGAGGTGGGAGGTGGGAGGGGGTTTGGGGCCCTGGGGCCCACTGGACCACCAGGGATTGATCAAAAAGTGGTGTCCCTGGAAAGGGGACTTTCTGCCCTTTCCAAGGACACCACATATGAGGCATTGCTGGTCATGGATCGGGCGCAAGGCACGCGATCCTAGGAAGGGGCATCTGACCCCAGGGAGGGATCCAAGAGGTGGGGCCCCCATATCTGCCGCCAGGAAGGGGGGCCCCCAGGGAGGGTTGCATGAGATGGGGCCCTCCATTTGGGGTGGGGGGGCTGAGGGCCACCCTCCATTGCAGTACATCATTCGCTGTCAATTTAGGGTGCCCCTCAGCCCCCCCTAAAAAGCAGCCTATGAAT
This sequence comes from Ambystoma mexicanum, assembly GCF_040938575.1. Taxonomy (NCBI): domain Eukaryota; kingdom Metazoa; phylum Chordata; class Amphibia; order Caudata; family Ambystomatidae; genus Ambystoma; species Ambystoma mexicanum. Next base: position 399,699,158 of record NC_090930.1, on the reverse strand, counting down.
TTGTATTTTGTTTTTTGTTTACCCAACTTCGCTTGGTGCAGATGGCCACATTAGTGTGGCTATCTGCCCCCAGGGTGCCCAAACCCTACTGCCCCATCTATTGGGGGTCCTGCCCCACCTTTTGGGGTGGCCCTCTCCCCACTCATCCCAAATGGAGGTGGGGTGTACCTCACGCAGCCGTTTGGAAGAGGCCCAGGGAGGCCTGCATGAGGTGTGTCCCCCAGCCATTGGGGGTGAGGGGGGGGCACCCCAAAAAGTGGGGCAGGACCCCCAATAGATGGGGCAGTAGGGTTTGGGCACCCTGGGGGCAGATAGCCACACTAATGTGCCCATCTGCACCAAGCGAAGTTGGGTAAACAAAAAAATATATACAAAATCACAGGCTGCTCTTTAGGGGGGGCTGAGGGCCACCCTAAATTGGCAGCGAATGATGTACCGCAACGGGGGGTGGCCCTCAACCCCCCCACCCCAAATGGAGGGCCCCACCTCATGCAACCCTCCCTGGGGGCAGATATCTGCTCGTAGGAAGGGGCATCTGACCCCAGGGAGGGATGCATGAGGTGGGGCCCCCCCTATCTGCCCCCAGGGTGGGTTGCATGAGGTGGGGCCCTCCATTTGGGGTGGGGGGGTTGAGGGACACCCCCCGTTGTGGTACATAATTTGCTGCCAATTTAGGGTGGCCCTCAGCCCCCCCTAAAAAGCAGCCTATGAATTTGTATTTTGTTTTTTGTTTACCCTACTTTGCTTGGTGCAGATGGCCACATTAGTGTGGCTATCTGCACCCAGGGTGCCCAAACCCTACTGCCCCATCTATTGGGGGTCCTGCACCACCTTTTGGGGTGGCCCTCTCCCCCCTCACCCCAAATGGAGGTGGGGTGTACCTCACACAGCCGTTTGGAGGAGCCCCAATGAGGCCTGCATGAGGTGTGTCCCCCAGCCATTGGGGGTGGGGGGGCACCCCAAAAGGTGGGGCAGGACCCCCAATAGATGGGGCAGTAGGGTTTGGGCACCCTGGGGGCAGATAGCCACACTAATGTGCCCATCTGCACCAAGCGAAGTTGGGTAAACAAAAAAAAATATACAAAATCACAGGCTGCTTTTTAGGGGGGGCGAGGGCCACCCTAAATTGGCAGCGAATGATGTACCACAACGGGGGGTGGCCCTCAACCCCCCCCACCCCAAATGGAGGGCCCCACCTCATGCAACCCTCCTTGGGGGCAGATATCTGCTCCTAGGAAGGGGCATCTGACCCTAGGGAGGGATGCATGAGGTGGGGCCCCCCTATCTGCCCCCAGGGTGGGTTGCATGAGGTGGGGCCCTCCATTTGGGGTGGGGAGGGTTGAGGGCCACCCCCCGTTGCGGTACATCATTCGCTGCCAATTTAGGGTGGCCCTCAGCCCCCCCTAAAAAGAAGCCTATGAATTTGTATTTTGTTTTTTGTTTACCCTACTTTGCTTGGTGCAGATGGCCACATTAGTGTGGCTATCTGCCCCCAGGGTGCCAAAACCCTACTGCTCCATCTATTGGGGGTCCTGCCCCACCTTTTTGGGTGGCCCTCTCCCCCCTCACCCCAAATGGAGGTGGGGTGTACCTCACGCAGCCGTTTGGAGGAGGCCCAGGGAGGCCTGCATGAGGTGTGTCCCCCAGCCATTGGGGGTGGGGGGAGGAGGGGCACCCCAAAAGGTGAGGCAGGACCCCCAATAGATGGGGTAGTAGGGTTTGTGCACCCTGGGGGCAGATAGCCACACTCATGTGCCCATCTGCACCAAGCAAAGTTGGGTAAACAAAAAAAAATATACAAAATCACAGGCTGCTTTTTAGGGGGGGCTGAGGGCCACCCTAAATTGGCAGCGAATGATGTACCGCAACGGGGGGTGGGCCTCAACCCCCCCACCCCAAATGGAGGGCCCCACCTCATGCAACCCTCCCTGGGGGCAGATATCTGCTCCTAGGAAGGGGCATCTGACCCCAGGGAGGGATGCATGAGGTGGGGCCCTCCATTTGGGGTGGGGCGGTTAAGGGGCCACTCCCCATTGCGGTACATCATTCGCTGCCAATTTAGGGTGGCCCTCAGCCCCCCCTAAAAAGCAGCCTATGAATTTGTATTTTGTTTTTTGTTTACCCTACTTTGCTTGGTGCAGATGGCCACATTAGTGTGGCTATCTGCACCCAGGGTGCCCAAACCCTACTGCCCCATCTATTGGGGGTCCCGCCCCACCTTTTGGGGTGGCCCTCTCCCCCCTCACCCCAAATGGAGGTGGGGTGTACCTCACGCAGCCGTGTGGAGGAGGCCCAGGGAGGCCTGCATGAGGTGTGTCCCCCAGCCATTGGGGGTGGGGGGGGCACCCCAAAAGGTGGGGCAGGACCCCCAATAGATGGGGCAGTAGGGTTTGGGCACCCTGGGGGCAGATAGCCACACTAATGTGCCCATCTGCACCAAGCGAAGTTGGGTAAACAAAAACAAATATACAAAATCACAGGCTGCTTTTTAGGGGGGGATGAGGGCCACCCTAAATTGGCAGCGAATGATGTACCGCAACGGGGGGTGGCCCTCAACCCCCCCACCCCAAATGGAGGGCCCCACCTCATGCAACCCTCCCTGGGGGCAGATATCTGCTCTTAGGAAGCGGCATCTGACCCCAGGGAGGGATGCATGAGGTGGGGCCCCCCTATCTGCCCCCAGGGTGGGTTGCATGAGGTGGGGCCCTCCATTTGGGGTGGGGGGGGTTGAGGGCCACCCCCCGTTGTGGTACATCATTCGCTGCCAATTTAGGGTGCCCCTCAGCCCCCCTAAAAAGCAGCCTATGAATTTGTATTATTTTTTTTGTTTACCCAACTTCGCTTGGTGCAGATGGCCACATTAGTGTGGCAATCTGCCCCCAGGGTGCCCAAACCCTACTGCCCCATCTATTGGGGGTCCTGCCCCACGTTTTGGGGTGGCCCTCTCCCCCCCACCCCAAATGGAGGTGGGGTGTACCTCACGCAGCTGTTTGTAGGAGGCCCGGGGAGGCCTGCATGAGGTGCCCCCGCCAGCCATTTGGGTTGAGGGGGGAGAGGGCCCCCAAAAATGGTGGGACAGGCCCCCCAGTGGGTGGGGCAGTAAGGTTTGGGCACCCCGGCGCCAGATTGGCACACCAATGTGACCCTCTGCACCAAGGGGAGTTGGGTTACCAAAGGAAAAAAATAAAAATGGTGGAACGCTTTTTAGTGGGGGGGTGGTGGGGCACCCTAAAGGGTCAGGGAATTTTCTAATGGGATGGAGTGTTGACCCCCTCGCCCCCACCTGCAATGGAGTGGGTGCCAAGTCATGCAGCCCTCCCTGGGACCAGATATCTGCTCCTAGGAACGGACGCCTGAGCCGAGGGAGGAGTGCAGGACAGCCCCCCTCCTTATCTGCCCATGGGGAGGGCTACATTTTGCTGGTGTGACCGCAGGTAACACATGTTCTTTGTTTTGTTTACAGCTTTTTCTACCCGAGCAGCTGCAACGTTATGTGAGTACTGTTTTTTATTATTCTATGGTTAGGGCCCACTGTCAGTGGGGTGGGTGAGACTGGGGCTGGATTGTTGGTGGTGTGGGTGGGAATGGCCCGTCTGGGCAGATCACCTCCAACTGTCCTGGAGTTGCGGCTGGGCTGCATTACAGTTTTTCCCTTCGGGGAGGTATTGGCACACTGCCGAGACTCCTTGGTGGGGAGAAGCTGTAACGCAGGGCAGCCAGGGCTCCAGCAAAGTCGGCGGTAATATCCCTGGCCTTGGGCACCCTTCTCCCATGTGGGTCTTTGCTGGTGGTTCTGGGTATTACATTCTGGGCCGATTTGCGTAAGTCAGACCTCTGTGGATTCCCACGGGTGTCCTCTTTTGGGAAATGCATGGGGTTCCCCATTTCCCTTGCTGGCTTCGACACCCTAGGCCCAAATCTGTAGTTTGCCCACATGAACAAAATGGGCAGTGGCGAATGGCTTGGGGTTCCCAGTGGGTTACCCTTTTCCTTTTGCGCCCCCGGTAGGTGCACCCACACATGTGAGGTACCGTTTTCATCGGGACATGTGTGGGGACGCGGGAAGGTAGGCCACTTGTTGTTGGCGGTGTGTTTCGGTGGGTGGCCAGAGCGAAATGTCTGAGAATTGTCTTTATTTCCGGCCAATTTCAGAGACATTTCCCTGTGGCCACTCACCGAAACACGTCGCCAACAGCAGATGTCATACCTTCTCGTGTTCCCACAGGTGTTCCGACGAAAAAGGTACCTCGCATGTGTGGGTGCACCTACCGGGGGCGCAAAAGGAAAAGGGTAACCCGCTGGTAACCCCAAGCCTTTCGCCACTGCCCATTTTGTTCATGTGGGCAACCTACAGATTTGGGCCTAGGTTGTCGAAGCCAGCAAGGAAAACAGGGAACCCCATGCATTTCCTAAAAGAGGACAAACGTGGGAATGCACATAGGTCTGACTTGCGCGAAGCGGCCCAGAATTTATTACCCAGAACCCCAGACAAAGTGAACATTGTGTTTTTCCCCACCAAATATCACAATTTGTCGGGGATTGTGGCTAATAAAAACTGGGGCAATTTGCGCAAGGCAGACCTCTGTGGATTCCCACGGGTGTCCTCTTTTGGGAAATGCATGGGGTTCCCCGTTTCCCTTGCTGGCTTCGACACCCTAGGCCCAAATCTGTAGGTTGCCCACATGAACAAAATGGGCAGTGGCGAATGGCCTGGGGTTCCCAGTGGGTTAACCTTTTCCTTTTGCGCCCCCGGTAGGTGCACTCACACATGTGAGGTACCGTTTTCATCGGGACACGTGTGGGGACGCGGGAAGGTAGGCCACGTGTTGTTGGCGGTGTGTTTCGGTGGGTGGCCAGAGCGAAATGTCTGAGAATTGTGTTCATTTCCGGCCAATTTCAGAGACATTTCCCTGTGGCCACTCACCGAAACACGTCACCAACAGCAGATGTCATACCTTCTCATGTTCCCACAGGTATCCCGATGAAAAAGGTACCTCGCATGTGTGGGTGCACCTACCTGGCTGGAAAACGCAAGCAACCCCCAGCCTGTTTGCAGAGGGGAATCTCAGCCATTCTGCCGACCGGCACAACGTACAGATATGGGCCTCGGGTGTCCAAGCCACAAAGGAAAACAGGGAACCCCATGCATTTCCGAAAAGAGAACACCCGTGGGAATACGCAGAGGTATGATTTGCGCACATCGCCCCAGATTTTATTACCCAGACAGCCCCGCAAAGTCCGAAATGTGGGGAAAAAACGCTTTTTGCGCACATTTTGCTCGACGCACCCATCGAAACACGCCCCCAACAACACATGGCCTACCGTCATGCGTTCCCACAGGTGTCCCGATGAAAACGGTACCTCACATGTGTGGGTGCACCTACCTGGCCGCCAAGGGGAAAGCCTAAAACACAAGTAACTCCAAGTCTGTTTTCAGAGGGAAATCTCAGACATTCTGCCGACCGGCACAACTTACAGATATGGGCCTCGGGTGTCCAAGCCACCAAGGAAAACAGGGAACCCCATGCATTTCCGAAAAGAGAACACCCGTGGGAATACGCAGAGGTATGATTTGCGCACATCGCCCCAGATTTTATTACCCAGACAGCCCCGCAAAGTCCGAAATGTGGGGAAAAAACGCTTTTTGCGCACATTTTGCTCGACGCACCCATCGAAACACGCCCCCAACAACACATGGCCTACCGTCATGCGTTCCCACAGGTGTCCCGATGAAAACGGTACCTCACATGTGTGGGTGCACCTACCTGGCCGCCAAGGGAAAAGCCTAAAACACAAGTAACTCCAAGTCTGTTTTCAGAGGGAAATCTCAGACATTCTGCCGACCGGCACAACTTACAGATATGGGCCTCGGGTGTCCAAGCCACCGAGGAAAACAGGGAACCCCATGCATTTCCGAAAAGAGGACACCCGTGGGAATCCGCAGAGGTATGATTTGCGCACATCGCACCAGAATTTATTACCCAGACACCCCCGCAAAGTCCAAAATGTGGGGAAAAAAACACCTTTTCCGCACATTTCACTCGACGCACCCATCGAAACACGCCCCCAACAACACATGGCCTACCCTCACGCGTTCCCACAGGTGTCCCGATGAAAACAGTACCTCACATGTGTGGGTGCACCTACCTGGCCGCCAAGGGGAAAGCCTAAAACACAAGTAACTCCAAGTCTGTTTTCAGAGGGAAATCTCAGACATTCTGCCGACCGGCACAACGTACAGATATGGGCCTCGGGTGTCCAAGCCACCGAGGAAAATAGGGAACCCCATGCATTTGAATGGCTGAGATTCCCCTCTGCAAACAGGCTGGGGGTTGCTTGCATTTTCGGCTTTCCCCTTGCCAGCCAGGTAGGTGCACCCACACATGTGAGGTACCATTTTCATCGGGACACCCGTGGGAACGCGTGACGGTAGGCCATGTGTTGTTGGGGGCGTGTTTCGATGGGTGCGAGCCGAGCGAAATGTTCGGAAAATGCGTATTTTTTCCCACATTTCAGACTTTTCGGGGGTGTCTGGGTAGGCGATTTGGGCATATCATACCTCTGCGGATTCCCACGGGTGTCCTTTTTTTGGAAATGCATGGGGTTCCCTGTTTTCCTTGGTGGCATGGACACCCGAGGCCCATATCTGTATGATGTGAGAGTGTGACATTTCAGGTGTGAAAACAGATTTGGGGTTACTTGTGTTTTCGGCTTTCCCCTAGGCGGCCAGGTAGGTGCACCCACACATGACACCCGAGGCCCATATCTGTATGTTGTGCCGGTCGGCAGAATGGCTGAGATTCCCCTCTGCAAACAGACTGGGGGTTGCTTGCGTTTACGGTTTTCCCCTTGGCGGCCAGGTAGGCGCACCCACACATGTGAGGTACCGTTTTCATCAGGACACCTGTGGGAACGCGGGAAGATAGGCCATGTGTTGTTGGGGCGTGTTTCGAGGGGTGAGCCGAGCGAAATGTGCGGAAAATGCATTTTTTTCACCACATTTCTGACTTTGCGGGGGTGTCTGGGTAATAAATTCTGGGGCAATTTGGGCATATCATACCTCTGCGGATTCCCACGGGTGTCCTCTTTTTGGAAATGCATGGAGTTTTCTGTTTTCCTTGGTGGCTTGGACACCCGAGGCCCATATCTGTATGATATGAGAGTGTGACATTTCCGGTGTGAAAACAGACTTGGGGTTACTTGTGTTTTAGGCTTTCCCCTTGGCGGCCAGGTAGGTGCACCCACACATGTGAGGTTCCGTTTTCATCGGGACACCTGTGGGAACGCGGGACGGTAGGCCATGTGTTGTTGGGGGCGTGTTTCGATGGGTGAGCGGAGCGAAATGTGCGGAAAATGCGTATTTTTTCCCACATTTCGTACTTTGCGGGGTTATCTGGGTAATAAATTCTGGGGCGATTTGGGCATATCATACCTCTGCGGATTCCCACGGGTGTCTTCTTTTCGGAAATGCATGGGGTTCCCTGTTTTCCTTGGTTGCTTGGAAACCTGAGGCCCATATCTGTATGTTGTGCCGGTCGGCAGAATGGCTGAGATTCCCCTCTGCAAACAGACTGGGGGTTGCTTGCGTTTTCGGCTTGCCCCTTGCCAGCCAGGTAGGTGCACCCACACATGTGAGGTACCGTTTTCATCGGGACACCTGTGGGAACGCGGGACGGTAGGTCATGCGTTGTTGGGGGCGTGTTTCGATGGGTGAGGCGAGCGAAATGTGCGGAAAATGCGTATTTTTTCCCCACATTTCGTACTTTGCGGGGGTGTCTGGGTAATAAATTCTGGGGCGATTTGGGCATATCATACCTCTGCGGATTCCCAAGGGTGTCTTCTTATTGGAAATGCATGGGGTTCCCTGTTTTCCTTGGTGGCTTGGACACCCGAGGCCCATATCTGTATGATGTGAGAGTGTGACATTTCCGGTGTGAAAACATACTTGGGGTTACTTGTGTTTTAGGCTTTCCTTTTGGCGGCCAGGTAGGTGCACCCACACATATGAGGTACCGTTTTCATCGGGACACCTGTGGGAACGCGTGACGGTAGGCCATGTGTTGTTGGGGGCGTGTTTTGATGGGTGCGTCGAGCGAAATGTGCGGAAAAAGCGTTTTTTTCCCCACATTTCGGACTTTGCGGGGCTGTCTGGGTAAAAAATTCTGGGGCGATGTGCGCAAATCATACCTCTGTGGATTCCCACGGGTGTCCTCTTTTCGGAAATGCATGGGGTTCCCTGTTTTCCTTGGTGGCTTGGACACCTGAGGCCCATATCTGTATGTTGTGCCGGTCGGCAGAATGACTGAGATTCCCCTCTGCAAACAGACTGGGGGTTGCTTGCGTTTTCGGCTTGCCCCTTGCCAGCCAGGTAGGTGCACCCACACATGTGAGGTACCGTTTTCATCGGGACACCTGTGGGAAGGCGGGACGGTAGGCCATGTGTTGTTGGGGGAGTGTTTCGATGGGTGAGCCGAGCGAAATGTGCGAAAAATGCATTTTTTTCCCCACATTTTGGACTTTGCGGGGGTGTCTGGGTAATAAATTCTGGGGCGATTTGGGCATATCATACCTCTGCGGATTCCCACGGGTGTCCTCTTTTCGGAAATGCATGGGGTTCCCTGTTTTCCCCGCTTGCTTGGACACCCGAGGCCCATATCTGTATGTTCTGCGGCAGAGAGTCTCAAATTCCGGTCAGAAAACAGACTTGGGGTTACTTGTGTTTTGGGCATTCCCCTTGGCGGCCAGGTAGGTGCACCCACACATGTGAGGTACCGTTTTCATCGGGACACCTGTGGGAACGCGGTACGGTAGGCCATGTGTTGTTGGGGCGTGTTTCGATGGGTGAGCCGAGCGAAATGTTCGGAAAATGCGTATTTTTTCCCACATTTCAGACTTTTCGGGGGTGTCTGGGTAATAAATTCTGAGGCGATTTGGGCATATCATACCTCTGCGGATTCCCACGGGTGTCCTCTTTTTGGAAATGCATGGGGTTCCCTGTTTTCCTTGGTGGCATGGACACCCGAGGCCCATATCTGTATGATGTGAGAGTGTGACATTTCAGGTGTGAAAACAGACTTGGGGTTACTTGTGTTTTCGGCTTTCCCCTAGGCGGCCAGGTAGGTGCACCCACACATGACACCCGAGGCCCATATCTGTATGTTGTGCCAGTCGCCAGAATGTCTGAGATTCCGCTCTGAAAACAGACTTGGGGTTACTTGTGTTTTCGGCTTTCCCCTAGGTGGCCAGGTAGGTGCACCCACACATGTGAGGTACCGTTTTCATCGGGACACCTGTGGGAACGCGGTACGGTAGGCCATGTGTTGTTGGGGCGTGTTTTGATGGGTGAGCCGAGCGAAATGTTCGGAAAATGCATATTTTTTCCAACATTTCAGACTTTTCTGGGGTGTCTGGGTAATAAATTCGGAGGCGATTTGGGCATATCATACCTCTGCGGATTCCCACGGGTGTCCTCTTTTTGGAAATGCATGGGGTTCCCTGTTTTCCTTGGTGGCTTGGACCCCCGAGGCCCATATCTGTATGATGTGAGAGTGTGACATTTCCGGTGTGAAAACAGAATTGGGGTTACTTGTGTTTTAGGCTTTCCCCTTGGCGGCCAGGTAGGTCCACCCACACATATGAGGTACCGTTTTCATCGGGACACCTGTGGGAACGCGTGACGGTAGGCCATGTGTTGTTGGGGGTGTGTTTCGATGGGTGCATCGAGCAAAATGTGCGGAAAAAGCTTTTTTTTCCCCACATTTCGGACTTTGCGGGGCTGTCTGGGTAAAAAATTCTATGGCGATGTGCGCAAATCATACCTCTGTGGATTCCCACGGGTGTCCTCTTTTCGGAAATGCATGGGGTTCCCTGTTTTCCTTGGTGGCTTGGACACCCGAGGCCCATATCTGTATGTTGTGCCGGTCGGCAGAATGGCTGAGATTCCCCTCTGCAAACAGACTGGGGGTTGCTTGCGTTTTCGGCTTGCCCCTTGCCAGCCAGGTAGGTGCACCCCCACATGTGATGTACCGTTTTCATCGGGACACCAGTGGGAACGCGCGACGGTAGGCCATGTGTTGTTGGGGGCGTGTTTCGATGGGTGAGCCGAGCGAAATGTGTGGAAAATGCATTTTTTTCCCCACATTTCGGACTTTGCGGGGGTGTCTGGGTAATAAATTCTGGGGCGATTTGGGCATATCATACCTCTGCGGATTCCCACGGGTGTCCTCTTTTCGGAAATGCATGGGGTTCCCTGTTTTCCCCGCTCGCTTGGACACCCGATGCCCATATCTGTATGTTGTGCGGCAGAGAGTCTCAAATTCCGGTCAGAAAACAGACTTGGGGTTACTTGTGTTTTCGGCATTCCCCTTGGCGGCCAGGTAGGCGCACCCACACATGTGAGGTACCGTTTTCATCAGGACACCTGTGGGAACGCGGGAAGATAGGCCATGTGTTGTTGGGGGCGTGTTTCGAGGGGTGAGCCGAGCGAAATGTGCGGAAAATGCGTTTTTTTCACCACATTTCTGACTTTGCGGGGGTGTCTGGGTAATAAATTGTGGGGCAATTTGGGCATATCATACCTCTGCGGATTCCCACGGGTGTCCTCTTTTTGGAAATGCATGGAGTTTTCTGTTTTCCTTGGTGGCTTGGACACCCGAGGCCCATATCTGTATGATGTGAGAGTGTGACATTTCCGGTGTGAAAACAGACTTGGGGTTACTTGTGTTTTAGGCTTTCCCTTGGCGGCCAGGTATGCACACCCACACATGTGAGGTACTGTTTTCATCAGGACACCTGAGGGAAGGCAGGACAGTAGGCCATGTGTTGTTGGGGGCGTGTTTCGATGGGTGAGTCGAGCGAAATGTGCGGAAAATGCGTATTTTTTCCCACATTTCGGACTTTGCGAGGGTGTCTGGGTAATAAATTCTAGGGCGATTTGGGCATATCATACCTCTGTGGATTCCCACGGGTGTCCTCTTTTCGGAAATGCATGGGGTTCCCTGTTTTCCTTGGTGGCTTGGACACCCGAGGCCCATATCTGTATGATGTGAGAGTGTGACATTTCCGGTGTGAAAACAGACTTGGGGTTACTTGTGTTTTAGGCTTTCCCCTTGGCGGCCAGGTAGGTGCACCCACACATGTGAGGTTCCGTTTTCATCGGGACACCTGTGGGAACGGGGGACGGTAGGCCATGTGTTGTTGGGGGTATGTTTCGATGGGTGAGCGGAGCGAAATGTGCGGAAAATGCGTATTTTTTCCCACATTTCGTACTTTGCGGGGTTGTCTGGGTAATAAATTCTGGGGCGATTTGGGCATATCATACCTCTGCAGATTCCCACGGGTGTCTTCTTATTGGAAATGCATGGGGTTCCCTGTTTTCCTTGGTGGCTTGGACCCCCGAGGCCCATATCTGTATGATGTGAGAGTGTGACATTTCCGGTGTGAAAACAGACTTGGGGTTACTTGTGTTTTAGGCTTTCCTTTTGGCGGCCAGGTAGGTGCACCCACACATATGAGGTACCGTTTTCATCGGGACACCTGTGGGAACGCGTGACGGTAGGCCATGTGTTGTTGGGGGCGTGTTTCGATGGGTGCGTCGTGTGAAATGTGCGGAAAATGCGTATTTTTTCCCACATTTCGTACTTTGCGGGGTTGTCTGGGTAATAAATTCTGGGGCGATTTGGGCATATCATACCTCTGCGGATTCCCACGGGTGTCTTCTTATTGGAAATGCATGGGGTTCCCTGTTTTCCTTGGTGGCTTGGACCCCCGAGGCCCATATCTGTATGATGTGAGAGTGTGACATTTCCGGTGTGAAAACAGACTTGGGGTTACTTGCGTTTTAGGCTTTCCTTTTGGCGGCCAGGTAGGTGCACCCACACATGTGAGGTTCCGTTTTCATCGGGACACCTGTGGGAACGGGGGACGGTAGGCCATGTGTTGTTGGGGGCATGTTTCGATGGGTGAGCGGAGCGAAATGTGCGGAAAATGCGTATTTTTTCCCACATTTCGTACTTTGCGGGGTTGTCTGGGTAATAAATTCTGGGGCGATTTGGGCATATCATACCTCTGCGGATTCCCACGGGTGTCTTCTTTTCGGAAATGCATGGGGTTCCCTGTTTTCCTTGGTTGCTTGGACACCTGAGGCCCATATCTGTATGTTGTGCCGGTCGGCAGAATGGCTGAGATTCCCCTCTGCAAACAGACTGGGGGTTGCTTGCGTTTTCGGCTTGCCCTTTGCCAGCCAGGTAGGTGCACCCACACATGTAAGGTACCATTTTCATCGGGACACCTGTGGGAACGCGGGACGGTAGGTCATGAGTTGTTGGGGGCGTGTTTCGAAGGGTGAGGCTAGCGAAATGTGCGGAAAATGCGTATTTTTTCTCCACATTTCGTACTTTGCGGGGGTGTCTGGGTAATAAATTATGGGGCGATTTGGGCATATCATACCTCTGCGGATTCCCACGGGTGTCTTCTTATTGGAAATGCATGGGGTTCCCTGTTTTCCTTGGTGGCTTGGACCCCCGAGGCCCATATCTGTATGATGTGAGAGTGTGACATTTCCGGTGTGAAAACAGACTTGGGGTTACTTGTGTTTTAGGCTTTCCTTTTGGCGGCCAGGTAGATGCACCCACACATATGAGGTACCGTTTTCATCGGGACACCTGTGGGAACGCGTGACGGTAGGCCATGTGTTGTTGGGGGCGTGTTTCGATGGGTGAGCCGAGCGAAATGTGCGGAAATTGCATTTTTTTCACCACATTTCGGACTTTGCGGGGGTGTCTGGGTAATAAATTCTGGGACGATTTGGACATATCATACCTCTGCAGATTCCCACGGGTGTCCTCTTTTAGGAAAATGCATGGGGTTCCCTGTTTTCCCCGGTGGCTTGGACACCCGAGGCCCATATCTGTATGTTGTGCCGGTCGGCAGAATGGCTGAGATTCCCCTCTGCAAACAGACTGGGGGTTGCTTGCGTTTTCGGCTTGCCCCTTGCCAGCCAGGTAGGTGCACCCACAATGTGAGGTACCGTTTTCATCGGGACACCTGTGGGAACGCACGACGGTAGGTCATGAGTTGTTGGGGGCGTGTTTCGTTGGGTGAGGCGAGCGAAATGTGCGGAAAATGCATTTTTTTCCCCACATTTCGGACTTTGCGGGGGTGTCTGGGTAATAAATTCTGGGGCGATTTGGGCATATCATACCTCTGCGGATTCCCACGGGTGTCTTCTTTTCGGAAATGCATGGGGTTCCCTGTTTTCCTTGGTGGCTTGGACACCCGAGGCCCATATCTGTATGTTGTGCCAGTCGCCAGAATGTCTGAGATTCCGCTCTGAAAACAGACTTGGGGTTACTTGTGTTTTCGGATTTCCCCTAGGCAGCCATGTAGGTGCACCCACACATGTGAGGTACCGTGTTCATCGGGACACCTGTGGGAACGCGGGATGGTAGGCCGTGTGTTGTTGGGGGTGTGTTTGGATGGGTGAGCCGAGCGAAATGTTTGGAAAATGCGTATTTTTTCCCACATTTCAGACTTTTCGGGGGTGTCTGCGTAATAAATTCTGAGGCGATTTGGGCATATCATGCCTCTGCGGATTCCCACGGGTGTCCTCTTTTCGGAAATGCATGGGGTTCCCTGTTTTCCTTGGTGGCATGGACACCCGAGGCCCATATCTGTATGATGTGAGAGTATGATATTTCAGGTGTGAAAACAGACTTGGGGTTACTTGTGTTTTCGGCTTTCCCCTAGGCGGCCAGGTAGGTGCACCCACACATGTGAGTTCCGTTTTCATCGGGACACCTGTGGGAACGTGTGACCGTGGGACATGTGTTGTTGGGGCGTGTTTCGATGGGTGAGCGGAGCGAAATGTGCGGAAAATGCGTATTTTTTCCCACATTTCGTACTTTGCGGGGGTGTCTGGGTAATAAATTCTGGGGCGATTTGGGCATATCATACCTCTGCGGATTCCCACGGGTGTCTTCTTTTCGGAAATGCATGGGGTTCCCTGTTTTCCTTGGTTGCTTGGACACCCGAGGCCCATATCTGTATGTTGTGCCGGTCGGCAGAATGCCTGAGATTCCGCTCTGAAACAGACATGGGGTTACTTGTGTTTTCGGTTTTCCCCTTGGCGGCCAGGTAGGCGCACCCACACATGTGCGGTACCGTTTTCATCAGGACACCTGTGGGAACGCGGGAAGATAGGCCATGTGTTGTTGGGGGCGTGTTTCGAGGGGTGAGCCGAGCGAAATGTGCGGAAAATGCGTTTTTTTCACCACATTTCGGACTTTACGGGGGTGTCTGGGTAATAAATTCTGGGGCAATTTGGGCATATCATACCTCTGCGGATTCCCACGGGTGTCCTCTTTTTGGAAATGCATGGGGTTTTCTGTTTTCCTTGGTGGCTTGGACACCCGAGGCCCATATCTGTATGATGTGAGAGTGTGACATTTCCGGTGTGAAAACAGACTTGGGGTTACTTGTGTTTTAGGCTTTCCCCTTGGCGGCCAGGTAGGTGCACCCACACATGTGAGGTTCCGTTTTCATCGGGACACCTGTGGGAACGGGGGACGGTAGGCCATGTGTTGTTGGGGGCATGTTTCGAAGGGTGAGCGGAGCAAAATGTGCGGAAAATGCGTATTTTTTCCCACATTTCGTACTTTGCGGGGTTGTCTGGGTAATAAATTCTGGGGCGATTTGGGCATATCATACCTCTGCGGATTCCCACGGGTGTCTTCTTATTGGAAATGCATGGGGTTCCCTGTTTTCCTTGGTGGCTTGGACCCCCGAGGCCCATATCTGTATGATGTGAGAGTGTGACATTTCCGGTGTGAAAACAGACTTGGGGTTACTTGTGTTTTAGGCTTTCCTTTTGGCGGCCAGGTAGGTGCACCCACACATATGAGGTACCGTTTTCATCGGGACACCTGTGGGAACGCGTGACGGTAGGCCATGTGTTGTTGGGGGTGTGTTTCGATGGGTGCGTCATGTGAAATGTGCGGAAAAAGCGTTTTTTTCCCCACATTTCGGACTTTGCGGGGCTGTCTGGGTAAAAAATTCTGGGGCGATGTGCGCAAATCATACCTCTGTGGATTCCCACGGGTGTCCTCTTTTCGGAAATGCATGGGGTTCCCTGTTTTCCTTGGTGGCTTGGACACCTGAGGCCCATATCTGTATGTTGTGCCGGTCGGCAGAATGACTGAGATTCCCCTCTGCAAACAGACTGGGGGTTGCTTGCGTTTTGGGCTTGCCCCTTGCCAGCCAGGTAGGTGAACCCACACATGTGAGGTACCGTTTTCATCGGGACACCTGTGGGAAGGCGGGACGGTAGGCCATGTGTTGTTGGGGGAGTGTTTCGATGGGTGAGCCGAGCGAAATGTGCGGAAAATGCATTTTTTTCCCCACATTTCGGACTTTGCGGGGGTGTCTGGGTAATAAATTCTGGGGCGATTTGGGCATATCATACCTCTGCGTATTCCCACGGGTGTCCTCTTTTCGGAAATGCATGAGGTTCCCTGTTTTCCCCGCTCGCTTGGACACCCGAGGCCCATATCTGTATGTTGTGCGGCAGAGAGTCTCAAATTCCGGTCAGAAAACAGACTTGGGGTTACTTGTGTTTTGGGCATTCCCCTTGGCGGCCAGGTAGGTGCACCCACACATGTGAGGTACCATTTTCATAGGGACACCTGTGGGAACGTGGGACGGTAGGCCATGTGTTGTTGGGGGCGTGTTTCGATGGGTGAGCCGAGCGAAATGTGCGGAAAATGCATTTTTTTCACCACATTTCGGACTTTGCGGGGGTGTCTGGGTAATAAATTCTGGGACGATTTGGGCATATCATACTTCTGCAGATTCCCACGGGTGTCCTCTTTTAGGAAAATGCATGGGGTTCCCTGTTTTCCCCGGTGGCTTGGACACCCGAGGCCCATATCTGTATGTTGTGCCGGTCGGCAGAATGGCTGAGATTCCCCTCTGCAAACAGACTGGGGGTTGCTTGCGTTTTCGGCTTGCCCCTTGCCAGCCAGGTAGGTGCACCCACAATGTGAGGTACCGTTTTCATCGGGACACCTGTGGGAACGCAGGACGGTAGGTCATGAGTTGTTGGGGGCGTGTTTCGATGGGTGAGGCGAGCGAAATGTGCGGAAAATGCTTATTTTTCCCCACATTTCGTACTTTGCGGGGGTGTCTGGGTAATAAATTCTGGGGCGATTTGGGCATATCATACCTCTGCGGAATCCCACGGGTGTCTTCTTTTCGGAAATGCATGGGGTTCCCTGTTTTCCTTGGTGGCTTGGACACCCGAGGCCCATATCTGTATGTTGTGCCAGTCGCCAGAATGTCTGAGATTCCGCTCTGAAAACAGACTTGGGGTTACTTGTGTTTTCGGATTTCCCCTAGGCGGCCAGGTAGGTGCACCCACACATGTGAGGTACCGTGTTCATCGGGACACCTGTGGGAACGCGGGATGGTAGGCCCTGTGTTGTTGGGGGTGTGTTTGGATGGGTGAGCCGAGCGAAATGTTCGGAAAATGCGTATTTTTTCCCACATTTCAGACTTTTCGGGGGTGTCTGCGTAATAAATTCTGAGGCGATTTGGGCATATCATGCCTCTGCGGATTCCCACGGGTGTCCTCTTTTCGGAAATGCATGGGGTTCCCTGTTTTCCTTGGTGGCATGGACACCCGAGGCCCATATCTGTATGATGTGAGAGTATGACATTTCAGGTGTGAAAACAGACTTTGGGTTACTTGTGTTTTCGGCTTTCCCCTAGGCGGCCAGGTAGGTGCACCCACACATGTGAGTTCCGTTTTCATCGGGACACCTGTGGGAACGCGGGACCGTGGGACATGTGTTGTTGGGGCGTGTTTCGATGGGTGAGCGGAGCGAAATGTGCGGAAAATGCGTATTTTTTCCCACATTTCGTACTTTGCGGGGGTGTCTGGGTAATAAATTCTGGGGCGATTTGGGCATATCATACCTCTGCGGATTCCCACGGGTGTCTTCTTTTCGGAAATACATGGGGTTCCCTGTTTTCCTTGGTTGCTTGGACACCCGAGGCCCATATCTGTATGTTGTGCCGGTCGGCAGAATGCCTGAGATTCCGCTCTGAAACAGACATGGGGTTACTTGTGTTTTCGGCTTTCCCCTTGGCGGCCAGGTAGGCGCACCCACACATGTGAGGTACCGTTTTCATCAGGACACCTGTGGGAACGCGGGAAGGTAGGCCATGTGTTGTTGGGGGCATGTTTCGATGGGTGAGCCGAGCGAAATGTGCGGAAAATGTGTTTTTTTCACCACATTTCGGACTTTGCGGGGGTGTCTGGGTAATAAATTCTGGGGCAATTTGGACATATAATACCTCTGCGGATTCCCACGGGTGTCCTCTTTTCGGAAATGCATGGGGTTCCCTGTTTTCCTTGGTGGCATGGACACCCGAGGCCCATATCTGTATGATGTGAGAGTATGACATTTCCGGTGTGAAAACAGACTTGGGGTTACTTGTGTTTTAGGCTTTCCCCTTGGCGGCCAGGTAGGTGCACCCACACATGTGAGGTACCGTTTTCATCAGGACACCTGAGGGAACGTAGGACAGTAGGCCATGTGTTGTTGGGGGCATGTTTCGATGGGTGAGTCGAGCGAAATGTGCAGAAAATGCGTATTTTTTCCCACATTTCGGACTTTGCAGGGTTGTCTGGGTAATAAATTCTGGGGCGATTTGGGCATATCATACCTCTGCGGATTCCCACGGGTGTCTTTTTTTCGGAAATGCATGGGGTTCCCTGTTTTCCTTGGTTGCTTGGACACCTGAGGCCCATATCTGTATGTTGTGCCGGTCGGCAGAATGGCTGAGATTCCCCTCTGCAAACAGACTGGGGGTTGCTTGCGTTTTTGGCTTGCCCCTTGCCAGCCAGGTAGGTGCACCCACACATGTGAGGTACCGTTTTCATCGAGACACCTGTGGGAACGCAGGACAGTAGGTCATGAGTTGTTGGGGGCGTGTCTCGATGGGTGAGGCGAGCAAAATGTGCGGAAAATGCGTATTTTTTCCCCACATTTCGTACTTTGCGGGGGTGTCTGGGTAATAAATTCTGGGGCGATTTGGGCATATCATACCTCTGCGGATTCCCACAAATGTCTTCTTATTGGAAATGCATGGGGTTCCCTGTTTTCCTTGGTGGCTTGGACACCCGAGGCCCATATCTGTATGATGTGAGAGTGTGACATTTCCGGTGTGAAAACAGACTTGGGGTTACTTGTGTTTTAGGCTTTCCTTTTGGCGGCCAGGTAGGTGCACCCACACATATGAGGTACCGTTTTCATCGGGACACCTGTGGAAACGCGTGACGGTAGGCCATGTGTTGTTGGGGGCGTGTTTCGATGGATGCGTCGAGCGAAATGTTGGAAAAAGCGTTTTTTTCCCCACATTTGGGACTTTGCGGGGCTGTCTGGGTAAAAAATTCTGGGGCGATGTGCGCAAATCATACCTCTGTGGATTCCCACGGGTGTCCTCTTTTCGGAAATGCATGGGGTTCCCTGTTTTCCTTGGTGGCTTGGCCACCTGAGGCCCATATCGTATGTTGTGCCGGTCGGCAGAATAGCTGAGATTCCCCTCTGCAAACAGACTGGGGGTTGCTTGCGTTTTTGGCTTGCCCCTTGCCAGCCAGGTAGGTGCACCCACACATGTGAGGTACCGTTTTCATCGGGACACCTGTGGGAAGGCGGGACGGTAGGCCATGTGTTGTTGGGGGAGTGTTTCGATGGGTGAGCCGAGCGAAATGTGCGGAAAATGCATTTTTTTCCCCACATTTCAGACTTTGCGGGGGTGTCTGGGTAATAAATTCTGGGGCGATTTGGGCATATCATACCTCTGCGGATTCCCACGGGTGTCCTCTTTTCGGAAATGCATGGGGTTCCCTGTTTTCCCCGCTCGCTTGGACACCCGAGGCCCATATCTGTATGTTGTGTGGCAGAGAGTCTCAAATTCCGGTCAGAAAACAGACTTGGGGTTACTTGTGTTTTGGGCATTCCCCTTGGCGGCCAGGTAGGTGCACCCACACATGTGAGGTACCATTTTCATTGGGACACCTGTGGGAACGTGGGACGGTAGGCCATGTGTTGTTGGGGGCGTGTTTCGATGGGTGAGCCGAGCGAAATGTGCGGAAAATGCATTTTTTTCACCACATTTCGGACTTTGCGGGGGTGTCTGGGTAATAAATTCTGGGACGATTTGGGCATATCATACCTCTGCAGATTCCCACGGGTGTCCTCTTTTAGGAAAATGCATGGGGTTCCCTGTTTTACCCGGTGGCTTGGACACCCGAGGCCCATATCTGTATGTTGTGCCGGTCGGCAGAATGGCTGAGATTCCCCTCTGCAAACAGACTGGGGGTTGCTTGCGTTTACGGCTTGCCCCTTGCCAGCCAGGTAGGTGCACCTACACATGTGAGGTACCGTTTTCATCGGGACACCTGTGGGAACGCAGGACGGTAGGTCATGAGTTGTTGGGGGCATGTTTCGATGGGTGAGGCGAGCGAAATGTGCAGAAAATGCGGATTTTTTCCCCACATTTCGTACTTTGCGGGGGTGTCTGGGTAATAAATTCTGGAGCGATTTGGGCATATCGTACCTCTGCGGATTCCCACGGGTGTCTTCTTTTCGGAAATGCATGGGGTTCCCTGTTTTCCTTGGTGGCTTGGACACCCGAGGCCCATATCTGTATGTTGTGCCAGTCGCCAGAATGTCTGAGATTCCGCTCTGAAAACAGACTTGGGGTTACTTGTGTTTTCGGCTTTCCCCTAGGCGGCCAGGTAGGTGCACCCACACATGTGAGGTACCGTTTTCATCGGGACACCTGTGGGAACGCGGTACGGTAGGCCATGTGTTGTTGGGGCGTGTTTCGATGGTTGAGCCGAGCGAAATGTTCGGAAAATGCGTATTTTTTCCCACATTTCAGACTTTTCGGGGGTGTCTGGGTAATAAATTCTGAGGCGATTTGGGCATATCATACCTCTGCGGATTCCCACGGGTGTCCTCTTTTTGGAAATGCATGGGGTTCCCTGTTTTCCTTGGTGGCATGGACACCAGAGGCCCATATCTGTATGATGTGAGAGTGTGACATTTCAGGTGTGAAAATAGACTTGGGGTTACTTGTGTTTTCGGCTTTCCCCTAGGCGGCCAGGTAGGTGCACCCACACATGACACCCGAGGCCCATATCTGTATGTTGTGCCGGTCGGCAGAATGCCTGAGATTCCGCTCTGAAACAGACATGGGGTTACTTGTGTTTTCGGTTTTCCCCTTGGCGGCCAGGTAGGCGCACCCACACATGTGAGGTACCGTTTTCATCAGGACACCTGTGGGAACGCGGGAAAATAGGCCATGTGTTGTTGGGGGCATGTTTCGAGGGCTGAGCCGAGCGAAATGTGCGGAAAATGCTTTTTTTTCACCACATTTTGGACTTTGCGGGGGTGTCTGGGTAATAAATTCTGGGGCAATTTGGGCATATCATACCTCTGCGGATTCCCACGCGTGTCCTCTTTTTGGAAATGCATGGGGTTTTCTGTTTTCCTTGGTGGCTTGGACACCCGAGGCCCATATCTGTATGATGTGAGAGTGTGACATTTCCGGTGTGAAAACAGACTTGGGGTTACTTGTGTTTTAGGCTTTCCCTTGGCGGCCAGGTAGGCGCACCCACACATGTGAGGTACCGCTTTCATCAGGACACCTGAGGGAAGGCAGGACAGTAGGCCATGTGTTGTTGGGGGCGTGTTTCGATGGGTGAGTCGAGCGAAATGTGCGGAAAATGAGTATTTTTTCCCACATTTTGGACTTTGCGAGGGTGTCTGGGTAATAAATTCTGGGGCGATTTGGGCATATCATACCTCTGTGGATTCCCACGGGTGTCCTCTTTTCGGAAATGCATGGGGTTCCCTGTTTTCCTTGGTGGCTTGGACACCCGAGGCCCATATCTGTATGATGTGAGAGTGTGACATTTCCGGTGTGAAAACAGACTTGGGGTTACTTGTGTTTTAGGCTTTCCCCTTGGCAGCCAGGTAGGTGCACCCACACATGTGAGGTTCCGTTTTCATCGGGACACCTGTGGGAATGGGGGACGGTAGGCCATGTGTTGTTGGGGGCATGTTTCGATGGGTGAGCGGAGCGAAATGTGCGGAAAATGCGTATTTTTTCCCACATTTCGTACTTTGCGGGGTTGTCTGGGTAATAAATTCTGGGGCGATTTGGGCATATCATACCTCTGCGGATTCCCACGGGTGTCTTCTTTTCGGAAATGCATGGGGTTCCCTGTTTTCCTTGGTTGCTTGGACACCTGAGGTCCATATCTGTATGTTGTGCCGGTCGGCAGAATGCCTGAGATTCCGCTCTGAAACAGACTGGGGGTTGCTTGCGTTTTCGGCTTGCCCCTTGCCAGCCAGGTAGGTGCACCCACACATGAGGTACCGTTTTCATCGGGACACCTGTGGGAACGCGGGACAGTAGGTCATGAGTTGTTGGGGGCGTGTTTCGATGGGTGAGGCGAGCGAAATGTGCGGAAAATGCGTATTTTTTCCCCACATTTCGTACTTTGCGGGGGTGTCTGGGTAATAAATTCTGGGGCGATTTGGGCATATCATACCTCTGCGGATTCCCACGGGTGTCTTCTTATTGGAAATGCATGGGGTTCCCTGTTTTTCTTGGTGGCTTGGACACCCGAGGCCCATATCTGTATGATGTGAGAGTGTGACATTTCCGGTGTGAAAACAGACTTGGGGTTACTTGTGTTTTAGGCTTTCCTTTTGGCGGTCAGGTAGGTGCACCCACACATATGAGGTACCGTTTTCATTGGGACACCTGTGGGAACGCGTGACGGTAGGCCATGTGTTGTTGGGGGCGTGTTTCGATGGGTGCGTCGAGCAAAATGTGCGGAAAAAGCGTTTTTTTCCCCACATTTCGGACTTTGCGGGGCTGTCTGGGTAAAAAATTCTGGGGCGATGTGCGCAAATCATACCTCTGTGGATTCCCACGGGTGTCCTCTTTTCGGAAATGCATGGGGTTCCCTGTTTTCCTTGGTGGCTTGGACACCTGAGGCCCATATCTGTATGTTGTGCCGGTCGGCAGAATGACTGAGATTCCCCTCTGCAAACAGACTAGGGGTTGCTTGCGTTTTGGGCTTGCCCCTTGCCAGCCAGGTAGGTGCACCCACACATGTGAGGTACCGTTTTCATCGGGACACCTGTGGGAAGGCGGGACGGTAGGCCATGTGTTGTTGGGGGAGTGTTTCGATGGGTGAGCCGAGCGAAATGTGCGGGAAATGCATTTTTTTCCCCACATTTCGGACTTTGCGGGGGTGTCTGGGTAATAAATTCTGGGGCGATTTGGGCATATCATACCTCTGCGGATTCCCACGGGTGTCTTCTTTTCGGAAATGCATGGGGTTCCCTGTTTTCCCCGCTCGCTTGGACACCCGAGGCCCATATCTGTATGTTGTGCGGCAGAGAGTCTCAAATTCCGGTCAGAAAACAGACTTGGGGTTACTTGTGTTTTGGGCATTCCCCTTGGCGGCCAGGTAGGTGCACCCACACATGTGAGGTACCGTTTTCATTGGGACACCTGTGGGAACGTAGGACGGTAGGCCATGTGTTGTTGGGGGCGTGTTTCGATGGGTGAGCCGAGCGAAATGTGCGGAAAATGCATTTTTTTCACCACATTTCGGACTTTGCGGGGGTGTCTGGGTAATAAATTCTGGGACGATTTGGGCATATCATACCTCTGCAGATTCCCACGGGTGCCCTCTTTTAGGAAAATGCATGGGGTTCCCTGTTTTCCCTGGTGGCTTGGACACCCGAGGCCCATATCTGTATGTTGTGGCGGTCGGCAGAATGGCTGAGATTCCCCTCTGCAAACAGACTGGGGGTTGCTTGCGTTTTCGGCTTGCCCCTTGCCAGCCAGGTAGGTGCACCCACAATGTGAGGTACCGTTTTCATCGGGACACCTGTGGGAATGCAGGACGGTTGGTCATGAGTTGTTGGGGGCGTGTTTCGATTGGTGAGGCGAGCGAAATGTGCGGAAAATGCATATTTTTTCCCCACATTTCGTATTTTGCGGGGGTGTCTGGGTAATAAATTCTGGGGCGATTTGGGCATATCATACCTCTGCGGATTCCCACGGGTGTCTTCTTTTCGGAAATGCATGGGGTTCCCTGTTTTCCTTGGTGGCTTGGACACCCGAGGCCCATATCTGTATGTTGTGCCAGTCGCCAGAATGTCTGAGATTCCGCTCTGAAAACAGTCTTGGGGTTACTTGTGTTTTCGGATTTCCCCTAGGCGGCCAGGTAGGTGCACCCACACATGTGAGGTACCGTTTTCATCGGGACACCTGTGGGAACGCGGGATGGTAGGCCATGTGTTGTTGGGGGTGTGTTTCGATGGGTGAGCCGAGCGAAATGTTCAGAAAATGCGTATTTTTTCACACATTTCAGACTTTTCGGGGGTGTCTGGGTAATAAATTCTGAGGCGATTTGGGCATATCATACCTCTGCGGATTCCCACGGGTGTCCTCTTTTCGGAAATGCATGGGGTTCCCTGTTTTCCTTGGTGGCATGGACACCCAAGGCCCATATCTGTATGATGTGAGAGTATGACATTTCAGGTGTGAAAACAGACTTGGGGTTACTTGTGTTTTCGGCTTTCCCCTAGGCGGCCAGGTAGGTGCACCCACACATGTGAGTTCCGTTTTCATCGGGACACCTGTGGGAACGCGGGACCGTGGGACATGTGTTGTTGGGGCGTGTTTCGATGGGTGAGCGGAGCGAAATGTGCGGAAAATGCGTATTTTTTCCCACATTTCGTACTTTGCGGGGGTGTCTGGGTAATAAATTCTGGGGCGATTTGGGCATATCATACCTCTGCGGATTCCCACGGGTGTCTTCTTTTCGGAAATGCATGGGGTTCCCTGTTTTCCTTGGTTGCTTGGACACCCGAGGCCCATATCTGTATGTTGTGCCGGTCGGCAGAATGCCTGAGATTCCGCTCTGAAACAGACATGGGGTTACTTGTGTTTTCGGCTTTCCCCTTGGCGGCCAGGTAGGCGCACCCACACATGTGAGGTACCGTTTTCATCAGGACACCTGTGGGAACTCGGGAAGGTAGGCCATGTGTTGTTGGGGGCGTGTTTCGATGGGTGAGCCGAGCGAAATGTGCGGAAAATGCGTTTTTTTCACCACATTTCGGACTTTGCGGGGGTGTCTGGGTAATAAATTCTGGGGCAATTTGGGCATATAATACTTCTGCGGATTCCCAAGGGTGTCCTCTTTTTGGAAATGCATGGGGTTCGCTGTTTTCCTTGGTGGCTTGGAAACCCGAGGCCCATATCTGTATGATGTGAGAGTGTGACATTTCCGGTGTGAAAACAGACTTGGGGTTACTTGTGTTTTAGGCTTTCCCCTTGGTGGCCAGGTAGGTGCACCCACACATGTGAGGTACCGTTTTCATCAGGACACCTGAGGGAACGTAGGACAGTAGGTCATGTGTTGTTGGGGGCATGTTTCGATGGGTGAGTCGAGCGAAATGTGCGGAAAATGCGTATTTTTTCCCACATTTCGGACTTTGCGAGGGTGTCTGGGTAATAAATTCTGGGGCGATTTGGGCATATCATACCTCTGCGGATTCCCACGGGTGTCCTCTTTTCGGAAATGCATGGGGTTCCCTGTTTTCCTTGGTGGCTTGGACACCCGAGGCCCATATCTGTATGATGTGAGAGTGTGACATTTCCGGTGTGAAAACAGACTTGGGGTTACTTGTGTTTTCGGCTTTCCCCTTGGCGACCAGGTAGGTGCACCCACACATGTGAGGTACCGTTTTCATCAGGACACCTGTGGGAATGCGGGACGGTAGGCCATGTGTTGTTGGGGGCATGTTTCAATGGGTGAGCCGAGCGAAATGTGCAAAAAATGCATATTTTTTCCCACATTTCGGACTTTGCGGGGGTGTCTGGGTAATAAATTCTGGGGCGATTTGGGCATATCATACCTCTGCGGATTCCCACGGGTGTCCTCTTTTCGGAAATGCATGGGGTTCCCTGTTTTCCTTGGTGGCTTGGACACCCGAGGCCCATATCTGTATGTTGTGCCAGTCGCCACAATGTCTGAGATTCCGCTCTGAAAACAGACTTGGGGTTACTTGTGTTTTCGGCTTTCCCCAAGGCGGCCAGGTAGGTGCACCCACACATGTGAGGTACTGTTTTCCTCGGGACACCTGTGGGAACGCGGGACGGTAGGCCATGTGTTGTTGGGGGCGTGTTTCGATGGGTGAGCCGAGCGAAATGTTCGGAAAATGCATATTTTTTCCCACATTTCAGACTTTTCGGGGGTGTCTGGGTAATACATTCTGGGGCGATTTGGGCATATCATACCTCTGCGGATTCCCCCGGGTGTCCTCTTTTCGGAAATGCATGGGGTTCCCTGTTTTCCTTGGTGGCATGGACACCCGGGCCCATATCTGTATGATGTGAGAGTGTGACATTTCAGGTGTGAAAACAGGCTTGGGGTTACTTGTGTTTTCGGCTATCCCCTAGGCGGCCAGGTAGGTGCACCCACACATGTGAGGTTCCGTTTTCATCGGGACACCTGTGGGAATGCGGGATGGTAGGCCATGTGTTGTAGGGGGCGTGTTTCGATGGGTGAGCGGAGCAAAATGTGCGGAAAATGCGTATTTTTCCCACATTTCGTACTTTGCGGGGTTGTCTGGGTAATAAATTCTGGGGCTATTTGGGCATATCATACCTCTGCAGATTCCCACGGGTGTCTTCTTTTCGGAAATGCATGGGGTTCCCTGTTTTCCTTGGTTGCTTGGACACCTGAGGTCCATATCTGTATGTTGTGCCGGTCGGCAGAATGCCTGAGATTCCGCTCTGAAACAGACTTGGGGTTACTTGTGTTTTCGGCTTTCCCCTCGGCGGCCAGATAGGTGCATCCACACATGTGAGGTACCGTTTTCATCAGGACACCTGTGGGAACGCGGGACGGTAGGCCATGTGTTGTTGGGGGCGTGTTTCGATGGGTGAGCCGAGCGAAATGTGCGGAAAATGCGTTTTTTTCACCACATTTCGGACTTTGCGGGGGTGTCTGGGTAATAAATTCTGGGTTGATTTGGGCATATCATACCTCTGCCGATTCCCACGGGTGTATTCTTTTCGGAAATGCATGGGGTTCCCTGTTTTCCTTGGTTGCTTGGACACCCGAGGCCCATATCTGTATGTTGTGCCGGTCGGCAGAATGCCTGAGATTCCGCTCTGAAAACAGACTTGGGGTTACTTGTGTTTTCGGCTTTCCCCTTGGTGGCCAGGTAGGTGCACCCACACATGTGAGGTACCGTTTTCATCGGGACACCTGTGGGAACGTGGGACGGTTGGCCATGTGTTGTTGGGGGCGTGTTTCGATGGGTGAGCCGAGCGAAATGTGCGGAAAATGCGTATTTTTTCCCACATTTCGGACTTTGCAGGGGTGTCTGGGTAATAAATTCTAGGGCAATTTGGGCATATCATACCTCTGCGGATTCCCACGGGTGTCCTCTTTTCGGAAATGCATGGGGTTCCCTGTTTTCCTTGGTGGCTTGGACACCCGAGGTCCATATCTGTATGTTGTGCCGGTCGGCAGAATGCCTGAGATTCCGCTCTGAAACAGACATGGGGTTACTTGTGTTTTCGGCTTTCCCCTTGGCGGCCAGGTAGGCGCACCCACACATGTGAGGTACCGTTTTCATCAGGACACCTGTGGGAACTCGGGAAGGTAGGCCATGTGTTGTTGGGGGCGTGTTTCGATGGGTGAGCCGAGCGAAATGTGCGGAAAATGTGTTTTTTTCACCACATTTCGGACTTTGCGGGAGTGTCTGGGTAATACATTCTGGGGCAGTTTGGGCATATAATACCTCTGCGGATTCCCACGGGTGTCCTCTTTTTGGAAATGCATGGGGTTCCCTGTTTTCCTTGGTGGCTTGGACACCCGAGGCCCATATCTGTATGATGTGAGAGTGTGACATTTCCGGTGTGAAAACAGACTTGGGGTTACTTGTGTTTTAGGCTTTCCCCTTGGTGGCCAGGTAGGTGCACCCACACATGTGAGGTACCGTTTTCATCAGGACACCTGAGGGAACGTAGGACAGTAGGTCATGTGTTGTTGGGGGCATGTTTCGATGGGTGAGTCGAGCGAAATGTGCGGAAAATGCGTATTTTTTCCCACATTTCGGACTTTGCGAGGGTGTCTGGGTAATAAATTCTGGGGCGATTTGGGCATATCATACCTCTGCGGATTCCCACGGGTGTCCTCTTTTCGGAAATGCATGGGGTTCCCTGTTTTCCTTGGTGGCTTGGACACCCGAGGCCCATATCTGTATGATGTGAGAGTGTGACATTTCCGGTGTGAAAACAGACTTGGGGTTACTTGTGTTTTCGGCTTTCCCCTTGGCGACCAGGTAGGTGCACCCACACATGTGAGGTACCGTTTTCATCAGGACACCTGTGGGAATGCGGGACGGTAGGCCATGTGTTGTTGGGGGCATGGTTCAATGGGTGAGCCGAGCGAAATGTGCAAAAAATGCGTATTTTTTCCCACATTTCGGACTTTGCGGGGGTGTCTGGGTAATACATTCTGGGGCGATTTGGGCATATCATACCTCTGCGGATTCCCACGGGTGTCCTCTTTTCGGAAATGCATGGGGTTCCCTGTTTTCCTTGGTGGCTTGGACACCCGAGGCCCATATCTGTATGTTGTGCCAGTCGCCACAATGTCTGAGATTCCGCTCTGAAAACAGACTTGGGGTTACTTGTGTTTTCGGCTTTCCCCAAGGCGACCAGGTAGGTGCACCCACACATGTGAGGTACTGTTTTCCTCGGGACACCTGCGGGAACGCGGGACGGTAGGCCATGTGTTGTTGGGGGCGTGTTTCGATGGGTGAGCCGAGCGAAATGTTCGGAAAATGCATATTTTTTCCCACATTTCAGACTTTTCGGGGGTGTCTGGGTAATACATTCTCGGGCGATTTGGGCATATCATACCTCTGCGGATTCCCCCGGGTGTCCTCTTTTCGGAAATGCATGGGGTTCCCTGTTTTCCTTGGTGGCATGGACACCCGAGGCCCATATCTGTATGATGTGAGAGTGTGACATTTCAGGTGTGAAAACAGGCTTGGGGTTACTTGTGTTTTCGGCTATCCCCTAGGCGGCCAGGTAGGTGCACCCACACATGTGAGGTTCCATTTTCATCGGGACACCTGTGGGAATGCGGGACGGTAGGCCATGTGTTGTAGGGGGCGTGTTTCGATGGGTGAGCGGAGCAAAATGTGCGGAAAATGCGTATTTCTTCCCACATTTCGTACTTTGCGGGGTTGTCTGGGTAATAAATTCTGGGGCTATTTGGGCATATCATACCTCTGCGGATTCCCACGGGTGTCTTCTTTTCGGAAATGCATGGGGTTCCCTGTTTTCCTTGGTTGCTTGGACACCTGAGGTCCATATCTGTATGTTGTGCCGGTCGGCAGAATGCCTGAGATTCCGCTCTGAAACAGACTTGGGGTTACTTGTGTTTTCGGCTTTCCCCTTGGCGGCCAGGTAGGTGCATCCACACATGTGAGGTACCGTTTTCATCAGGACACCTGTGGGAACGCGGGACAGTAGGCCATGTGTTGTTGGGGGCGTGTTTCGATGGGTGAGCCGAGCGAAATGTGCGGAAAATGCGTTTTTTTCACCACATTTCGGACTTTGCGAGGGTATCTGGGTAATAAATTCTGGGGCGATTTGGGCATATCATACCTCTGCGGATTCCCACGGGTGTCTTCTTTTCGGAAATGCATGGGGTTCCCTGTTTTCCTTGGTGGCTTGGACACCCGAGGCCCATATCTGTATGATGTGAGAGTGTGACATTTCCGGTGTGAAAACAGACTTGGGGTTACTTGTGTTTTCGGCTTTCCCCTAGGCGACCAGGTAGGTGCACCCACACATGTGAGGTACCGTTTTCATCGGGACACCTGTGGGAACGCAGGACGGTAGGCCATGTGTTGTTGGGGGCGTGTTTCGATGGGTGAGCGGAGCGAAATGTGCGGAAAATGCATATTTTTTCCCACATTTCGTACTTTGCGGGGGTGTCTGGGTAATAAATTCTGGGTTGATTTGGGCATATCATACCTCTGCCGATTCCCACGGGTGTATTCTTTTCGGAAATGCATGGGGTTCCCTGTTTTCCTTGGTTGCTTGGACACCCGAGGCCCATATCTGTATGTTGTGCCGGTCGGCAGAATGCCTGAGATTCCGCTCTGAAAACAGACTTGGGGTTACTTGTGTTTTCGGCTTTCCCCTTGGTGGCCAGGTAGGTGCACCCACACATGTGAGGTACCGTTTTCATCGGGACACCTGTGGGAACGTGGGACGGTTGACCATGTGTTGTTGGGGGCGTGTTTCGATGGGTGAGCCGAGCGAAATGTGCGGAAAATGCGTATTTTTTCCCACATTTCGGACTTTGCAGGGGTGTCTGGGTAATACATTCTAGGGCAATTTGGGCATATCATACCTCTGTGGATTCCCACGGGTGTCCTCTTTTCGGAAATGCATGGGGTTCCCTGTTTTCCTTGGTGGCTTGGACACCCGAGGCCCATATCTGTATGTTGTGCCAGTCGCCACAATGTCTGAGATTCCACTCTGAAAACAGACTTGGGGTTACTTGTGTTTTCGGCTTTCCCCTAGGCGGCCAGGTAGGTGCACCCACACATGTGAGGTACCGTTTTCATCGAGACACCTGTGGGAACGCGGGACGGTAGGCCATGTGTTGTTGGGCACGTGTTTTGATGGGTGAGCGGAGCGAAATGTGCGGAGAATGCGTATTTTTTCCCACATTTCGTATTTTGCGGGGGTGTTTGGGTAATAAATTCTGGGGCGATTTGGGCATATCATACCTCTGCGGATTCCCACGGGTGTCTTCTTTTCGGAAATGCATGGGGTTCCCTGTTTTCCTTGGTTGCTTGGACACCCGAGGCCCATATCTGTATGTTGTGCCGGTCGGCAGAATGCCTGAGATTCCGCTCTGAAAACAGACTTGGGGTTACTTGTGTTTTCGGCTTTCCCCTTGGCGGCCAGGTAGGTGCACCCACACATGTGAGGTACCGTTTTCATCGGGACACCTGTGGGAACGCGGGACAGTAGGCCATGTGTTGTTGGGGGTGTGTTTCGATGGGTGAGCCGAGCGAAATGTGCAAAAAATGCGTATTTTTTCCCACATTTCGGACTTTGCGGGGGTGTCTGGGTAATAAATTCTGGGGCGATTTGGGCATATCATACCTCTGCGGATTCCCACGGGTGTCCTCTTTTCGGAAATGCATGGGGTTCCCTGTTTTCCTTGGTGGCTTGGACACCCGAGGCCCATATCTGTATGTTGTGCCAGTCGCCACAATGTCTGAGATTCCGCTCTGAAAACAGACTTGGGGTTACTTGTGTTTTCGGCTTTCCCCAAGGCGGCCAGGTAGGTGCACCCACACATGTGAGGTACTGTTTTCCTCGGGACACCTGTGGGAACGCGGGACGGTAGGCCATGTGTTGTTGGGGGTGTGTTTCGATGGGTGAGCCGAGCGAATTGTTCGGAAAATGCATATTTTTTCCCACATTTCAGACTTTTCGGGGGTGTCTGGGTAATACATTCTGGGGCGATTTGGGCATATCATACCTCTGCGGATTCCCACGGGTGTCCTCTTTTCGGAAATGCATGGGGTTCCCTGTTTTCCTTGGTGGCATGGACACCCGAGGCCCATATCTGTATGATGTGAGAGTGTGACATTTCAGGTGTGAAAACAGACTTGGGGGTACTTGTGTTTTCGGCTATCCCCTAGGCGGCCAGGTAGGTGCACCCACACATGTGAGGTTCCGTTTTCATCGGGACACCTGTGGGAATGCGGGACGGTTGGCCATGTGTTGTAGGGGGCGTGTTTCGATGGGTGAGCGGAGCAAAATGTGCGGAAAATGTGTATTTTTTCCCACATTTCGTACTTTGCGGGGTTGTCTGGGTAATAAATTCTGGGGCTATTTGGGCATATCATACCTCTGCAGATTCCCACGGGTGTCTTCTTTTCGGAAATGCATGGGGTTCCCTGTTTTCCTTGGTTGCTTGGACACCTGAGGTCCATATCTGTATGTTGTGCCGGTCGGCAGAATGCCTGAGATTCCGCTCTGAAACAGACTTGGGGTTACTTGTGTTTTCGGCTTTCCCCTTGGCGGCCAGGTAGGTGCATCCACACATGTGAGGTACTGTTTTCATCAGGACACCTGTGGGAACGCGGGACGGTAGGCCATGTGTTGTTGGGGGCGTGTTTCGATGGGTGAGCGGAGTGAAATGTGCGGAAAATGCATATTTTTTCCCACATTTCGTACTTTGCGGGGGTGTCTGGGTAATAAATTCTGGGTTGATTTGGGCATATCATACCTCTGCGGATTCCCACGGGTGTCCTCTTTTCGGAAATGCATGGGGTTCCCTGTTTTCCTTGGTGGCTTGGACACCCGAGGCCCATATCTGTATGTTGTGCCAGTCGCCACAATGTCTGAGATTCCGCTCTGAAAACAGACTTGGGGTTACTTGTGTTTTCGGCTTTCCCCTAGGCGGCCAGGTAGGTGCACCCACACATGTGAGGTACCGTTTTCATCGGGACACCTGTGGGAACGCAGGACGGTAGGCCATGTGTTGTTGGGCGCGTGTTTTGATGCGTGAGCGGAGCGAAATGTGCGGAGAATGCGTATTTTTTCCCACATTTCGTATTTTGCGGGGGTGTTTGGGTAATAAATTCTGGGGCGATTTGGGCATATCATACCTCTGCGGATTCCCACGGGTGTCTTCTTTTCGGAAATGCATGGGGTTCCCTGTTTTCCTTGGTTGCTTGGACACCCGAGGCCCATATCTGTATGTTGTGCCGGTCGGCAGAATGCCTGAGATTCCGCTCTGAAAGCAGACTTGGGGTTACTTGTGTTTTCGGCTTTCCCCTTGGCGGCCAGGTAGGTGCACCCACACATGTGAGGTACCGTTTTCATCGGGACACCTGTGGGAACGCGGGACAGTAGGCCATGTGTTGTTGGGGGCGTGTTTCGATGGGTGAGCTGAGCGAAATGTGCGGAAAATGCATATTTTTTCCCACATTTCGGACTTTGCGGGGGTGTCTGGGTAATAAATTCTGGGGCGATTTGGGCATATCATACCTCTGCGGATTCCCACGGGTGTCCTCTTTTCGGAAATGCATGGGGTTCCCTGTTTTCCTTGGTGGCTTGGACACCCGAGGCCCATATCTGTATGATGTGAGAGTGTGACATTTCCGGTGTCAAAACAGACTTGGGGTTACTTGTGTTTTCGGCTTTCCCCTTGGCGACCAGGTAGGTGCACCCACACATGTGAGGTACTGTTTTCATCAGGACACCTGTGGGAATGCGGGACGGTAGGCCATGTGTTGTTGGGGGCGTGTTTCGATGGGTGAGCCGAGCGAAATGTGCGGAAAATGTATATTTTTTCCCACATTTCGGACTTTGCGGGGGTGTCTGGGTAATAAATTCTGGGGCGATTTGGGCATATCATACCTCTGCGGATTCCCACGGGTGTCCTCTTTTCGGAAATGCATGGGGTTCCCTGTTTTCCTTGGTGGCTTGGACACCCGAGGCCCATATCTGTATGATGTGAGAGTGTGACATTTCCGGTGTGAAAACAGACTTGGGGTTGCTTGTGTTTTAGGCTTTCCCCTTGGCGGCCAGGTAGGTGCACCCACACATGTGAGGTACTGTTTTCATCAGGACACCTGTGGGAACGCGTGACGGTAGGCCATGTGTTGTTGGGGGCGTGTTTTGATGGGTGCGTCGAGCGAAATGTGCAGAAAAAGTGTTTTTTTCCTGACATTTCGGACTTTGTGGGGCTGTCTGGGTTAAAAATTTTGGGGCGATGTGCGCAAATCATACCTCTGCGGATTCCCACGTGTGTCCTCTTTTCAGAAATGCATGGGGTTCCCTGTTTTCCTTGGTGGCTTGGACACCCGAGGCCCATATCTGTATGTTGTGCCAGTCGCCAGAATGTCTGAGATTCCGCTCTGAAAACAGACTTGGGGTTACTTGTGTTTTCGGCTTTCCCCTAGGCGGCCAGGTAGGTGCACCCACACATATGAGGTACCGTTTTCATCGGGACACCTGTGGGAATGCGGGACGGTAGGCCACGTGTTGTGTTTGTGTGGTTTTCATAACGTTTTGACCCATTTGCTGGTGCCCTTTGTCTCACAACCCTTTCTTTTCCCAAATGTGACCTACATTTAGTCGCTGCTTTAGCCACCATACACTTTTGTAACCTGCACAAGTCACCTACCCTTGAAAAGGTCTGCCTGTGCTCTTTCAAAAAATGTATGGCTGCCGTTCCTCACCACATTGGTTTTCCCTATTTACACATGCTAAGTGCGTCTGGTCAGGCCGTGAGCATACAACTCCTGTGTACCATGGCTCAGTGTTTGGCTTGTGGTATTGCTTGTTTTGTAAAAACACTACAAAAATGGTATGCTCTCCTAACTGCAAGAGTCGGGGGAATTTAGCGGAGCATTGCTTTTCTCAAAATTCATAGAAGCCATTGCTGTACCAAGCCAACCATGTCCAACACATACCTTTTTTTCAGTCATTTTCCCACTTTTCCCCCATTCAATGGCAGTTTCCCCTACCTAGTTGTTGCCTGACCTATGCAAATCACCCCTTCCTACACTTGGAATTTTCTCTACTTTTCAGAAATATATGCCTTTCTGTCCTCCAATTTGGCTTTCCTGCCCTTTTCTTCCATTCCGTCCATGCATGTCCAATTGGCAAAAATGGCAAAAATCGCCTACCTCTCACAAAACGGTTGATAACCACATCAAAATATTTTTTTTCCATTTCCACTCAACCTGTTCCTGAAAGCCAACACATTGGGGAACTCAGCACAGCAAACCATTTGTTCCTAGCTCTTACAAGGAAAAAACCACAGGCTTCTTTGTACATCATTTTATTGGCATTTTTTGAAAAAAAACAACATTTTCACACTTTTTCCTTATTTTCTCTCACCCCCCTACAGCAACCTGGGATTCCTGGGTGGCGTTACGACCACCTACATGTGGGAAAAAAAGGAGCCAAATTTGTTGCGATATCTCATGTAACAAAAAAGTTACAAGCCATTGAATGGCCACATACCAAAATCACCAAAAAAGGCCCTGGCACTGGGGAGAAATACCCATGGCACTTAAAGGGCTAAGGGCTGAGCGTCATTTCTGCCCTCTACTTATAAGGGTAAAGGACTGTGTGGAGGAACATTTCTCGTAAAAATGTAAAAATGCTTTATTGTGGTGACATAAGTATTTGTACATGGTCTATGTTAGGCAGAATCACATGCAGTACCCTTTGGGAACGCTACACACAATTAGGACTACAGGTGTAAGTACAATTTCACCTTTGGTACAAGCCTGTACTACACAGTTATTTGGTAGCAGTGGCTGAGCAGCCACACCTATCTCAAGAGGGAAGTGAGCAGTACAAGATGTTACACAAAGGACTTGCAATTACAGTGGTTCAAACAAACACTTACTCAAGGTTTCTTGGTAAAAAAGGATATACATCTATTTACACATTTGGTTTGAAAACATTCAACTAGCAAGAGCAGCTCAATATCACACTATAATACAATACAATACTAAACCAATACGTTTCTGAACAAGTTAAGCTCCCCTAAAGTGGGAGCAAAATGGCACTTCAGTTACTTTCAAGAGGGATAGAAAGACAAAGGTTATGAGAATCAACACACAGTTACTTTCTTAGGCAGGGCAAATAGTTAGAGTTCACTACAAGAGGCAGTTCAATTCAATAGGACTGGGCCAAAGTCAATGGTTCAGTGTCTTGGATAGGATAGCACAGTTCTGATAGTAAACAGTCTTTTCCACTGTTCTTAGAAGTAGTTTGCCAGAAGAAAAGTTATATGTCGGTTTAGGGAAGGACAAGCCTCCAAAATTAGGAAAGTTTCACAAACTTTCACCACTTCAGAAAGGACCGCACTTGCACAGTACCTTTTAAATGAAGAAAAGCTGCAGCACAGGCAGTTGTTCCTGGCAGTTCCTGCATATCTCGCTGTTCCTGAGCTTCAGTCATGGGGACAAGAAGGAGGAGGTCGGGAGGTTCCTGCACTGCCCAGGGAAGAGGCTACAAGCTTGGCAAACCATCGGTTTAAGGTTTGAGTGCCTTAAAGTCCACAAACTGGTTTCCTTCTCACTGGCTATCAGGTTTTCATCAGCACTCTGAAGAAAATTCGACCAGTATGGCGACGGTGTCCAGGTGGCTTGTGAGTTGGTTGTTCCCACCAAACTCAAGGGAAGACGTTAACCTTGAAGGGCTTCTCTGTCGATGGAGTGTCAGGCAATTCGGACCTGCGGCAGGGCTTCACCGGTGGACCAGGAGTTGCAGCAGTCGTCTTCCTTCAGCTCGTCTTCGTTTGTTTCGTTCCAGTGGTCGACTCTGCTTTCCAAGTCCCAGAGACCTGCTTTTAAACTGTTTTCCCCCATTCAATCCAGCCTAGCTGTCACTCACCCAGCAGGGTGGCTGTCCTTGCCGGAGAGTCAGCCATCCAATCACGCTAGAGTGCATTGAGGCCACCTAGGAGACTAAGCACAGGGAGTTTCGGGCACCTCCCTCACATCCTGTCCACTCCAGACATTCAGCACCAAAGCCCGCCAAAGACCAACAAAAAAAGAAGAAAAAAAAGAAAAAGGGACCAAACCTGATTTGGCACGCAGAGACAAACACTAGAAGGACCTTTCCTAAAAGAAAAGGCAAAAAAGATGACCGGAGTCTTGGGCGAGATATTGAAAAACAGGGCTGACCCGATTTTTAGCTACCGGTGTTCGCGGGAAAAATCATGGTAGTTTGTTCTACAACCACTGCCACCAGCTATTTCAAGAGGAAAGGGTAACATTTGACTGTTACATGAGTGTTTAGACCCAGGGGATTCTAGGCAACCCCCCCCCCCAGCACTCTATATGAAGATAGTGTGCGCTAGGTCTGTAAATTTAAAAAAGACTATTAAAGCCAATTTAACTTTACATGCTCTGGGAGACAGTAGTCAGTCACAGAGAAGGCATTTAAACATTGGGGAGTCTGAAATATATCCCTGTGCCACTGCACTGAAGGTGCTGTGTGACACACCAGAAAAAGATGATGCCTAAGGAGTTGTTTAAAACTCCATATCCAAAGAACACAAAAGTAAAACACACAACAGAATACATGAAAGATTGGGAAAAAAGGCTCACACTCTATCCAGGTAAAAATTAAAATCCTAGAAATCTGGTCTCAAAAGGTAAGGGAAATTAGCACATTCTTGATAATTCTCCTTAGCACTCGTCCCCACTCCCCAGACTAAGGGACAGGAGGATTTAATCCACTTCTGGATGAGTTTCCTTATTCCAGTCAGTCAAACATCCTGGAGAGACCATCAGCATTTTAGTGGTGACACCCAGACGTGTGTTCAATCGTGAAATCAAACCCTTGCAGGAGGATTGACCATCTCAGTAGTTTAGGGTCTTCCCCTTTCATTTGCATCAACCATCTCAAGAGTTGGTGGTCAGTCTGAATCACAAAAGTAGATCCATACAGGTATGGTCTAAACTTCTTCAGTGACCACACAATAGCAAAACGTTTGCGTTCAATGGTTGCCCACCTTGTTTCAGGTTCCTTCAGCTTCCTGCTGGTGAAGCAAATGGGGTGCTCCCTACCTTTCTCATCCAGCTGACTCAGAACTGCACCTATACCTGTATTTGAAGCATCAGTTTGCACAATGAAGGTTTGGTTGTAGTCAGGAGGTCTTAGAATTGGAGCTTGACAAAGGGCTTTCTTTAGGCCTTCAAATGCTTGAGTTCACTCTTAATTCCAACTGACCTTTTTAGGAAATGTGGGTGAGATCATCACATTCAAGGGAGAAGCTATGGTCCCATAGTTCTCTATGAAGTTCCTATAGTAACTAGTGAGGCCTAGGAAGGCTCTCACCTGGGTTTGAGTAGTAGGGGAGGCCCAGTTTTGTGCAGCTTGTACTTTGCCAGGCAATGGCCGGATTTCACCTCCTCCTACCTCATGTCCAAGGTAGACCACTTTACTCTAACCAATTTGACACTTACTTGCCTGAGGTGCTGCGTGACACACCAGAAAAAGATGATGCCTATGGAGTTGTTTAAAACTCCATATCCAAAGAACACAAAAGTAAAACACACAACAAAATACATGAAACAGTGGGAAAAAAGGCTCACACTCTTTCCAGGTAAAAATTAAAATCCTATAAATCCAGCAAAGTCGATGGGGGTCTCAAAAGTTAAGGGAAATTAGCACATTCTTGAGAATTGTCCCTAACAGTCTATTAACAGTAGTGACAGTTGCACTCTTTTTACTCCCTTTTTTTTACGTGTACATTTTCAGAGAGGAATTACTTTCACCTTACTGGTAGGTGCTTTAGTTTTGGTTAGTGACTGCATTAGCTGTTCCTTTTCAACATTCAGTACACAATCTGCTAGAGGTGGCTGGTTACTTTCTATGCTTTTAGGTACAGCTGGTCTATTTCTGGATTGTTTTCAACGGAGTTCCTTTTTGCTAGGCATTCTGTAGCAGCTGTTGCAGAAAAAAGGAAAGTGTGGGTGTGCACATTTTGTGATGTATATGTGTGCAGCTTTGCATGAATGGATGAAAGTGAGGGTAGGAATATAGATAGAGGTGGGTGATTATGTAATGTGTAATGGTGTGTTAGTGTAAGGTGGGAATACTATATTGCTATGGTGGATTTAATATAATGGCGGCGACATGCTAACACAAAGTGAGGAACTGAGATGCATTGAGTAACAATGACGCAAACACCAGTGGGTTGATGCAATTGCTTACCTGAAAATACAAGAACAGTGCACTGTCTCAGTAAGAGGTGAAACTGCATGATAGCATTGCACTTACTTCGTTGGCTGTTGAGAGTAGGCTTACTCTGGATTGCATTTTGAAGTTGACACACCACTGGCTTTCAGGACAGAGGTGCTTACTGCAACTGTGAAGGAAGATAATAAGAAAATATGTTTGTTAATGGCATACTGATTGCATTTGGATAATACATTACTTAAAAGGGTAGGGGCATGTGCTGGCAGGAAGATTTAGTTCCCGATTCATAGAATAAAAATTGAAAATAAAATTTGAGAATGACAATATAAGTTCTGATGGTGTGAATGTTTTTTGTCAAGGTGTTCACTTCACAGATGTCAGAAATGCAATTTTCCTTTACAATGTTGGGAATGCATTGAAAAAGTTCCTGTAAGAAAATTGTAAAGGAAGATGTAAAGTGTACAGTACTACTGTACATAAAAGCAAAAAAAGGAAAGAAAAGGTGTTGAACAAACCCAAAGAAACAAAAAAAAGGTTATATTCAGAGCCACCACTAAACATTAAATAACTTAAATTGTGTTTAATTCACCCCCGCTGCCCCTTTGAGTGACTGCGACATTTGTGGACACCCCAGAATTCCACAGATGGCATGTGCCACATCCAGGGCTTTTAAGGTTGCCTGGTATGGAAAGGGGACTGCAGAGACTGCGGACAGTGTACGGGGTCTGCAGAAGATAAGCCAATCAGGTTTCCTGCATGTGGTGTTCAGGAAGAAAGGGTAGCAGGAGTTTTGTTAGAAGGAGTTGTTAGAGGATTGAGGATGACTATGGCATGGCCATTTTTGGTTTGGATTTTGGGGGACTCTTGGGTTCATTGGTTGAAGGTGTATGCTGAGCATTGTGGAATAACAAAAAATATTGGATGTTATCTTTGTCCTTGGTGTTACTCTTAGCAGTGCACAGAGGTGGTGTGAGTTATGGTTGCTTAGCATACCATAACTGGTGAATTTCAAGGTTTTTTTCGATTTTTCTTGTAACCATAACGTCCCTTTAACAACATTTTTTCAGTGAATTTCATGGATTTTTGTTAGTGCAACTTAACCATAACATCCCTTTAACAATGTTTTTTCAGTGAATTTCATGGGTTCAATTGTCCTTTTCCCTAGGGGTATAAGGTTCACTCCTGTTAAGATGCTATTGTGTCAGACAGGTCCACGGGGGCCAACAAGTCCCAGTGAGAGGTGCATACTGATTACGATTCTGCTGTTATGTACATGACCTTGGTGCATGGATCTTCCTAGGACCTCTCTAGCCAAATGGTTATCCCTAAGAACAAGTCTGACAGAGTTAACAGGGTCAACAGAGTTGTTACCCTTGTTACCCTTGTTAAATGTTCTATAGCACCCCACTATGTCCTCCCTCTTTACAAAGGCACACTTCCCGATGGTAGGGAGCCAATGGAGGCTCTTGTTTAACAGGGCATTCCTCGGCTCCCATCTGTATGGTGGGCTATGGTGGCAGAGGCTGACAGAGAATGGATAGGGATGGGTCTGCTGAGAGCAAAGAAGCAGGGACTGGAGATGAGCTTGCAAAGGGAGAGCTGGAGGTGGGACAGGCAACCACAGAGGAAGTCAGATTGGGAGCAGATGGTTCACAGACCCCCTTGGTTTCAGTGGCGTAATCCGTAGTCGTGGGTAAAATGTCCAGGTTCCCTAAAACAGCTTGGACTCTTCTGATCATGCTAGGGAGATCTCCCTCCTTCCTCTAGATGTCTCCCTACGAGTCCCGCTTATCTGGGATGCCAGACAGCTCAGCTGCATGATGGTATCTTGGTGGGATTGCAGTCTTACTCTACGTTACTGGGGTAAGCCCCTCAAATTGGCAGGTGGTCACACTTGAGGGGGGTTGGCCACTCCTGAGAAAACAAAGGGGGTACTTGATTTCTAAATGTGCTCCCTAGGTACAGGGGCACTAATAACATTAGAGGCTTAGGCCCTGCCCAGTCCGGGAGCGATGGCACTAGCATGGCCACTACTGGAATGCCTTAAATGCCTTCTCCCTTTTTTCCCTGTTTTCCACGCTGCCAGAATTTTGCGATCTGCTATAGGCACAGGGCCTGGAAATGCAGGATGGAAAGCAGGGCAGATTTGCATGGAAACATGAGAGGAAAAGGGAACGTGGCAGTAGCTCTACCAATTCCATATTCAGGTTAGCATACAGCTAATGTCAGCAGAGACACCAAGAGTCACCAAGAGTTTTTGTTCTTGCCCCCACCCTCTTTGCAGTAGCACAATGGGCTGTAGAGGTCTCCCCTTTTCCTCTTAGAGTGGCTCTTTTGTGCTCTTTTGTACTCTCACTTTGATGTGAAGGTCTTTACTAGAGTGGA
Source organism: Ambystoma mexicanum (assembly GCF_040938575.1). Classification (NCBI taxonomy): domain Eukaryota; kingdom Metazoa; phylum Chordata; class Amphibia; order Caudata; family Ambystomatidae; genus Ambystoma; species Ambystoma mexicanum. Next base: position 399,658,880 of record NC_090930.1, on the reverse strand, counting down.
GATGGGTGGCAAGCGGTGAACCAGCCAGGCTCCTTGCTAGTCCACTAACACCCCCGTGTGGACACCAACACCCCGGACCTTTGTCCCTACGGCTTCACCCTGGCAGGCCGGTGCTGCAGCAGAAGAGGGAGAAGGGGACGTGGCCAAAATCTGCACCCATACTGAGGCCCAAATCAGCCATAGCAATTAAGGAGGAGTGGGATGCCAACATTGAGCGCCCTTGTCCCGCGGGCTTCACCCTGATGGGCCTGCGCTGCAGAAGAAGAAGGAGAAGGAGCATGGGCAAAATCCACACCCATACGGTGGTCCTCCTGGGCCAAAGCAATGAAGGAGGAGTGGGACGCCAACATCTCGTGCCCTTGTCACGCGGGCTTCACCCTGGTGGGCTAGCACTGCAGCAGAAGAAGGAAAAGGGGGCATGGCCAAAATCTGCACACATATGGAGGCCTTCCTGTGTCAAAGTAATGAAGGAGGAGTGGGACACCAACACTACGTGCCCTTGTCCCGCAGGCTTCACCCTGGCGGGCTGGCGCTGCAGCAGAAGGAGAAGGGGGTGTGGCCAAAATATGCACCTGTGTGGAGGCCGACCTGGGCCAAAGCACTGAAGGAGGAGTGGGATGCCAACACCCGGCGCCTTTGCTCCGCGGGCTCCTCCCTAGTGGGTCAGCACTGCAGCAGAAGGAGAAGGGGCATTGCCAAAATCTGTACCCGTATGGAGGCCCTCCTGGGCCAAAGCAATGAAGGAGGAGTGGGACATAACACCCCGTGCCATTGTCCCACCGGATTCACCCTGGCAGGCCGGCGCTGCAGCAGAAGATGGAGAAGGGGACGTGGCCAAAATCTGCACCCATATTGATGCCCAAATCGGTCATGGCAATGAAGGAGAAGCGGGACGCCAACACCATGCGCCCTTGTCCCGTGGATTTCACCCTGACGGGCCGGTGCTGCAGTAGAAGAAGGAGAAGGGGGCATGGCTAAAATCCCCACCTGTATGGAGGCCCTCCTGGGCCAAAGCAATGAAGGAGGAGCGGGACGCCAACACCACACGCCCTTGTCCCATGGGTTTCATCCTGGCGGGCCGGCACTGCAGCAGAAGAAGGAGAAGGGGCATGGCCAAAATCCACACCCGTATGGAGGCGCTCCTAGACCAAAGCAATGAAGGAGGAGTGGGACGCCAACACCACGCGCCCTTGTCCCGCGGGCCTCACCCTGATGGGCCAGTGCTGCAGCAGAAGAAGGAGAAGGGTCATGGCCAAAATCTGCACCCATATGGAGGTCGCTCTGGGCCAAAGCAATGAAGGAGGAGCGGGACGCCAACATCACGTGCCCTTGTCCCACGGGCTTCACCCTGGCATGCCGGCACTGCAGCAGAAGAAGGAGAAAGGGCATGGCCAAAAGCCACACGCACATGGAGGCCTTCCTGGGCCAAAGTGATGTCATCTTTGATGTCCTGGGTGTTAGTCTTAGCAGCGCACTGTAGTGGCGTGAGTTATGGTTGCTTGGCTTACCATAACTGGTGAATTTCTGGGGTTTTCGGTTTTACTTGGAATCATAACGTCCCTTTAACAAAGTTTTTTTCACTGAATTTCTTCACTGAATTTCATAGGTTTTTAGTAGCGCAACTTAACCATGACGTCCCTTTAACAAAGGTTTTTTTCTGAATTTAATAGGTTTTTAGTAGCTCAACCTAACCATAACACCCCTTTAACAAATCTCTTTCACTGAAAATAGATAGCAAGATTTTGATAGGTGTTTACTAGGATTCCCTTAGTTTATATACATGTAACATAGAACATACTGAACCCCCTGCCCCGCGCTAGTGATTTTGATGTCCGCAGACCGTGCGCATGTTCGCGGACGGATGCGGTCAACATCAACACTATCCAAAAACTCAGGGGGTATCTTACATTGTTGTACCATGCAATAAAAATAATGAACATGTTCAAAAAGCAGCACATAAATGTCATTCAATAATAAATAACAGTTGGAAACTGTATATGTAAGACGCCAACAGTCCAATTACATAAAATATGCAACATAATGGAATATACCAAAAGAAAATAAATAAGAATCCAACAGAATTACCTCACATAAACTGGACAGCAAAAATCAACATTGTATCAGCCTTATGTTTTACTGTGTACAAGTTCTATTTTTTCACATTAGCTCTGTGACCAGAATGTATCCAGTGTTCATTGTATCAGCCTTATGTTTTACTGTGTATAAGTTCTATTCTTTCTCATTAGCTCTGTGACCAGAATTGATCTAGTAACCAACTACATTTTGGGTTGACCTTGTTGCATAAAAAGGCTAAAGGTATTATGTCCAATTGAGTTAGCGACAGGTAGCCACATATGATCCAGTCAGCATATTAAGCCCTACAGACAGGCTTAGTCTGCTTTAACACAGATGTCACACTGAGCGTGATTGATTAAGTTCAGCTTCTTCTTCTTTTTTCAAATTGTATTTGTTTACTTTCTTAAGAAATGTTTGTTGTTGATTTGGAACATACCAATAGTCATTTAAGGGTTTGATATTTATCTGGAATATATTAATTCCGGTCATCTATTTCCATGAGTTTCATATATTTGTCATAATTATTAGATTCATTTTTTTGTTTTCTATGTATTCGTCATCTCTTTGTGAAATTCACTACTTTTTGAGAAATATTGATATAATAAAATATTGTTTGTATATGTTTTAGATCTTGTCATCTTTTTCTTTTTCCTTTTTGGATTTGTGCCAACAACAAAAAAATATATATTACACAAGCATAGTATGCTAGGTACCATATTCCCATTAAATTGTGTGATTGATTCATGACAGTAACCAGTTTAGTGAATGCTGTTAGCCTTCAAATCAGTTGATTAATAGTACTTAAACGGGAACACCTCATCGTTTGGTTTCAGCAAATATCAACAGCACACCTAGGAAGCAGTAACAGCAAAACCTAACAGGAAACTAGTAAGTAAAATACATTTATTTTATATATTTATAAACTTTCACTACATTAAAAGTTTTCTTTTTTGTTTTTTTAGAATGGCTAGAAGAACATTTTCCTTGGGATGGAATGAGTGATAACAGTGATACTAATGGTAGACACTACACTTCTCTAAATAAACCAATTAATAACCATTACTTTATGTGTACATATTTTTTTAACAGACCATACCGAAATTAAAAATAATACAGAAACAGACACCATAGAAAATCATCTGCAGCATGTGGAGCAAAAAATTGATCTATTAATGACAAATGTCATTCTTTTAAAAAACTTTGTGGAGGACCATATAAAAGAAAAAAAATATCACTGTCCCACATGTACCTGTACCCCTTCTCCATGTCCCAGCCAACCATCCCCAAAAACTCCCCAGCAAGAAAAATGTTATGATGAAACTTCAATCCCTTCCTCCCCTACCATCCAACATGTACTCTAATTCCCCTGTATTTGTATCAGTTTCTGCTTCCCCCTCTGTTTCATAATTTTTATATTTTTATACATTAATAAAATATTGTGTGTGTTGTTACTATATTCCTCTGTGTCTTATTTTTTTTTAAAGGTAGTTAGGGTGTCCGCAAACAGCGCGGGTGTCCGGGATGTCTGCAATTAACCAAAATGGGGTTGTCCTAAGGACATTATACCTCTTCGTACTGTCCGCAATCAAGATGGAGGTGTCTTTAGGACACAGATGATGTCCGGGATGTCTGCAATTAGCCAAAAAGTGGGCGTTCTAAGGACACTATACCTGTCGCACTGTCCGCAATCAAGATGGAGGTGTCCTTAGGACACAAACGATGTCCGCCTGTCTGCAATTAACCAAAATGGGGGTGTCTTAAGAACATTCCTCCTGTTCGCATTGTCCGCAACCAGTATGAATATGTACGTAGAACACATAGCCCATCCGCCCTGTCCGCAAAGTTGTGACGCACATTTATTTTGTTCGGGGACCTGAACACAGGCCGTAGAACACCTGTGCGCATGTGTATCACACCCTTGGGTCCTACAAACATCGGGCCTTTCCATAACTGCCTGACGCACGTGTGTCGCACTTTTAATTACTTTGGGGACCCGAATACTGTCTGTAGAATACCCGCATGCATGCGCACGACCTACCCCACGCATTTGGTGTCCTACGGACAGCCGTCCCATTCGCGAAAGTGTCCGCGACATCATCATGTGACCGTACCCACACTAAGCGTGTGTCCTTGTTCCCAGACACTGTCCGGGCCCCCGAATACCATAAAAGTGAGTTTTTCTTGCAATCCAAGGTATTTTCATGTGAAAGTTCACCCTTGCACATGTCCCTGACAATGTCCCTTGTGATCTACATACTTATTGGAACTTTTTGAGTGCTCTCTTGGTGTTCGAAGTGTTTGCGGACAGCACAGGTGCCTGCGAAGCGCACACCAGCACCCCTATAAAAGGCCACACCCAGAGCTGATCCTCAGTCTGTCTTTCTAGCTAAGACATAGCACTACTGCAGATTGATCCTGCTTTGCTAACAGCTGTCCTGATGGCATCCATGGCTGCTGCTGGTGCTAATTCTGTCTCAGCACCACCTCAACCCCTCTCCACCACCACCTCCCCAAGGGAACAGGCGTGAGGATGCAGAGGAGAGTGATGAAGATGATGACGAGGATGAGGTAGTGGAAGTCCCTACTACTAGCACTCACCGTGAATCTTGAGTGTGGAGGTTATTTACCACTCTTGATGGAGTACCGAAAACTTGTGCAAAGAAGGTGCGCTGCACTCAGTGCCAGTTGGTGCTGAGTCGTGGCAAACCGGGTTTGTACAGCTACGGTACTACCTCAATGAAGCGACACCTAAGGTCGTTCCACGGTGGGGCTGTTCGTAAGGTTGTACCTTGCAATAATCGTAGTAGGTTGAGTTCCCCTGAAGCATTCTCCATTTCCGCTCCTGCCACCACATGAGACACTCCTGTGGGGTAGCGCATCCCTCCAGCTGCATCGCAGGCCATACGTGATGCTGTTGGGCCTTACCTTTAGAGGTTAACAGTATTGTGCATGTACTGCGATGCAGTACTCTGCAGGGGGGAGAACCTTCGAAGTGCTTTTGAGGCTGCAGTCCGGGAGCATGAGAAGGACTGCTACCTACCTGAATAAGGCCTACCCTACATCTTCCTCTCTCTCCACCTGCCCCTTTTTATCCCAGTGGTTGGTGTCCCTTCCTTACCCTCCTTTCCCTTCCTTTCCTTGTGTGATGTGTTTAAAAATACAAAACAAAAAAAAAAATGATAAAACAAAAAAAACAGGCTCTTTTAAGAGCCGCCTTTCACAGTTTAAAAATAGAAGTGTCCGCAGACTTCTAAAATGTTTGAGGTGCTGCACTATCAGTACCATTGCACTTTTCTCTTGGAGGATGTGGTGGCTCTGAAAAGAGCTTTTTGTGTTTTTTTGTGTTTCAAAAACTTCAAATGGTCAACACCTACTGCAAAAGGGATTGCTGTAATTCCAAAAAGGGTCGCAATGAATTTTCTATATTTCGCAGAAAAACAGATTGCCAGCAGAAGTAAGATGTACTCCAGCTCTGCGAAAAATGTATGTACTACAAAACATATTTTAATTGTGAAAAGAGTACATGCCAACATCTCTCAAAAAGACACAGGCAGCCTTGTTGACATTGTGCCTCGCTTTCTCCATTTGTGGACGAAATGAAGAAGAACTCAGCCACATTTGTCTCTGTGCAATACGTGAAAGAATAACTTGGGAATTTGGAAATGTGTCCATGACTTTCCCAAGTCTTTCTTTCATTGCAAATTGCAAAGATATTCCAGAGAATGTCCTAAACTGTGCCCTCTACAATGAATAAAAATAATGTCTGGATGACACTGTGTCACCAGAATAGCACAAAGAGGTACCAAATCCAGCCACTTCATTCCACAAATTCCATGCCAGTGTACTTTCACATGAGGGAATCTAAGATGTGCAGCTACTCCACAACGATCTGCATGCACCTCCAACCAATTTATCCACAAATCTCCCAAAATCCAGACAATCTGCTTTCTGAAACACACAGCCATAGCTATCTGCTCTCCTCTAGGAAAAAGACTTTCTGACAAACTCTCTCCTTACCCAACACAACCAGTAAATCTTATTGACCAATCCCTTGCTCTGCTAAGTCTCATTTGCATGCCTCTCAACCTCAAAATCCCCATATGTAATACGCGCTGTCTGCAGACAACCGCAGTGTCCGTGGACAAATCGAAAAATCTGAGAGTGGGGAATGGAAATTTAAATAGTGTGCCCCATTTCCCCTTTGAGGTTTTTTTGGGGTTTTTTTGAAGATGCTTCAGAAACACCTTTTATTTTTTACTTTTTAGTTTTTTTTTCTTATTTTCCTCCAAAAATCTTCATATTAGCTTCTCCAAAGTAATCCTTATGTTCCAAAACAGCATGGCATTTCCCATAAAAGATAAAGACATGCCATCTGCTTTAAAGTAAACAACATTGCCAGAATCAATGTTGTCACTGTTGCAAAAGACCATTCCACCTCTAATCATAAAAGCAAACATGCCTCGGTTGATAAAACACCTAGCAACATCTTTCTGAGGACAAAAAACAGAACTATTGTCCCATAAGCGTTAGGTATCAAACCAGAAAGAATAACCTTGGCATTTGGAAGTACGTTCATTACTGCCTGAACCAAGTGTTCCAGATCTTCCAACAAAGTAGGGGCACTGACATAGCCCAAACGCAAAGCACCACAGTGCAGGACAACCACATGTGGACTGTTAACCCTAGCCATATCTTGACAAACTTCTAGCATTGCCTGCAAATTGAAACCAGCCACAGTGTTCCACACCACCTCCACTCCTTTTACATAAAAAGTGTGAGCCAAATTCCTACATTTAGCATACTGCTCCAAACCATTAACAAACATATCTCCAAGCACCAACACCCTGACTTTCTCCACCTCTGCCATCTTCACTACACACAGCCTCTCTCAATACAAAGCAGAACCTCAACACCTGATTGGCTAATCCACAAAATACATTCCCATTTCATGCTCAGAAGCCCCGGATGTGGCACGCCCTGTCTGCGAACAACCGCAGTGTCCACAGAGCACGTAACATTGGGGCAGCTCTTCTACCCTTTCCAATTCACTCTCTGCACCATTCCCTCATTGGTTACTGTTAAGCAGTCACACAACCATTCACCAATCACATCCAAGAACTCTAAATCTAACTCAATCATCACAGTTCAGCACTTTAGATGTACTGTTGATCACTCTGAGTGCAATTGGGCTCTGATTGCAAAGCACTTACAGCAACTACTACAAAACTCTCAAACATTTACACTTGCAGATTCATGCACATCCACGTGCATGAACACAAACTACAGGTATGACTATTTTCTGCACAGTAGATATACAGCTCATGTATAAATGCATGCAAACAGAGTAACTGCCACTTACCCTCTATAACCTGTAAAAAATGCTTACTGTCATTTCTCCCATCTGCTGTGATCAAGTGTCACTTGCAAACCTGTCTGCAGTCCAAATTTGTATTTATCCATATTACTAACCATAATGTGCAAATTATTATTTTGTTCATTCATTCCATCATTTGCATAACTACTGCCCCCTATTTAGCCACATTTCACCCACAATAGTATTTAATGCATTATAGTGCATAGGATGTACGTAAAATTTCCTTTCTATACATTCTGCATATTTAACATACATTCTATCATTTGTACTTCCTTTAGAAATGATTATACAAGTAATCAGACACAACACACACAGCTATCTAATAAAGGCTTTCTAGTGTGTGATAAAATGACACGCAGCCAGGATGAGTACATGCATCTTCTTTCATGCACACAGATAGCCAATATCATTTTAAAGGCTTCCAGCTGAAACAACACCACTGCCTCTACAACTCTTCTTCCAATCTAGACAACTCTCTCATTCCAGCCGGTTGCCCATTCCGTTCTAGTATTTACAACAGCATTGAATTATGCACAGGTGCAGTCATGTCTATCACATCATGTACAATTATGTACAGTGTTATAAAGCAAGACATACAACATCTCCCTCCTTCCCTTCAGTCTGCAACGTAAGTACCAGATCATTCATTGCAACCCTTACTTTATTTCAGACTCTCCCATCTCCAAGCACCACAGGATCACCGAGTAGTTTGGTAATCACCTGCTGAGTAATAAGCTGCTGAACCCATCACATTCTCCTGCTTTATTTCCCACACCTTCACAAATGCATATAATGCATGCTTTTCCCTACAGTTCCTGCCATTTACCCTGTAAAAAGAGCAAAAAAAGCATATGATTATTTCGTCTATCTCCCAACATCCAATAAAACTGCTTTAGAAGCCAAGTGTGCTCTGTGCACTTACTATTGTAATAATTTCTAAAGCACGTTTAACTAACAGATTCTAAGTAAAATATACAGAATGCACATAAACAAAGGAAAGTGCATGGACATGCTATGCACAGTTATCAGAAAGCACTATAAGAAATCAGAAATCACAGTTATCAGAAAGCTGATCCAATAGCACAGCAAGTAGAGTGCTCGCTTTGACATCTCTGAAGCTGAAGCAGGTTCCAATCCCGGCACGGCCAAACTCAGCCTTTCATCCTTCTGAGGTTGATGAATGAGCACCACGCACTGTGGGTAATAATAAGCAGTGCTCAGATGCCTGAGGGTTTGTAGCGCTATACAAATGCTAAATGCTAACTTACTGCTCCTGCAAAAACAAAGACATTAACAACAGTGCTATAAACACACATATTTACTAACTTCTTTCTTTCACAATTGTAGTGAAGACCACTCTCCTGAAAAGCAGCATTGTCTGAAGTACGAACCAGAATTTAGAAGAAACCTATTCTTTCCATCCAAAAAAGTAAGCGCAATACTGCCATAATGTTCTAACTGTTACTCAAACACTGTAGAATCCTAGTATTGTAGAACAAACAATAGTATTAACACTGTAACATTGGATTCGGTATTAGTGCGTCCCCTCACCAGCTGCATACTTTGTATTATCATCTGAAAACCAGTATAGTAACAAACAAATACAAGAATAGCCTTCTCAACCTGAAGTTGCAACCCATTGCACAATCACACACCTCTACATACATCCTTACTATCATACTCAGACACTCATGCAGAAAGCACACATACACTGTACAAGATCTCAACCCATACTTTCTTTTTTTCTCCAACAGACTCCAATGAATGCCTACCAAAAAGCAACTCCATAGAAAGCAACACAAAAATAAACGAAATCAAAATAAAAGTCTCCAAAAAAAGCATTCACCTCTGGCAGAATTTCTACAAAATGTTCAAACAAAACAGCTAATACAGTCATTAAGCGAAACAAAACAAGCTTCCAGTACAGAAACTTTGCCTCCTCTTTCAAAATGTAAAACAAAACAGAAATTGATTAACAAGACTGCACCTACCACTAGTGCTAACACTGCACCTATAAATCTTGATGTAGCCACAGATAAGCATACCAAAAAAATTATTTTACAAAAAATGTTCCGCCACAGAGTCCTTCAGAAATTATAAAAACAGGAGAGAAATCACACAAAACCCTTAAAACCTTTCATAGAAAATGTATCCTAGAAGCTCTCATAGACAGTGCAATACTTCTCAAAGGGAAAGTATGTATTTTAGTTTTAAGCAGAATGAAACCACTAACAAAACTAAGTACTAAACTACAAAAAAGACTTCTCAATAAACTAAATATCAACAAAGATAGCTTCTCAAACATCTGTGGAGGTGAATGGAGTCACACCACGAGCACAGAACAATATTTCAATAAAGAAGCATACAAACAAAAGCAAATGAACCCAATTGCCATACATAGCAGTGGACGAGGGTATGAAAAACATAATAATACCATTATGGAACAAGAATCACTGCTCAGAAAAATATCCCCAGAAAACTCAGTATTAACTCTCCATTCCACTGAACCAATACGTCCAGTCTATAACTGGCCATGCACATCAATGTGTAACATAGCCAAAAAATCTTTCAAATCTTTACGCTAGTTCCTCAATCAGTATGTGAAAGGCAAAGACAAATTCAAAATGAATCTACTACAAAATATGGACTCCTGTCCAATGCGCAAATACACAGGACTACAAGGAAATTCATTAGCCTGCATTTCTGGACCTTTTTGCAAAAGCACCTTCCACCATATCAAAATGATATCAACACATCATTCAACTGTAAGAAAATTGGTTCATAAACTGTCCTATGCCAATTGTCCTGCTTTAGCACTAGCCAATTTAAATAACAATGTTCTACATGATACAGCCAAAGAACTATTCGGAGAAATAGAGCATATCCAGAGAATATATTTTGGAAGTGAAAGCCACTTTCAAAATGCAATAGCTTTACAACAGACTAGCAACAACTGTACAGGTGGCAACCGTCTACTACACACATACAAAATAGAAATACTAAAGTTTAAAAGTACATCTGCTGAAGTACCAAACGATGTGTGTGTGTTTCCACAGGACTTTAAAAAAAATAACACAAAAACTGTAGACATAACATACAAAATAGAAGACAATGAAGATTCCAAATGGTTCCAATTAGCTCTCTATTTTATAGCAGAAAACAAATTCGAAATTACTGACCCCTAATACTTTGCAGTTAATGCACTGCAAAACTTGACAACAACCAAACACCTTCATGTGCTATCACAAATAACTTGGAATTATTCCCACTACCAAAACCCCTACAACAACTCAATTTATATGAGAGCATCATAATTCAAACAGTGCACCCATTTCAAGCAATAATACGCCTTGAACCAAAAACAGCAAAATTATCTCCCTCTGAATTAGTGAAAGGAATTTGTGGCAAACTAGTTTATTTGCCATTAGATCTCAAAGAAAATGTACACACTCCGGGAGTGCAACGTCCAATAGATCAATCTTTAATTATCTTAGTAAATGGTGTACCTAGAAAAGACAAAAGAATTTGGGAACAACTTGTGGATTTACATAAAGTTAGAGAAGCTCTGCAATATCTAAAAGACAACAATGAATACTACAAAGACATTAATATTGAAGAAAACCTGAAGGAAACCACTGTAATAATTCAAGACTCATCAGAAACTGGTCAATTCTAACTTCTAGATCCTGCTACAGAATCCAATATTTAAGACCATTGTACAATTCATCCGTTACACTCCAAAGACACCATAGATGATGCACTGGAAACGTACCAAATGCGACAAGCCAAAGGATCTCCAATCAGCATATGGGAAAAAAAGTATAGAAGCATGTGCCTTTCCTCTACTCTTTCCTACTGGAAAAGGAGGAAGGTATTATGATAGACCCACACAAATGACATCATCAGAATACCGCTCTTTACGAAAGTATTCTGAAGACCCCAGATTCAGACAAAATGTGGAATACATATTCCACCTTCTCTTTGAAAGTGAACTAGCAACTCTATGCCACGGAGGTGCACACACATTGAAATCAGGTACCCATTTTCAAAATATGTCAGCTACACAATTATTACAAAAAGTGCAAGAAAAAGATGAGGTTTTATGGTCAAGCATTACAAATCTTTTAGCAAACATGCGTGGTACAAAAGAATATTTGTTCCAACGTCATGGAGATGTACGCAGTATGATAAGAAACCTTGGTCCACCCACTTGGTTTGTGACATTAAGTTGTACATGGGAAGGTTTCCTACGCATAGCAAACAAAAACAATACAAACATAGAGATAAAAACACCAGGAGAACTTTGCTCTCTAGATCCTGTAAATGTATCAAGATATTTCCATCATCGCTTCATTGCTATGCTAAACTTTATTTGTACTAAAACTCTTCCTCCCCTGGGAGAAGTGCAACACTTCTTTTAGAGAAAAGAATACCAAGTCAGAGGAGCACCACACATCCACATGCTTTTGTGGATTAAAGATGCTTCTAAATTTGGCCAGGACAGTGATGCCACTGTTTTGCAGTTCATCCAAAAATATGTCACTTGTGAAATCCCTTCACAAACAACACATAGTGACCTTCATGCACACATTTTAAAATGTCAAAGACACAAATGTGGAAAATATTGTCATCGCAAATATAAAAACAAAGGGAAATACTACACCAAATGCTGCTTTGGATTCCCTAGACCAGTTCTGTCACTTTATTTAATGACTAGACGATGTGATCTCTAAATCCTAGTCTAAAAATTGAATGTCTAAACAACTTTTGCTTAACTAACAAAATGAAGATTGAACCATTTATCCTCAAATACTTGGCGATATAGCCGTAGACAGTGTGCAGGGGTCGGGAGCTCCCTAATATGGAACTTACTCTGTTCTCAAATCATATGAAGACATAGAAACAATAGCCAAAAATGATCCCAACAGCCAAGACATTTTGAAAAACAGTTTACCACTTTCGAAACCATGTGTCTATACCACGTAGCCCAAATCTTCACATACAAAAATAATATTAAACCAGATGAAAAGAAAGGTAGATACAGAGTGGCAAATTGTGAAGGCAGTTTAGTGAAACTTACCAAACAAAGCTTAATTAATCATATCAAATTGTCATTAAAAACTCCTCAACATAAAGAACTGTATTATATGTCCCTGCTACAACTTTTTAAACCATAGAGAAAACAAGAAGATTTACTAGATAGCTACGACTCCTATGAAGATGCTTTCAAAGCAAATGAAAGCACTATAACAGACGTAAACTTTACATTGTACAAAACAATGTTGCACAATGAACAGCAACAAGAAGAACAACTCCAGGCGCAACTAGATGTGGACACTCCTGACAGTAGTCAACCTTCTGTAACAGGAAGCCAAGAACCACTTGGATGGCCACTAATAGCAAATGAGGCAGAATTAGCCATGACAGAAGTAGAAAACACCATTTGTCAGTATTAGCAATCTACAGAAGACTTTGCTGTACTAAAATCACAACTAAACAATGAGCAGCATAGTATTTTCCAAGAAGTAACAAAACAAATTGAACATAGTGTGCAACATGAAAATAAAAATTGTACCTGCCAAGACTACAAACCTATACTGCTATACGTCAGTGGTCAAGCTTGTTCAGGCAAAATATTCTTAATCAAAATCATCAGCAAGTTACTCCAATAATTGACAAACAACAAACTGTCAGCTGTTGTAACTGCCCCACAGGTTTAGCTGCCTACAACATATCCGGTGTCACTTTACACCGATTACTACTCCTTCCAGTAGATCACCAAAACAAATTAAACTATTACAAACTTTCTCCAGAAGCTGCATTGGAGCTATGCAAAGTTTTCAAACAAATGAAAATGCTGCTAATGGATAAGGTAAGCATGGTTTCCAATCTAATGTTATCCTTCATTCACCTCAGATTACAAGAGGTACTGAAAACAAACTATGAAGAACTCTTTGGAGGAATACACATTATACTTTTCGAAGATCTTCTTCAATTAACACCAGTTAAAGGTGAACCTATTTTTAAAACATTAGGGCACAAACTATGCCGTAATTCTCTTGGCAGCATAGGAAATGTCAACCTTTTGCAACATTTCCAATACAGAGAATTAACTGAAAACATGCGTCAGTCTGCAGACCTCAGATATGCCCACATTTTAAAAAGTATTAGAGTTGGTATACTATCTCAAGAAGCACAATCTATATTAAAAACCAGGCACATCTATGCACTCTATGGCCATAACTCATGTGCTACTGATGTTATGGAACAATCAGCACACACAAATGTAAACTGTGAGTCCTTGATGCCAACTCTTGCAAGCTGTGCACAATTCAATGAAACACTGTTGAAAAAAGAAATGCAACCAATAATTCAAATTTGCTCCACAGACAAACTGGACGTACATGGTGTGACACTACCCAAGTGACAACAAGCCACAACAAGACTAAATACCTTGGAAAACACTATCTCTAACACAGCTGATCAAAAAATGTACAGTGTGGGATCTTATATCACTCTGCGTGCTAGTGACCAATCTCAAAGACACTTAACTGCTGGTTCTAGTGTTACAATTATATCTCAAAAAGATGAAGAAGGAAATGTTGGCTGCAAACAGAAACCTCCCCACAGGGCCTCCCACAGAGTCCTCTAAATAGTAAACAGTTCCTGTTAGAGACACGGATCGTATGGATTGGAACCCTACTTTTTTGAAATAAGGTGACAGATGCCACTGATAACTGGAACTATCGGTTTTGGCTAATGGTAGCCACAAATAACATTTTCATCTAAGGAAAGAAACATCACTCAACAGAGCGTCTTTTTGGTTATTTTTCTGCTAATCATTAAGGAATTGGAAGATATTAAGTGGACAAGGACAGTCCAAATCACTAGATTTTCTCTCAATTTCAGGAAATTCACTTGCCTTGAGAATGACCAGTGGTCGAAACACTTGTCAGCTGTTTATCGCATTAAAGAATTACAGAACATCAAAACTCTGTTGGATTATTTTAGGGCACTCTAGAGCCATTATTTGGGCATTACAGTCTTTCAAGTTTGAGGACGGACTCATAAATAACACCCCCAATTGCTCGTAGACTCTAACACAGCTGGTTTGGAAAAAATATTAAAATCATCTTTAAAATGTAGAGTAATGCTTAAAAATAACCTTGACATGGACCAAGGACTAGTTAATGGAGCACTTGGTACAGTTGTTGGCTTTAAAACATACCGACGTGACAACAACATTCAGTTTGTCAATATTCTCTTTGACAAACTATGAGAAGTTAAAAGGATAGGACGCTCAACAGCCCCCTTCCTTATTTTCAAAGACATGTATGTATGTAGAGAACAATTTTCTCTAACTCTAGCATACGCAGTCACCATTCACTAATCACAAGGTCTTACTCTAGATAAAGCATTGATAGATATTGGTAGTGCAGTCTTTAAAGAAGGCATGCGCTATGCATCACTATCACGCTTACGTACACTTGATGGACTATTTCTAATCAAATTTGATGCAAGTAAATTAAATGCTGATATTCCTTGCATTCTAAAATACAATAGACTGCGTTCACCCTACACCCCCATCTAAAAACCTTTCCTGTTCCACAAAAAGCAAAACATTGTAAAAGAAAACTACTTCAGACTCAAACGATGCAGGATCTCACAGCAATTCCTCCAAAGAAAGTAAAAGAAGCTAATACTTCATCAAGGACCACAACCAAAGAAGGATTTACTGCTTAGACTAACTCAAGTACCTCTTCAAAGAAACAACGCACACTTCAAACAAATTACTTGGACACAGAACTGTCGGGTCCATTCAAATTTTCAAATACAACTGGTGTAAATTGCTACACAGATGTAGCAATCAATATTATATTCCAATTGCCACCAATTATTGACAACATTTACTTACATGGTACAGATCAATTTTGTTTGCAAATGTTAGTCCTTCATAGAAATGCAACCAACAATCCTGACAACACTTGCAATAAGGCAGGCATTGGACTACTGTGCTGGAATGGTCAAATTCACTATAAGCACACAAGAATATCCACAAGAATTTCTAATAAAACAAAAACATACTGATAAATGAAATCTTCCAGATTGCATACATGTGGAAACATACATGCACTTTTTGCTGCCATGTAGTGCAAGAAGAAGTTCCTAATGAACGCTTCGTATATGTTTCCATACCTAACTGTGAATCCATTCCATTTCAGCAACTTGTACAAAATGCAAACCATAGCAGATTATGTACTACCTGCAATTCAGATAAACGCTCCACCTTACAAATACAGACACATAGTAAATACGAAATAGTAATGCTTTTATGTTACAATGCAGATGGTACAAAAACAACTGCAAGCTGACTGGATTCACACATGGTCAAGTATCACTTGGTAAGAAAATCTTCACAACAATAGATATAATCTATCATGCAGGAGCCACAACCAATGCAGGTCACTACACTGCATATATAAAAAAGAAATGTGGATGGTTAGAATGTAATGATACTACAGTTACTCTAAAACAGAGATTACCAGCAAATTTTGTATACACTTACTTAATATTCTTAAAACCAAAATGTAATAACTAATCTATGTATGAACATAAACAAAACTTCAACTTCAAAACTATCAACAGTTAGAATGCGCCAACAGGTATCTAACTGCCCCAAGATTCTGCAACAAGCAAACAGATAAATGAATATCACTAAAATGAAACAAGAAATAAACAGTTAGAATATGCCAACAGGTAGCTAACTGCCCCAAAAATCTGCAACAAGCCAAAAGATAGATAAATAACATGAAACAAAAAATAAACAGTTAGAATATGCCAACAGGTATCTAACTGCCCCAAAAATCTGCAACAAGTTAAAAGATAGATGAATAACACTGAAATGGCAAAAGAAATAAACAAATAGAATACACCAACTGCAATCTAATTGCAACAATACTACCACCACGTCCAAATCAAAAAACATACACCTATTCAATTCCTCCTACTGAATTCAATCAAATAAATATATTGTACCACAACATAGAAAGGTAACTTTTTTAAATCCAGCATGGATTCCTTTCCCACAGTCCCAATGATTTAATAAACAACCACAGGAACTGAGCAAATTGCACAGTACACTGGTTTGAACTACAGTACTTCTAAAGTACTAACTATGAGGGTCGACAAACTACAGAAATTTCTACTATGCAATGTAATAGCTCATTATAAACTACGTACACTAACATGTGATCTTTTCTTTTATCACAGAGATTGAAAAAGAATGTCTGCTCCAAATACCCATGTCATGGAAAAACTGCATATAATCACTAAAAGTCAAACGGTAAGTATATAATGATTGGACTTACAAACACCACAGCATTACACACCCATTCAAGCAAATTCCTGACCACAGACCACAATCCTTGTTTGCTTCTATGGGTATCTTATACTGCAGTGCTTGTTGCCAAACCCTACAATCTTGACTGCATGTTCTGCCAAAACTCAACATATAGCCTCAACAAAGGAATCAGTAAGTATATAATGATTGGACTCTCAAACAATGCAACATAACACAACCATGCAAAAGAACCCCTAACCAATAAATACAACCCAAAATGCCTATTGTCTTCAATACCAACATTCTGAACACAATCTAACAAACAAACTAACACACATCATCTCACTACCTTATAAACACTATTACACTACTGCCAATCAGTATTCAGATTTTTGAAAACATATCCCCTAAGCAGCCCACATAAAACATTCAAAAAGTTTGGCAACATTGGTGTATTATACTGCAGTGGTTGTGGCCAGGCCTAGAGTCTCGGGTGCATGGCCATGCACCGGCGACTCTAGGCCTTGGCCACAACCCGTGCAGCATAATACACCCATAGAAACAAGCACCTACCGAATGACCACAACCCAAAAACATGACACATCCACCTCAAAACCGATCCACTTCAATTAACATTCTAAAATAATAATTACAACCAATGCACAAACTCTTCAATACATACACGCTTCACCCAATACTCTACTAACAACCCAAAACCAACATCATAGTATATTAAAACAACCAGTAGTGCGCCCAGAGTTTGGCATGTCCGCAGCAGTTACAGCGAACACCGAAAAAAAATCACAGCCTTCCCCCACCTAATCAAATCCATCATTTGACCCATCTCTTACTCCCCCAACCTCTACAAGAACTCCCACACACAAACACACCCCCCACAATTGAATTATACTCAGTTCCACGCCACGCTGTCTGCGGATATCCGCGGATCCAATATGGCGGGCACATCGAAACAATGCGTCGCACCTCACGCTTCACCACAGCCAATCTGCAAACACGTTGCATGTCCACGGACATGAGGCAAGCCAATTAACCAATCAGTGTCCTGTCCGCGGAGCGAACAGGGAAGTGTGTCTGCGGAGCGGACATAGATATTACTCATTTTTTAGACCTACTTTTTGGTCATTTAAAAAAAAAACTACTGGACGGATTTTCACCAAATTTACAAAAGCACACTTTTGGGAGCAAGCTGCCGCTCCTGCCATGAATTTGGTGAAAGTTCGTCCAGCGGTTTGGGCTGTAGGCATGATCAACATTTTTTCTCCATTCAGTCTATGGGAAAAAAAAAATATTTTGGGACCCCCTATAAGTTTGCCCCCCTTGACCAAACCTCACCATACTTTGGCAAAAAAAAATCAGAGTGGGCCATATACTTTTTTCGCAAAGTTTGAGGAGGATTCGTCCAGGGGGAGCGAAGTTATAAGACGCCCAAAAAGTCCTCTTCCTATTGGTTTAACAACTTAACCATAACAACATTATCGCTACTGCAGGCCATGTAATAAGCTGCTTTCCAAACTTTATGAGCTTTCAAGAACTTGGTCGAAAAATGTAGGGGAAAATGTTTTTTTCATTTTCTATGTGCAGAGTCATATATTTTGAGTAAAATATTCTGAGTTTATTGTTATTAGTCATCATTTGGGCTTGTTCCAAGCACCTATATTTCATGATTACTGCCTTCATGAAAACATCCATGAAGCATCACCAAATTTGGAATGAGTGTGCGGAGGTGGCAGATAGGTTTCTTCCCAAACGTGGCAACCTAGATGAGGTCAAAATTTAGAAAGACATGTTTTCCTTTTTCCATATATTCTGCATGTATTATTCCTAGTGTATTAGTCTAGTAAATTGTTCCAAATGTATGTTTCCAATTGCATTGTTCAGAATGCATTGTCATGGTCATGGTGCTCGTTTGGTATGCAATGCCTATTGCCTAATTTCCAGGGCTCAAGTCGAGGGCACACACTGTATGACGGAGTCCACCCACTTTTTCAGAGGGTGGACTCAGTTCCCCTCAGTTAAAATGAGAAACATCTAATGTCCTCTTTGAATTTATGAATTAAAGCTCGAACCAAAGTCGTCAGGTTTGCAGGCCGGACACTTCACCACTGCACTATGTGACCTGATGAAAGATAACAAACAACTAAAGGTGGAATGTCCCATTTTGGTACTGCAAGTTCTATGGAAAACATTTGCATATGTTCTTAGAGTTTAAAACATGCACACCTTTTAACGTTTTCAAAAACAGTATTAGAAGAAAATATCCTCTCTTGGTTTTGTGTGTGTGTTGATTTTATGAAAGGAAAATGTTAGTGCAACTCCATCAAATGTGAAAAGAGTGTTTTGTACGTGACCAGATCAGTTGCTTGACATACTTGCCAAACTTTCATGGATGAGGTTTAAAATAAAATGTTCCTATGTACAGTGTCAGGTATTTTGAGTGCATTAGTGTTAGTGAATGTTTCTAAGTGTATTTTACCGAGTGGATTGTTATTGGTGTTGTGCCCAGTTAAGTAGCCTAGACCCTATGGCTACTGTCTTCATGAAAACATTCATGAAACATCACCCAATCTGGTGTGCGTGTATGGATGTGGCCAGATCAGTTGCTTCCCAAATTTAGTTAACTGTCATTGACACGATAGAAATTTACAGATTCAAATGTTATTTTTTATTCATTTTCCATGTGTTCTGAGTGTATTATTCCTAGTTTATTACTCTGAGTCAATTATTACAAAGGTATGCTTCCGTCTATATTATTCTGACTGCATTGTTGTTGGTCATGGTGTGGACTTCTATAGCGTGCCCATTGTCTATGACTATTTAGTTCATGAAAACATTCATGAAAGCTCACTAAATGTGGCATGGATGTGGCCAGATCAGTTGCTTCTCAAACATGGTGAGCTTATTTGGACATGGTCACAAAAGTATAGAGCAAACCATTTTTTCACTGTCCTATGTAGTGTTGTGTATTTCCAGAGTTTGATTCTGAGTGTATGTTTCTAAGTGTATTATTCTGAGTGCATTGTTATTGATCATGATTTTGGCTTGTAGCCAGTAACTGCAGTCTATGGCTATTGTCATGAAAATTTAGCGTGGGTGTGTGGCCAGATTATTATTATTACTTTACAGAGATATATAACAATACAGATACACAATGAAGCACTTTATATAGGTATGGAACAGTACAGATGCATAACAGAGTGCTTTTCAGAAGTGCAACAGAACAGATATGCAGTCAGAGTAGGATGCACAGGGGCACAGAGGAGGGATACAGCTGTACAGGGTGGTGAGGAGGAAAGGGTGGACAGCATCCAGTGAGTCAGGTGGAGTGGCGGCGACGTGATGGCGTAGTTATTTTGGAAGAGAGACTCCTTGAAGAGGTAGGGTCTTGAGTTCTTTTCTGAATTATAGGAGCGTGAATGCGAGTCTGATGCTGATGGGGAGGAGATTTCATAGTCTATTGGTGTAGGCAAGGCAGGCTTTTTTTGGCCCTTTCCTTTTTGCAGCAGCCGATTTCAAGTCTGCATGTGTACTGGCTTCTGTTGGTTCACTGTCTCCCGGAGATGCTGGGTTTCTCTGTGAGATAGCTGGGTGACTTGAGGGTGACTGCCTTATAGTGGATGCAGCAAGACTTAAAAGTGATTTGTGCATGCAGTGGGAGCCAGTAAAGGTCGATGAGGGCCAGAGTGATATGCTCGTATCTGCGTAGACCCTTGATGAGGCATGCAGCTGCATGTAAGACACTTCTCAGGGGCAAAAGGGAGGACAACAGGAAACCTTCAAGGTGGGCACTGCCCCTAACCAGGTGGTATAGGACCAGTGCTTGAACGGTGGATCTAAAGCTGTCCGGAGGGAGGAAGGTTTTCTTTTCCACATGAGGGAGAGCTAATACCAAGCTGTCATAGTGTTTTGTTAGCTATGTGTTTCTTGAAGGATAGGTGTTTGTCGATGTGGATCCTGAGGGGCTTCTGAACTTTGGTGAACTTTGTCCTTTCTTAGGGATACATATCCAAGGGGGCTGCAATCATCCACTTTTCTATAGTTTTTGGAGCACAAGATTTAGAAATCTGTAGAAGTCACAACCACATATTCTATCCCTCCCGCCTTGGCTTCTGCCACCCGAGAGAACAACATGTTCTAGGGTTTATGATATGCCCAATGTAAAAGTTTTTGTATTGCTGTGACTTCATATTTGGATCTATATTTGGATCCAGATCCCCAGACACAACATGGCACAAAGAAAGCCTTTGTCTGCCTGCCTTCAACCTATCAAATTACTAGATTTAGATGTTTGAATTGCTCAACATGCCAATAAAAGAAATACCCATATTTTTTGGCCCACTTTTTCAAAAAAATAACCATTTTCAATTGTATTTTAGTCATAAGAGCGCGTGGATACTGCCCTCTGGTGGTAGTAGTGTGTGTTATAATTCAACATAACATAACATAAAATAGTAACCAAAGTTTTTGCTGAAGAAGAGACAAAACAATTCTCCTTTATCACTTTGATCCACATGAATGGCAGATTTGCGCAGTTGCAATATCACCAAATACATTTGTTTCTCAAAATGTACTCTTCCTATGGCGAGTCCAACTCAACTATCATTACTGACTTCATATCACTGAATCTGTGATGCATATATAATGATCTATATAGATGCATGGACCGTCTCTATCTATCTATCTATCTATCTATCTATCTATCTATCTATCTATCTATCTATCTATCTATCCATATCTATCTAGTTAGGTAGGTAAATATTTTTGTGCATGCACACATGTTTTGATGAGTTTATTGTAAAACAGCTGTAGTTTCACAACCTACAATTCACTATTGTACTTCTGATTTGTTCTAGAATTCACAGAAATGTCATCATTAATGTGATATATGGCTTTTAACAACTGGCATCCTAAAACATTGTGCTTATGAATTATACTCCATGCAATCGTCTACTCTTTCAACAATATGCCCTTTTGTGAGGAATTCGAACATCTGCATGGTGGGTGTGCGCTCGCCTGGGCTTTTTGAAATGTGGAATTAAATGGAATGACGGTAGACCAACCTCAGGAATATGTGTGGGGCTATTACACACACATTCTCCTATACTAACACACCATGACAAACACATGGACCTGTGGACACAGTCTACAGCTACAGTCCTCCCTGTCATATTTACTTGGAATATGATAGCCACGAGTGTACTATGTCATCTCCAGGAAGTGGGAGACCCACCTTCCCCCTGCCATGGCCCACCTTTTGTTAGGCCCTGCAGCTGGTGGCAGAGATTAACATATCAAGAGGGTACTTCAAATAGGCCCACATGCGGCCTGGCTGCAGAGGTTAACAAAGAAGACAGGAAACCCAACAACCTTTCGTATGTAACTGTGTCAACCTGAAGCTAGCTCCCGCCCTCTGTATCAATGACATGTCTGGGACCTTTGTTTATAGTAGACCACCCTGCTAAGGGGATCCAATTCATAAGGTACCAGAATGTGGTTTGCAGGAGCCAGAGAATCTGGTTTAAGGGAGACCTGCTGCTTTAACAGGAACCACATAGAGAAGACCATTAACCAGAGAGACTCTTTGAACACAACAGACAGGCGGATAGGTGGGACTTAGCGTCGCATGGGAGTGTGCCATAGCTCTTTCTGCCGAAAGAAGGATTCTGCAATTTTAGTTCTGGGGCAAATCTTGTTCCTGTTTTCACCCCCTTACTTTTCCTGTTGCAAAGCATTCTGGGTATGACCTCACACATGCAGAGGTTTGCTGGTAGGAACCCCCGGATTGGTTCTATAAGGTAGGCTTAGCCTACACCAATCACTGTGGGCCACTTGGCATTTAAAGAGGGCTGGAGCCCCTCTTTAAGCAGATCATTTGAAGACTTCACAAGAAGTAAGAAAAAGGAACTCATCCTTGGACCCTGGCTAATGGTAAAGGCTGCCTTACATCTTCCGCCAGTGAAGGAAGGCCAGGACATCCACAGAGTGAAGCAAGATCCCTTCCCTAACATCTCCCAGGGAACAGAGGAAGATACAGAACTCAGAGGACCCTCCAGCCATTCCAGAACCGGTACCCAGCCAGCACACATAGTGCCCTTCTAGGCTCTGCAGCAAGCTTCCTGCATAGGAAGTGCTAGAAGGTCTTTGAACCTACAACCAAAGACAAGGCAGCTGCCTGCAACACACTCCACAGCTGTGGTTCATCTGCCTTAAATGACTACAAAAGCCCATTGAAGAAGCTAGGAGAAGTGCCTCGACAAGCATCTTCCGACATCCGACTTTAAGGACATTTTCTAGCCAGTCGAGTTTCTCGACCTGCAATCAATGGCAATGTTGACCGTTGTCAAGCTGCCATTGATTAAAGACATCAGAGATGTCTCGACCAGTGCTTCACAACTGCTGATCAGTAGCAAGACAATGATTCCTGACCCCCGAGCCAACATGTAGGCCAGCCTGCACATGTTTGTCCAGCTTCGTTCGTTGAACCGTTGTACCGCATGATACCCTCAGCGACTCCCATCCTGAACTTAGTCACAGAAACCTGCAAAGCGCCCTGCCGCCCACTCGACCCTGTTGAAAACCAAGAAGATCTACAACACAACGTACATTGTGGTTTTGTTCACCTGGTCCTTCCCAGAAAGCCCCTAGAGACATTTTTAAAACCCATTGCTCCCTTTGTGCTTAAGCCAAGAAACATTAACAAACTGTAGTGGTTATTAACCATACCGACTAACCTCCTGTCGGTAGCGAGAGTGCATCCTTTTCCTTCTTTGAAACTGTCGGTCCTCTTCATTTCTTTGCAAGGTGGGTTGTATTCTGTAGTGTTGTTAGACTGTCTGTTGTGCTTAATAAAGGAGATATTTTGAATACAACATTGACTGGGCACTCCTATTATCATTGGGTAATAATTGTATTTTTTCTGTGTTACAACTAACCATCGATCCACGGCCTTTCAGAGATCAGGAGGTTTATAATTTGCTTGTTTTTCCAATCAGTTTGGATCCCTTCTGGTGGATTAGAGGTGTGGGGCTGATTGATGGTTTAGAAACCGACATTCACACCCGAACCACTGGTACCCCAGAAGTTGATTTGTCACACCTTTGTTATAGATGGTTCCCTGCAGAATTGCAGGGAGCAGCAGTGCAACCATTTAGCTAACCCCATTTGTTTAATCAGGTGCTTACCTTCACATGAAACGATGAATAACTAAAACTACTGTGCTTTTCAGTGTTAGCTAACGACTGTAAAGAGCATGTTTTCAAAATGTTCAGTTGACATACAAAAGCAAAACATCTTCAATAAAACTATTCCTACCCAGAAGGATTAATTAAGTATATGTTTTACTCTTTTTACTGCAGATCACTAAAAAGAGCTTATTCAATATAATCATGAAAATGAATCCCAAGCTCTTGTGGATATAAGTCAATAAAGTCACATTATGTATATGTTACATATATTGGTATCACCTGTTAGGATATTTGTCTGGCATATAGTTACTCTTAATTATGAATTGTAAGAAATGAGATGTCTAAATATTTTCAGTGTGTAATATAACAGGAAAATAATGTCTATTATTCTTTAGCAAAGCAACCTTTGGATTCCGAGACACTTGTCAAAAACTCAGCCTTTGAATTAATGGTTAATTCATGGGAATGAGTGGGGCCATATGCATGTGCTATTCTCCGTAATTCACACAATTATAGCACATTGTGAGCTTTAGTTTGATAATGTAATTTACAGATGTTCAGTTCATGTATGTTCTTGTTTAATGAAGATAGCTCAAGGTTCTAGTGAGAGTTATAACATCTATTGTGTCAACCTCAATGACATCATAAACAGACTACTGCTCTCCCAAATGGGTTATACTATAGTGCATGTATGTCATTGAGTAGTTCTCTGTCACATGCGCCACATGGCTGCTGGCCAAGGGCCTAATTCACAGAGCATTTTCCAGTGGGGTTTTGCCATTATAAAAAGCTTCCGTGAATTAGGCCTCAAGTGCGTTATACAAACACAGAGTTCATGGGCAGTAAATGTAGATTATCACCTTACAAGTGTAAAAGCCTGTGTAAATGGACCAAAGTGCGTAATTAAAGTAATTTTCAGAGTGTCAATATGTTTTGTGGCATACTTCTGACCTGACCCATTGTGCTAGTGCCAAAGATGCTCTCTACCACCGACCCTTATGTCCCTCACTCCTCTTCTCCTGACCTGACCCATTGCACCGGTGTGACAGGGCAGCCCTCTACCTCGGCGTTTGGAGTCAAAGTCCCACTTTCACTTCACCATCCATTGGAATCCCTGCTGCAATAGCCAAAACGCGCAGAATCACACCGCCAAGCATTCTGTGCGTTCGGGCACTCTAACATTCATTGAAATCCATGCCAAAATAGCCAGAAGCCTGCAGAACTACACCTCTCAACATTCGGTGCGTTCAGGCAGTCTTTTAGGTTTACATTCACACAGTAGAACCGCTACATATTTCCTTAGGCACCAGCTCCCTCTAGTGGTGACAACAGGCGAAGCGCAGCTTCAGTCAAACAAACTTCTGGCCTTTTATTATATAGTATGATAATCGCCGAGTGGTGATGTCAGAAATAAAATAGGTTATAACATACATGAGGTGATGTAACAATTTGAAGATTATTGATAAAGTATGTCATATTGATCATATGTAAATTATGTACATTTGGTGTAGAAATAACAATGATCTGTTATTTATATAGTATTGTCATCAATGAGCTTTACATAGAACTTTCTTTAATATAATTACTATGCAGCTGGAATAGGAACTCATTGGACGATATCGGAAAGATGAAAGACTGAGTTGACTTTGCCAGGAATTGAACTTGCGGCCTGCAATGCCACGTGCACACACACACATATATATACACACACACACACACACACATCAACAACAAGCACTTAACCCGCAGAGAGATCTTACCATAAAAAGTAATTGATCATAATGTGTTATCTCTATGTGTCTTTTGATGACACGGTGTGGGAGAATCATGGAATTATTCATGCCCCTGTAACATAACATGCAATATGACAGACATTTTGAAAACACATATAAAAAAAGCACACACCATTACCTGAAATGCCTCTTAGTACTTAAAGATTAGATGTTGATGGTGGCTGCCTTCTGGTGCACATTTCATTGGCACCTCAAACGTGAATTCCATCTTCTTGTAAATTGATCCACTGAAGTGTGGATTTCGAAACAATCTTTTCCTCTACGTAAATCCACCGAGCTACAGGGTTGGACTGGGGCTTACAATTGTCTTGGGCACCAATGAAAAAAGTAGCCCACACTAGCCTTTAGTGTTTTTGGTTCAGAAATTGCCTTATAGGCCAGTCGAACCTGCTGAGCAATAGTATCAGCATTTATCACGAAGCAACACAAGATCGGCAGACTGCAATGCGATAATTGTGTATAAAACAGTAATAGCAGCCACATAACTAACAGGGTGTGAATAAAAGCATGTAAACAGTTAAAGCTTTGTGTGCATGGCTGCTTTTATTGATTGATTGAATGATTGATTGATTGTTTATTTGTATAGCGCCTATACACAATGGGCCTCATGACGACCCTTGCGGTCCGGAAATAACGGTGGCGGTAAACCCGCCGCCACCGTTGTTTCCGGACCGCCTGATCCCGACCCCTGCAGGCGGGAGGTGATGTTCCCGCCAGGTCTGACCTGGCGGGTTTAACACCGCCCGCCTGCAGGCGGACGAGGAAACACCGGCAGCATTACAAGATGCTGCCGGTGTTTCCATGATCCCGATTCCCATTGAGTCCCATAGGACTCAATGGGAATGGGGATTTACACCATTCCGCCTCCGTGATTCCCGGAAAGCCGGGGTTGTGATGCCCCGGTAATTCCGGGAATCACGGAGGCGGAATGGTAATACGAGTCCGGCGTTAACCAGGCGGTTTTACCGCCTCGGTTAACGCCGGACTCGTAATGAGGCCCAATGTGTTTCAAAGTGCTTCAAGGAAGGAGGGAACATGGGAAAATACAGTTACATTCTTACAGGTGCTTGAAACAAATCAGAATGTGAGAAAAACTATCACATCATAAAAGATATTACAAGTGCATGAACAATAATGGAGAGAAAGGGAAGGAAAAAAGCACTTCGCATCTCAATTATTCAAATGTGCACCGTCCGCATCCACAGGGCTGTTCCCCCAAGTGCAAATGATAAATATCTAATTTTTGCTTACTGATTGAACCGTATTTCTACAAAGAAGCAAAAAATTACAAAATACTCTATAACTTTTTCTATTTGTTCTTATTTTGCAACAGCCCCGTCAGAGCCCCGTCCAAGCTACTGTGGAGTAATACTGCTCTTTACGAAATATTCCTCCTGCAAAATGTCTATTTATTAATGCAGGTGGTGTGCACATTACTTAATTTGGGTTTGTTCATCTTCTGAATTCAGCTAGTGAGTGTTTTGAAACATTGGTTCATAAGGAAAACATTGCATAGAACATAGAATCTGGGCCTGATTAAGACATGCGTGTTAACATGCAAAAGTGCGGTCAACTCAGAAACAGCATTAACTGTAATAGAGGCGATGACCCAATACAAAAATAGCCTGAACAATGTGGAAAAGAATACTACTGCACACACAAACAACATACATTCATATGAATAATATGATAAACATATCTTATTCTTCTATTTCTATCTACGCTATTAGTTGTTGTAGTTGGGCCTCGCCCGTGCCCATTATGGCTCCTGATAAATGAAACGTAAGCATTTGTTAATCATGCATATCATCTTGTTGCATTTTTACATATTATACATTCGGCCGCCCTAAGCTCAGCTCTGCTTATTCTCATTTTTCTCTTCCTTTACTCTCGTAGATGACCTTCAGGGACATCCTTATTTTTCTCTTTTGCATCCCTCCGTTTTCCTCCCCCACATCTCAAGTCTGGGGGAAGGGGAACTGAGGAAGGCAAATCCCTGTTGATTGAATCCAATGCTGAGGGAGAAAAATTCATTATAATATACATATTTTTTAATCGTGAAATCAGGAAAGAAAGAAATTAATGGCGAGAAAGAGAGAGAGAGAGAGAGACAGAGAGAGAGAGAGAGAGAGTCATTTTGTTTTTATTTCATCTTGTTGCGCATATCACCAATGCTTGGAGAAACTATACATTTATTTACACTTTTTTTTCCTCAGGTATACTTTCTATACTCTTGTCTCATTCCTGACACCTTCTCCTTATATTCCCACTGTTCCCATTTTTTATGTTTGGGTGCTATGCTCGTCCCTGTTACCTTTGTGTTCTGTGCAGTCTGTGCTTCCATGGGCTCTACAAAAATCTGTCAAATGCACCCAGTACCTCAAGCCCTGAACCTTAACTGCGGTAGTCATGCAGTATACTACTTTGTATGGACGTGGAACCTTGGCCTGTTCCATATTTACACAAAACTCCTCATGTATACCATGTCGCCTGTCATCAACTGGCAGTCCGGGCTATCTGTGGCTGGAGTTACTGTATCAGTAGCGCTTTCCTGTAGGAATGGGGGTGCTAGTTGTTTGGCTACAGCTCAAGCCGCTATTGTTAAATTTCTAAGATACTCATGAAATTCTTCTCCTAGAACCGTGGCACTTTGATGTACGTCTGATTGCCTGTGCAAGGGAGAGTGGGCCATGTGCATTCTTCTTCCTGTCACAATCTCGTGGGGTGACAGGTGGTGGTCCTTGCTGGGTTGGTTTCTCATCTCAAAATGCGCCTGGGGTAAACAATACACCCAGTTCTTCTTGATTGTATGGCACAATTTTGACAATCTCCTTTGAGCAGTCCGTTCATTTTCTCCACGACACCGTTCGATTGCGGATGATAAATCATACAGAGCTTGTGGGTTATCCCTAGCATTGCAGTAATATGTTTAAATATGTCATTCACAAAGTGCGTTCCGTATCAGAACATATGACATCACAGATGCCCCAGCGGGGAAACACCTCTCTCACTAAATATTTGGCAGCGCACCGTGCTTCTGGATGAGCACAGGGGCCAGCTTCCACCCACCAGGAAAAGGGGCATACAGCAACAATCAAATATCGAGCCCCGTTACAGCGCTCTCCCATATATGCATAGTCTATATGTAATTCTCTGAAGGGCTCTTCAGGTTTTGGCAATGTTCCTCTGAGGGTCCGTAATGTCATGCCGCAGTTGTATGTTTGACAGGTGATGCATTCTATTATCAGCTTGGTTACATGTTCTTGCACTCTGGGGGCAAACCAATTTTCCTGTATATCTGCAATAATGTGCTGCTTTGCATTATGAGCTGGAAAGTGTAACTGTTTAAATGCAACCTCTAATAATTTTGCTGCCATGACTACCTTGCCAGTATTATTCTGTCTCCATAGTAGGTCAGTGGATGACTGACTGCACCCTCTTTTTACCCATATCTCCTTTTCTTCGCTAGGTGCATCTTGTTGGAGCTCAATGATTTGAGAGGCTGGTGATGGATTGAACCCGTCTGGTTGTACGTCTTCCACTGCCTTCTGTAATATGTACTCACCTGTCGGGGGTTTTGGCAAATAGGAGGCATCCTTTGCGGCAGCATCTGCTGCCGCGTTCCCCATTGAGATGACATCATCACCTCGCGTATGGGCCTGATATTTCACAACTGCTGCAAGTGTAGGTTCTTTTAATGCATCGCGTAATTCCCCTAGTAGTGCGACATGCTGAACTGGGGACCCATCTTCCCTTCGGAACCCTCTTCTCCCCCATCTTGCGAACCCTCCATTTACTGTTGTCACCATGTAGGCAGAGTTTGTGTATATTGTTACTATGCACCCCCTTGCGGTGTGCAGTGCTTCTATGAGCGCCACCAGTTCTGCTGCTTGGGGGGGAAAAATGTGGCGGTAGTCTTTTTTGCACAATTACTTCAAACTCCCCGTCCTCCACTCTCACTACTGCTGCTCCCACATGTTTTTCTCCTGTCTCACAATCAATAGAGGCTGACCCATCCACAAAGTATTTTTCTCCTTCTGACAGTGCGTTCTCGTGTCCTTGGGTGTGTCATCATCATCTCCTGTGTATGTAGCGCAATCGTGCTGTTGTATGTCTTCTTCTGTGCACGCTTCTGTGATGAATGTGGCTGGGTTTACACTTTTGCACCGCACAATATGAATGTTTGCACTAGAAATAATCAATTCATATGCTGTAGCCCTTTGAGTAGTTAGTGTGTTTTTTGATCTTTCAAGGATGACAAACAGGGAGTGTTCTATGTACAATGTGACAGAGCATCCCATCACGATAGTAGAGCTTTTATCTATCGCGAACGCAGCGGCTGTGAGAGCCTGTTCGCATGTGAAGTGTCGCTGCATTACTGCGTCTAGCGTTCCACTGTAGAATGCTAGGGGCTTGTGACCCAAGGATGTCTTTTGTGTCAGTACAGCTGTCATGAGTGTGCCATTACAGTGTGAGAATAAATAAAACTCCTGCTCATAGTTAGGGGTCGCGAGAACTGGGGCAGTGGATATCAGTTCCTTGAGATTGTTAAAAGCGGTGTGCATTTCCTGTGTCCATTGTAAATGTGTGTTTTCCTGCTGTGCTTCCTTGAGCGCCTGCAAAAGGGGCTTGGTGTATACTGCATAATCCAAGATCCATGCACGGCAGTAATTACACATGCCGAGAAACTTTTGCATCTCTTTTACTGTATTGGGTTCTCTTACTGCTTTTATTGCAGCTGCTCTATCAGGTATTATTCTCTTACCGTCTTTTGATATCAATTGACTTAGGTACAGCACCTCAGTCAAGCAGTATTGCAGTTTTTGTCTATCCACCTTGTACCCTTTCTGCGCAAGGTGTGTTAGTAAAGTGATAGAATCTTTTCTGCACTACTTCTCATCCCTACCGCAGACTAACAAATTGTCTACGTATTGAATTACGGGACTAGTTGTGTGTATGTTTCCAAGGTCTTCATGCAATATTCTGTTGAAGATGCTGGGACTTTCTCAGTAACCTTGTGGCAGTCATAACTCTTTCCCCCTAGTGTGAATGCTCTCAGGTACCACGAACCCTGATCAAGTGGAATGACGTTTTTTAGGTCCACTACCATGAAATGAGTGGCCTCTGTTGGGATACTACATGAGATTGAAGCAGGATTCGGGACAAGAGGGAACTCCTTCTGTACTACGTCATTGAGGGGGCATAGGTCCTGGATCATCCTCCACGCCCCTCCCTTAGCTTTTTTAATTGGGTAAATGCAAGTGTTACAGGGCGAGTTGGATGGCACTATAATTGCTTGTGTCATTAGTGCATAAATTGTGTCTTTTATCCCTTCCTCTGCTTCTCTAGACAGGCGATATTGCTTTACCCGGTGTAAAATGGCCCTGTGTTTAAGCTTGATTTTTACTGGGGTCACTTCGTGCAGTAACCCTACGTCATGTGGGCCTGTGGTCCACAGCTGCTGTGGTACTTGGGACATATCTTCCTCAAAGTATGCTGGTGGGGATTTAATCACTGCTATGAGGGGTAGTGGTAGTTCTCTTCTTTGGATCATAACATCACAGGGGATAGAAATTTCCATCACAACTTCCCCTTCGTCCTCTGTGTCATGAAAGAGTTCTTTGTCTGTCAGCTCTCACAGGGCCGTATTGGCATTGATGCACAACACTGTTCTCCATTGGCATCCCTGCATATCCATTACTATTACTGTTATTCTTTGAGATGTCACTTGTACTGCATGTATGTCTAGGGATACGATGGACCCTGGCACTATTTCTGGGTCTGTGATTGGGTGGAAGACAAATTCTGAAGGCACCCTCCACTTTTCACTTTTCAATTCCGGCACTACCCTCGCGAGAATTCTCAATCCTTGCACGAACATGTCTGGGTTCACAGGTATGCCACGTGTTTGAGGGAAATCCGCCTGAGTGTGCATCACTAGCATAGCACGGATTGCACATATGCCTGGCGTTGAGCAGACTATCCCTCTGTCAGTAAAGGATATGGTCATGTTGAGTTTGCTGAGAAGATCCCTCCCCAGTAAATTAATGGGTGACTCTTCGTAATACATCAGGGTTGCACATACAGTTTTTCCCCCCACCGTTATGTCTAGCTCTTCTGTGTATGGAACCTCGAGCACCGCCCCAGAGAACCCCTGCGTTTCCAAGGTCCGATTAGAAAGTGGGAACCTGCCTTCCTTGAGGCATGATTTTTCTGCTCCCGAATCCACCATAAAAATGAATTGTTTGTTTTCTATCGCCGCCCCCACCAGTGGTTTCTCTGCTGCGTTACGGGTCGTCGACAGTACTGGACATGCAAGTGCTCTCTGTGGGCTGTCCTATGCTGAATGCCATGGGAGTTCATCCACATCGAAAACATTTCCTATTACCATTGCTGTCCCTCTACACGGTGCGGTTGGTGCACCATTTGCTGTTGTAGCATAAGCGTTATTGCGCATGGGGGTAGTATTATCATGGCACTGGGGGTGTGGAGACATATTTTGCATGGGCATTGGGCGCTCACTCATGTATCTTGGGTCGGGCTGGCTGTCTCTTCTATTCCTGCCCATCGGTAGCCTGTAGGGGCTCCCTGGGTGGGGATGCCCGATCGGTGGTTCGTTTGGGTGAGGGTTATTGGACCTGCTTCGACACTCTCTCCTAAAATGTCCCCATCTCCCACAATTCCAACACTGTCCTTGAATTCTCCCTCGGGGCCCTCCATACCCTGCACCTCCTCCTCTCGATTCCCTTGTTAGGCAGAATCCTGTGCAGTGCCCTTAGGGACCACTACATACAATTAAGACAACAGGTGACAATACAAGTTTTACCTTTGGTACAAGCCTGTACTACTATGTCAGACTGGTAGCAGTGGCGGAGCAGCCAGGATTATCTCAAGAGTATATGAGCAGTAGCAGAGAACACAAAAAAGGGACCACAATTACTCTGACTCAAGCAAACATTGACTCAAGGTTTCAGGTAGAAAAATATAAGTACATTTATTTTTAAACAATTCATTATAAACACAACACTTCTATTAAACTTAAACAAAAACCACACGTTAAATATACTACAACTAACCAATTCACTTTGTACAGTATGTCTCAAGGTAAGTACCCTGTGTTTGAATGAACCGGTGTTATGCACAAAACACGTTAGCGCGAATACGATTGTGATCACTTTTTGACAGTTCGGTCTACTAACTAAACGCGTATTCGTGACATGAAATGCTACCGGGGCAAAAACACACTTAGCACTTGAGATACTCAGCGGGAGTTGGAGGCAAAAATCACAGGATATGTTTGGTTGGGCAGACAGAATCGAGAAACACTCATTGACAAGAGTTCAAAAGTCAAAGGGCTGGAGCCAGGGTCAAGTGACTCCGGGGGCCTGTTGCCGAAGATCACACAGTCAGATAGTTCGCGAATCAACGTAGCCAAGAGTACTTCCATATTGTCAATGTTCGGAAGCAAAAGTTATAAGAAGGACGGAAGACAAGGCCAAGCCTTGGAAATGAAGAAAAGGGGTTCACCCAGTTTCCTCAAGCAGAACACAGTACCTTATTCCAATGGTGCAGCTGGTGCCCTGGCAGTTGTTCCTGTTGGTTTCCCGCAGACCCACGATTCCTGGAGCTTCGTTGTGAAGGAGGACGTCTGAAGGGGGTCTGAACCAGACAGGGATGAAGCAGGAAGCAGCGACAACGAATAGAAGGTGCGCTCCTTAAAAACACAGGAGAGGCTCTTCAAATGGCTATCTGGACCACTACAGCTGTGTACAGCGATTTCAACCAAGGAAGAGGATCCTCTGGCTGTGGAAGACAAGCTGGTTATCCCCACCACTTCAAGTGAAGAAGACTCCGGACTGGATCTCCTCTTAATCGTTGAAGGGCAGCTAGCTCAGGACTGCAGCAGGGCTTCACTGGGACGGGGTAGTTGCAGCAGCCACCGTTCTCTCCGCTTCTTTTCGGTTCCTTGTAGTTCCAGTGGCGACTCTCTGACTTCTAGCCCAAGAGACCTGCCTTTTATGCAAAAAAAAAAACATTCACACAGCCTGGCTGTCAATCACCCAGCAGGTGGGTTGTCCAGCCTGGACAACTACCCTGGCCAATCATGACAAAGCGTGACTTGGGTTTCCTAGGATACCCTGTGCAGGGGGTGACTACACCCCTCCCTCACATTCAGCCCACTTAGACACCCAGGCGCCTGAGCAGAAGCCCGCCAAAAGACGGTGAACAAAGAAGGCGAACCTAGTTTGCCGCACAAAGTAAAACACAAGAAGGACTTTAACAAAATGAAATGGTGAATAAACCCAACCGGAGCCAAAAGAAAGACGATTTGGTCAAGCGGGTTTCATGTTCGAGGCTAATATAATAGCCAAGAGCAATACCATGTTTATCTAATATAATCGCGGTAGAAAAGTTAGGGTAGATACCACTGCCACCAGCCAAGTCTAAATGTTAAAAGAGCGAAACAATGCTCTAGGAGGTACAGATAAAAAGAGTTAAGAGTTAACCCTTCCAGTACTCCATGTAAGATGGGGTGTACTGGATCTGTGGTAGATTGACTAAGTAACGTTAATGGCAACTTTACCCTTTTCTGGGGAACTGTAGTCAGCCTCAGAAATGGAATCAGGGAAGTCTCAAAGACAACCCTGTGTCACGGCACTGAAGGTGCTGTGTGACACACACAAAGAAGGGGTCTACAGAAGTGGTGTACTCCAGAGCCCACCATCCCAAAAATAGGTAAAATCACATAGCAAAATACAAGTAATAGTGGTGAAAATCTCACACTCTTACCAAGTAGAAAAGAAACAATTCCAGAGATCCAGCAAAGCTGCTGAGGGACTCACTCGGTAAGGGAAATTAGCCATGAAATGAGAATTCTCCCTAACACCCCTGAACCCACCTCTATTTCCTCGCCCCCCTCTCAATAGCCACTGTGGTCCCTCATATTGATTTTCCCTGGACCATTGGTCCTGGCCGTTACCTGTCCAATTTGCCACCATCTGCATTGGTATTCCCATCAGGCCGTCTTCCTCCTCCCGCTCCCTTCCTGCTGCGCTGGTTGCCACAACTGCACTAACCTTCAGTAGTTTACTTTGCACTAATTTAGCTTTGTCTGCCAACCGCCGCTGGGCTATCTCCTTTTCCTTCTCTTTGATCCTTTTACAGTGGTTCACTATGATGCTTTGAATTTCAGGCCACCCCTTGGCTTCTATCCCAGCTATTTTATCAAGGGTCTTCTGCACTTCCTTTGGGAGCCCCCTCTTTATACTGAAGTAAAATAGGGATGTTGACTGATCCCAGGCGGTACCTGTTTCTGCTCTCCACATGTCCTGCACCCGGAGAATGAAGGACAATCCATCTTCCTCATCATTCATTGTACATTGCCTCACAGACTGTAAATCTGGAGTGTCTAGGAACGTTTCTCTCAATGCATCCCACACACGTGCTCGCACTATAATGAACGAGGCCCCATCATGGCGGTCACAGTCTAATGTTATTCCGGGGAACCCCGCCTTGGCCCAGACTCTGTTGGCTTGGTCTCTCACTGCAGATACCAGCAGTCTTTTAACATCCCCCACCGCCAAGGGCACTCCCGCTGTATGTTTCTCAAATGCATATATCCACTTGCTGGCACCTCCCGACAGTGGGGGTAGCTGTTTGAGTAAGTTGGCCTTGTCCATTTGAGCCCATGGTATGTAATTTGGCCTCCCTGCCCCCCTGTGTATTAGTGGCAACTGTAAACCCTTCCCCCCCTTTGTAGTACTCACCTTCTTCCCTTTCTTTCCGATCACAGCCATGCGCCCGATTATGTTCCTTAACCTCCCCCTCCATTCTTCTATGGGAGACATCCCTCCTCCCAAAGAAATCCCACCGGTGGCCATCCCCAGCCTCCTTCCTTCTTCCTCCTACTCCTCTAATGTTATGTTATGTTATTGACATTTGTAAAGCGCACGTTCGCCCAAGGGCATCATGGCGCTGGAAAGGAAGCTACCCAATCCGGAAAGACCAGTGAAGAGGACAGACTTAAAACAGATTAGTTTCCAACGCTCTTCTGAATCCAAGATGGTTAGCCGTAGCCCTAAGAGATGCAGGGAGGCTGTTCCAAAGATTGGCCGCGGTGACAGAAAAGGCTCTACCTCCGAGCCTTGCCCGGGTAAACCTAGGGACAGTAAGCAGGTTGGAAGAAGCAGAACGTAGGTCCCGGTCCGGACAGTATCGGGTGAATTTGAGCTGCAGAAATTCAGCTCCCTGGCCATGAATAGCCCGGTGAACAATGCACAGAGATCTAAAAAGAATTTGCTCGTTGACCGGAGGCCAGTGCAATTGGCGGAGTACTGGTGTGATGTGGGCACCGTAAGGGGAGCCAGAAGCCAGCCTAGCAGCCAGGTTCTGCATACGCTGAAGGCGGTGTATAAGGTCAATTGGTTGAGACAGGTAGAGCGAATTGCAATAGTCCAGTCGTGTGAGGACTAACGCGGCCACCACAGGGGGGCGGAGGGCTTCCGGGATCAGGGGCATGAGCCTCTTGAGGATTCGAATCTGGTGGTGGGTGGACTGGCACACGGCCGTGACCTGGTTTGACATCGACAGTGAGGCAGAAAGAATAACTGCTAGGTTCTTTACTTTACTAACTGGGTTTGGCAGCGGGCCCAAGGTAGCGGGCCAAAAAGCAGAGGTCCACAGGGAGGGGTTAGGGGGGCAGCCTACCAATAGTACCTCCGTCTTTTCCCCGTTCAACTTTAGCCAATTCTGATCCATCCAATCCCGACTGCCTTAAGGCAGTCGTGGAGGCACACTGATGCCTCAGACTGATCCTGATCTAAACGGATCAGGATTTGTGTGTCATCCGCATATGAGTAACAGTTAAACCCATAAGAGCGGATGAGACAGATCAGGGCCCAGATGTAAATGTTAAACAAAATTGACGATAAGGAAGATCCCTAAGTCACTCCAATATTCCTCCTCTCAATCTGATGCCACCCCTCCCTCTTCTACCTCGCGTTCACTGTCAGCTGTCTTTATTTCTATAATTCGCCTGGGGGTGTAATTTATTCTGAATAATATCTCTCCCTTCTCCCATCCATCTTCCCCTGTCCCTACACTTGGCTGGGGCATCTGATCCCGTTCTGCTCGGGGGGTGAGTGACCCCCCTTGTTCTCCCATAGCTCTCAGACGGGATAACTCAGTTTAAGCCATCGACAGTCGTGAGTCTAGGTCCTGCGTGAGCTTTTCAATATCGATTGTGGGAGTACTTGCCTGTCTTTTTACCCCTTGGCTTTCATAAGGGGGTGGTGCTGTAATGAACAGCTTTATTATGGGAGGCGCAGTGGGTTGTGCTACATATACAGGGTCGCTGTATCCTTCCGCAGGCACTGGTTTTGACAATAAGGGATATACACGGGTGACGTCTACCATTTTCTTGCTCTATGTGGTCAGCCCTTCACTGCCAGTTGTTGTCAGGGGAGATGTATTATTCTCACTACGTGTCTCTGGGGGCACTTTCTCAAACAGGTGCCACAAGTCCAATATTTCTCTCCTGTTTTGCAACTGTTTCCCCTTGTATTTAATGGACAGGCAGGTGCCAACCATGTCTAGTACCGTTTTATCAAAGGACCCTCCCTTCGGCCAGACCTGGGGTAACCCTTCTCCCTTCTGCTCCACGACCCACTGATCGTGGTACTTATTGATCTTTTCTGCATACCCTGGTAGTGTCTTACAAATATGAGCGAGGGGCATCTCTGCACCCAGTGTACGTTACTGTCAATGTGATTCAGTTACCAATTCTTACATATATTCATACACCTTTTGTATGACCAACTCAATGCACTCATGCAAACTCTTAAACAAACGAAACTATTCACTTACTTTTCGATACTTCTACACAACATCACTATGAATACACCACATTTTATACAATATCAAACCTATTCATGAATACTCACACACAAAAACAACACTGTTTTTCATAAAACCAATACTTAACAAATTCCACATATAACAAAAAACATAGACAATGTGTATTATACCTCATCCTCCATAATACCCCCTTTTGCCCCCACTTGACTGCACCCCCTCCAACAACTCTCCCCCCTCACTTGTTCCAGCCCACCCAAGAGGGAGAGAAAAAAGGGATAGATAAGACAAAGTTGGAAAAAAGCATTTCTAAATACTACTCCGGGTCTTCCTTTGAGACCCCTACGGTATCCTCTTTTTCCTCAGTTTTCCCACACACATATATCCTGTACTAGTCGAGATAGCACTATGCCGCGCCGCCTTCCACCCCCCAATGGAGATAGGATCCCTTAACCTCTTTTTACCTTCCACTTTACAGTCCTAATGGCCATATGCGACAGAATGAGAGTTGGATAGAATATAGAGAAGAGAGAACTGGCCCTGACCCCTATGCCCTTCTCCCGTATACTCTATGTTTCCCCATCTTTTTCACCCAAATTATGTCATTTATCCCAATATCCTCTAATCTGACTCTCACCCACCTTTCAGTACCACCCGCACTTGATACTCACGTGTCCGTCTTGATCCGAGACCCTCTGGACCCGATCAGTCAGTGCGCTGCTCCTCACTCAAAGACCACGCGAGTGGTACGTTGGGTTTTGTAAAGGGGGATCCCCTACCCTCTTGCCCTATTGCATGCTCACGTCTAGGTGTACCGGTTGCCGTTGGCAGGTAGCTCTTGAGGGAGCGCGCTCTGGGTCAAAGCAGGGGAACGTCTTGTGTCAGAAGGACGAAAAAGAACACTATCGCGTTGGGGTCACCAATGTAAGTGAGAGACCCCCAAAAATACAGTTAAACCTACCAATGGAGTCAATAATGACGCATCCCAAGAGGGAATGAGACCAAGACCAAGTGCTGGAGGTAAAGAAAGCTTTATCTAAAATAGTGCAAGCAGAATCTACTCTGCTCACGCCGAGAGCGCTCTGTAGAAAACATGTTACAGTTTAGTTATATACAAAAAAAAATCATCAGCTGTGGGAAGGGCTAGGGGGCACAGAAGCAGTCAGGATTGGACACTAAGATTGGTCACCTATAGGTGCCATAGGGTCAGAGGTGCTCGATTGGCTTGGAGGCACGTGGTGAGGTGACGTTGTGTCCCGGGTCAATCGGTCAGCTGGGCTCATCATGTTGGTATGCCGCATTGAGACTTATGTTTCTTGTATCATTGAAGTCATGTAACATTTGCCCTTGTGGCCACGCATTCCCATTCATTCACTACCTTGATTTGTTCGTCCGGTAACCTCAGAGGCCTGTATTTTAATACTTGCAAATGCATAGTTCAAAGGTATTTTATTTATTACCGGTCACAGTTCGGGCTTCATATGCTAAATACTACGCTTGACCTGTTTAAACAGTTCAGGATATACTGCTTGGGGGTAGAGCTCATGGAGTCATTATATGGTCTGGGGCGTCCACCTGGTAACAACAAAAAGGATTCTAAATATATGGATGAAATGACTGGGTCACAGAAAGCACATATCATTATGGGTATACATTTCATTGTGGGGGCTCAATGATCAAGTGTCCAAACATCATTAACTCTTTTACTGACCTATTTTGATACCCTGATGGCATGGGAGAATCAAAAATTCTTTGCGGTATAGTTCCTTGTTGCACAATGAGACGGGGCTTTTTAGAACACAGTTGTACATACAAGCTTTTTGCACGTGGCTTGTTGAGTTGCACTTAAGTCATACTAGTTTAGAACATACTGTATTTCCCATTTAGCTCAATATTCTTGTTACAATGAAGAGAAACAACAGAGTTGATTCAAGAAATACTTATATCAATGTTCATCTGTTGCATATATAAGAAAAGAGGCGGTTCATGACTTGTGGTGTATATGCGCACCTTTAGCAGAGATTATGGCTTGCTGGGAGGGACTAACCACTATATTATTCTTACACAAGGTTACACATATATTTACATTTAAACTTATAGACTAATGGACATAAGGTAGCTCCGTTCTGATGTGTACAATGTTATATTGATTATGCATTGCATTGCCGCAAGTTATTTCCATGAACATTCTTATGTCCCGCATTAGTATACATCATACGTTCATCGTTAAGGTTTAACATGAGGATTTCTGGTTATACATACATATTATGTTGTTCACTCATATACACATTGGCCCACATTAGGTTTACATGATCCTGTTTTCAACAGTTATATTGGCTCTGTCTAGGTTAGAGCACAAATGATCAAAACAAACTCAAGGGTCATTCTTAGCTGTTGACTCTATCCTGGGGCCATCATGTTTTTTATGGCCAGGGTGTATGGGGGTGTTGGGCAAGTTTATAGAGACAGGTGGCTTTTGC
Organism: Ambystoma mexicanum; assembly: GCF_040938575.1. NCBI lineage: Eukaryota > Metazoa > Chordata > Amphibia > Caudata > Ambystomatidae > Ambystoma > Ambystoma mexicanum. The sequence continues at coordinate 399,618,762 of NC_090930.1, read as the reverse complement.
CCTGGCCCCGGCTAAGAGCTGTATCTGGGTCAGTGAAGTAAGACGGAAGACAGAAGATACAGCGTGGATTTTGTTGCATTTTTGCAGACAGTCTTCTCATGGGAACCGAACAACTGCAGGGACGGCAAACGGTGGAGGAGGTGGGGGAGGATCTTGCTTGCTGTGCGCGCTTGGCTGGGAGAACTGCAGGCTCACGTTGGAATCTCACAATTGTCTTAATATTAGAAAATGAAATTGGTGCTTTATAAAATGGAGTCTTATCCACCTCTGGTTTTATGATGTTATGAGGGGTGTTAGAAGGGGGGGGTCACAATTCCAGGGATATTCCCGCATGGGTGCTCTGGGGCCGTGGCCCTGAACCCGACGCAGCTGCGATTGGGAATACCCAGGAAGTGCAGGAATAGGAGATGGGGGGTTCAAAATATCCCCTCCTTCCACTCACCGGTCCTCACCCTCACTTCCTGACCCTCTCCCTCCTTCCACTCCCCCTTCCCTCCCTCCTCCCGCCTGCCAGCCCACTCCGCTCCCTTGATAGTTCAGTGCTGTCCAGGCTTGTCTAGGCCATACCCCGGCACTGCACCCTACTTGCCTGTTTCCTCAAGGCATTGCAGGTGAGTCCGTCAGATTTGTGACCCTCCTGGGCCTTGATTTCTTACATCCAAATTTGTGTTTGTGCCCCCGGCCCTCGCTTCCCAACTGTCTCCCTGTTCCCACTTCCCCTTCCCTCCCTCCTCCCGTGTCCCAGCCCACCACTCTCTCCTGATTGGCTAGTGCCTTCCAGCCTTGCGTAGGCCATACGCCAGCACTGCACCCTGATTGCCTGTTTTCCTCAAGGCGTGGCAGGTGAGTGCAGCACATTTGTTACCCGCGTGGGCCTTGATTTCTTACATCCAAATTTGTGTTTATGCCCGGGCCATTGCCCTCGTTTCCCGACCATCTCCCTGCTCCCACTTACCCTTCCCTCCCTACTCCCGCCTCCCAGCCCATTCCCCTCCCAGGATTGGCTAGTGCCTTCCAGCCTAGCCTAGGGCATATGCAGGCACTGCACCCTGCTCGCCTGTTTTCCTCCAAGCATTCCAGGTGAGTGTAACAGATTTGTGACACTCCTGGGCCGTGATATCTTTCTTCCAAATTTGTGTTCGTTCCCCCGGCCCTCACCCTCGCTTCCCAACCACATCCCTGCTCCCACTTCCCCCTCCCTTCCTCCTCCCGCCTCCCAGCCTGCCTCACTCCCGTGATTGGCTTGTGCCTCCCATTCTTGCCTAGGCCGTACGCCGGCACTGCACCCTGCTCACCTGTTTTCCTCAAGGCGTTACAGGTGAGTGCAGCAGATTTGTGACCCTCCTGGGCCTTGATTTCTTACATCCAAATTTGTGTTTGTGCCCTGGCCCTCGCCCTCACTTCCCGACCCTCTCTCTCTTCCCATTTCCCTTACCCTCCCTCCTCCGGCCTCCCAGCCCGCCCCCTTCCCGTGTTAGTCTAGTGCATTCCAGCCTTGTCTATCTCATACCCCGGCACTGCATCCTGCTCGACTGTTTCCTCATGGCGTTGCAGGTGAGTGCGGCATATTTGTGACCCGCCTGGGCCTTGATTTCTTACAATCAAATTTGTGTTTGTGCCCCCGGCCCTTGCCCTCGCTTCCCAATTCTCTCCCTGCTCCCACTGCCCCTTCCCTCCCTACACCCGCCTCCCAGCCCGTCCCCATCCCATGATTGGCTGGTGCCTTCCACCTAGCCTAGGCCATAGGCAGGCACTGCACCCTGCTCTACTGTGTTCCTCAAAGCGTTCCAGGTGAGTGAAGCAGATTTGTGACACTCCTGGGCCTTGATTTCTTACATCCAAATTTGTGTTTGTGCCCCCGACCCTCGACCCTCACTTCCCGACCCCCTCCCTCCTCCCAATTTCCTTTAATTCCCACTTCCCGCCTTTCAGCCCGCCCACCTCCCAAGATAGCCTAGTGCATTCCAGCCTTGTCTAGGCCGTACCCCGGCACTGCACCCTGCTCTCCTGATTCCTCAAGGCATTGCAGGTGAGTGTGGCAGATTTGTGACCCGCCTGGGCATAGCTTTCTTACAACCAAATTTGTGTTTGTGCCCCCGGCCCTTGCCTTCTCTTCCCAAACGTCTCCCTGCTCCCACTTCCCCTTCCCTCCCTATTCCCGCCATCCCAGCCCGTCCCCCTCCCATGTTTGGCTATTGCCTTCCAGCCTAGTTTAGGACGTATGCAGGCACACTGTTTGCCTGTTTTCCTGAAAGTGTTCCAGGTTAGTGAAGCAGATTTGTGACACTCCTGGGCCTTGATATCTTCTATCCAAATGTGTGTTCTTGCCCCCGGCCCTCACGTCTACTTTCGAACCGTCTCCCTGCAACCACTTCCCCTTCCCTCTCTCCTCCCGCCTCCCAGCCCACCCCATTCCCGTGATTGGTTAGTGCCTTCTAGCCTTGCCCACGCCATACCCCGGCACTGCACCCTGCTCGCCTGTTTTCCTCAAGGCGCTGCAGGTGAGTGCAGCAGATTTGGACCCTCCTGGGCCTTAATTTCTTACATCCAAATGTGTGTTTATGCCCCAGGCCCTCGCCCTCACTTCCCAATCGTCTCCCTGCAACCACTTCCCTCCCTCTTACCGCCTCCCAGCCCACCCCATTCCTGTGATTGGCTATTGTCTCCCAGCCGTGCCTAGGCCGTACGCCAGCACTGCACCCTGCTCGCCTGGTTTCCTCAAGGCGTAGGTCAGTGTGGCAGATTTTTGACCATCCTGGGCCTTGATTTCTTACATCCAAATGTGTGTTTATGCCCCCGGCCCTCATGCACACTTCCCAACCGTCTCCCTGCAACAACTTCCACTTCCCTCCCTCCTCCTGCCTCCCAGCCCACCCCATTCCGTGACTGGCTAGTGCCTCCCAGCAGTGCCTAGGCCATATGCCGGCACTGCACCCTGCACGCCTGGTTTCCTCAAGGCGTTGTAGGTGAGTGTGGCAGATTTGGGACCATCCTGGGCCTTGATTTCTTACATCCAAATTTGTGTTTGTGCCTCCCAGCCCTCGCCCTTGCTTCCCGACCATCTCCCTGCTCCCACTACCCCTGCCCTTGCTCCTCCCGCCTCCAAATGCGCCCCCTCCCATGATTGGCTAGTGCCTTCTAGCCTTGGCTATGCTGTACCCCGGCACTGCACCCTGCTCGCCTGTTTTCCTCAAAGCGTTGTAGGTGAATGCAGCAGATTTGGACCCTCCTGGGCTTTGATTTCTTACATCTAAATGTCTGTTTATGCCCCAGGCCCTCACCCTCACTTCCTGCCCCTCCCCTTCCTCCCACTTCCCATACCCTCCCTCCTCCCCCCTCCCAGCCTGCCCCCTCACATAATATTCTTGTGCCTTTCACCCTTGTCTAGGCCGTACCCTGGCACTGCACCCTTCTCGACTGTTTCCTCAAGGGGTTGCAGGTGAGTGCGGCATATGTGTGACCCTCCTGGGCCTTGATTGCTTAAAACCAAAATTGTGTTTGTGCCCCCGGCCCTTGCCCTCGCTTCCCAACCATCTCTCTGCTCCCACTTCCCCTTCCCTCCCTATTCCCGCCATCCCAGCCCGTCCCCCTCCCATGTTTGGCTATTGCCTTCCAGCCTAGTTTAGGCCGTATGTAGGCACACTGTTTGCCTGTTTTCCTCAAAGTGTGCCAGGTGAGTGAAGCAGATTTGTGACACTCCTGGGCCTTGATATCTTCTATCCAAATGTGTGTTCGTGCCCCCGGCCCTCAAGCCCACTTTCCAACCGTCTCCCTGCAACCACTTCCCCTTCCCTCCCTCCTCCCGCCTCCAAGCCCACCCCATTCCCGTGATTGGCTAGTGCCTCCCAGCCGTGCCTAGGCCGTACGCCGGCACTGCACCCTGATCGCCTGGTTTCCTCAAGGCGTTGCAGGTGAGTGCAGCAGATTTGGACCCTCCTGGGCCTTGATTTCTTACATCCAAATGTGTGTTTATGCCCCAGGCCCTCTCCCTCACTTCCCAATCGTCTCCCTGCAACCACTTCCGCTTCCCTCCCTCTTCCCACCTCCCAACCCACCCCATTCCCGTGATTGGCTAGTGCCTCCCAGCCGTGCCTAGGCCGAACGCCGGCACTGCACCCTGCTCGCCTAGTTTCCTCAAGGCATAGGTGAGTGTGGCACATTTGTGACCATCCTGGGCCTTGATTTCTTACATCCAAATGTGTGTTTATGCCCCCGGCCCTCACGCCCACTTCCCAACCGTCTCCCTGCAACCACTTCCACTTCCCTCCCTCCTCCTGCCTCTCAGCCCACCCCATTCCGTGATTGGCTAGTGCCTCCCAGCAGTGCCTAGGCCATACGCCGGCACTGTACCCTGCTAGCCTGTTTTCCTCAAGGCATTGCAGGTGAATGCGGCAGATTTGGACCCTCCTGGGCCTTGATTTCTTACATCTAAATGTGTGTTTATGCCCCAGGCCCTCGCCCTCACTTCCCGCCCCTCTCCCTCCTCCCACTTCCCTTACCCTCCCTCCTCCCCCCTCCCAGCCTGCCCCCTCACATAATATTCTAGTGCCTTCCACCCTTGTCTAGGCCGTACCCTGACACTGCACCCTGCTCAACTGTTTCCTCATGGGGTTGCAGGTGAGTGCGGCATATGTGTGACCTTCCTGGGCCTTGATTTCTTAAAACCAAAATTGTGTTTGTGCCCCCAGCCCTTGCCCTCACTTCCCGACTGTCTCCCTGCTCCCTCTTTTCCTTCCCACCCTCCTCCCGCCTCCCAGCCAGCCCCTCTCCCATGATTGTTTAGTGCCTTCCATCCTTGCCTAGACCGTACGCAGGCACTGCACCCTTCTCGCCTGTTTTCCTCAAAACATTGCAGGTGAGTGGGACAGATTTGTGAGCCTCCTGGGCCTTGATTTCTTACATCCAAATTTGTATTTGTGACCCGGTCCTCACCCTCACTTCCCGACCCTCTCCCTCCTCCCACTCCCCCTTCCCTCCCTCCTCCCGCCTCTCAGCCAGCTCAGCTTCTGTGATAGTCTAGTGCCTTCCAGCCTTGTCTAGGCTGTACCTCGGCCCTGCACCTTGCTCGCCTGTTTCCTCAAGGCGTTGCAGGTGAGTGGGACAGATTTGTGACCCTCCTGGGCCTTGATTTCTTACATTCAAATTTGCGTTTGTGCCCCTGGCCCTCGCTTCCCAACTGTCTCCCTGCTCCCACTTCCACTTCCCTCCCTCCTCCCGCCTCCCAGCCCACCCCTCTCTCCTGATTGGCTAGGGCCTTTCAGCCTTGTGTAGGCCATACACCGGCATTGCACCCTGGTTGCCTGTTTGCCTCAATGCGTGGCAGGTGAGTGCGGCACATTTGTGAGCCTCCTGGACCTTGATTTCTTACATCCAAATGTTTGTTTGTGCCCTTTGCACTTGCCCTCGCTTCCCAACCATCTCCCTGCTCCCACTTCCCCTTGAAGCCCACCCCTCTCTCCTGATTGGCTAGTGCCTTTCAGCCTTGCATAGGCCATACACCGGCACTGCACCCTGATTGCCTGTTTTCCTCAAGACGTGGCAGGTGAGTGCGGCAGATTTGTGAGCCTGCTGTGCCTTGATTTCTTACATCCAAATGTGTGTTTGTGCCCTCGCCCTCGCTTCCCTACCATCTCCCTGCTCCCACTCCCATTCCCGACCTCCCTCCTCCTGCCTCCCAGCCCGCCCCATCCCGTGATTGGCTAGTGCCTTCCAGCCTTGCCTAGGCCATATGCCGGCACTTCACCCTGCTCACCTGTTTTCCTCAAGGCGTTGTCGGTGAGTGCGGCAGATTTGTGACCCTCCTGGGCCTTGATTTCTTACATCCAAATTTGTGTTTGTGCCCTCGGCACTTGCCCTCGCTTCCCAACCATCTCCCTGCTCCCACTGCCCATTCCCTCCCTCCCCCTGCCTCCCAGCCCACCCCCTGCAGTGAATGGGTTCAATGGATGGTCTTATATGACCTTCCCAAGGCAGCACTCTGCCCGTGCAGCCCCTGCGGCTAAGGGCCCCAAGGCAAAGGGCTGCTCCCACAGAGACAGATCCAGGTTCTGTCTGCAGGTGTCGGCAGGGAAGCCAGTGGCTAGCTGTCAACAAGTTGCCACAATCAAGGTAGGAGAGTAGAGCAATCACTCTACCCTGGAAGCCCTGCTATTTAGCAAACTAGCCTACACTGTGATAGTACTGTGAATATTAGCCTGCGTCGCACCCTTAGAGAATTGTTCAGATTGACTTGAATCACATCTGGAAAGTACCATAGTGTGATAGAACTGTGAATATTAGCCTGCGTCGCACCCTTAAAGAATTGCTCAGATTGACTTGAATCACATCTAGAAAGTACCACACTGTGATAGTACTGGAATATTAGCCTGCTTTGCACCCTTAAGGAATTGTTCAGATTTACTTGAATGACAACTAGAAAGTACCACACTGTGATAGTACTGGAATATTAGCCTGCGTCGCACCCATAGAGAATTGTTCAGATTGACTTGAGTCACATCTAGAAAGTATCACACTGTGATAATATGGTAAACATTAGCCTGTACCACACTATGATAGTACTGTGAATATTAGCTTGCACCACACTGTGATGGTGCAGTCAATATAGCCTGCGTCGCACCCTTAGAGAATTTTTCATATTGACTTGAATCACATCTAGAAAGTACCACACTGTGATAGTACTGTGAATATTAGCCTGCGTCGCACCCTTAGAGAATTGTTCAGACTATACTAGAATCACATCTAGAAAGTACCACACTGTGATAATACTGTGAATATTAGCCTGCACCAAACTTTGATAGTACTGTGAATATTGGCCTTCACCACGCCGTGATAGTACTGTGAATATTACCCTGAGTCACACCCTTAGAGAATTGTTCAGACTAGACTAGAATCACATCTAGAAAGTACCACACTGTGATAGTACTCTGAATATTAGCCTGCACCACACTGTGATGGTACTGTGAATGTTGACCTGCGCCACACAGTTATAGTGCTGTGAATATTAGCATGCATCGCACCCTTAGAGAATTTTTCATATTGACTTGAATCACATCTAGAAAGTACCACACTTTGAATATTAGCCTGCGTCACACCCCTTGAGAATTGTTCATCTTGACTTGAATCACATCTAGAAAGTATCACACTGTGATGGTACTGTGAATATAAACCTGCATCGCACCCCTAGAGAATTGTTCAGATTGACTTGAATCACATCTAGAAAACACCACACTGTGATAGTACTGGAATATTAGTCTGCATCGCACCCCTAGAGAATTTTTCAGATTGACTTGAATCACACCTAGAAAGTACCACACTGTGACAGTACAGGAATATTAGCCTGTGTCGCACCGCTAGAGAATTGTTCATATTGACTTGAATCACATCTAAAAAGTGCCACATTGGTAAAGTAATGTAAATACTAGCATGTGCCACACTGGGATAGTGCTGTGAACATTAACCTGCGTCGCATCCTTAGAAAATTGTTAATAGTGCCTTAAGTAACATCTAGGGAGTACCACACTGGGATAGTACTGTGAATATTAGCCTATGTCACACCCTTATAGAATTGTTAAATGTTGCCTTGAGTCACATCTAGAGAGTGCCACCTTGGGACAGTGCCAGAATTGCCCTAGCTTTATAACCCCGACTAGACCGTCCCGCTACCACCAACTACACATAGTCGGTCTCACAATAGCCACATATTGAACCATAGACACATTATCTAGTAATCACACCACCAGACAACCCCCAAGCTTGTATCGGACAAACCCACATCACCCAGACCAACCCTACGAGACATAAGTGTCTCGTAGGGTTGCTGCGGCATTCTGTAGATGACGGCACAAGGAAATGGAGTGCGAACACCAGATGGTGTATGAAACCTCTCTATGCAGGACCTGACCACACTGACCCACAACAAGTTACGAGTGTTGGTGAGTTCTCGGTTGCCAAGCGGAGACAACTTAGAGATGTACTTTTGTATCTACCCTAGGAACATATACACTCCATAACCCTGAAGATGGATATGATTATCTGAAACGCATTGGCAAATATAATTACAATCTGATGGAGTGTATTAGGAAATACACAGAGACCTGTGATGAATTGTTTCATGTTTAGGTTGTTTGGAAAATACGGAAAGTGTATATGAACACGCAATTGTATGGCGTATCAGATTATTGATTTTTTCAAATCTGTTTTCCAAATATGATTTCTCAAATTTTGTTTTGCTTTTTCAACAATGTCAATGATGTAAATGTGAAGTTGGTATTTTCTATCCAGCATCAATAACAATCTACTTTTGTATGTAATCCTGCCCTATTTGTGTGAGTTTCTACTTTTAGGGAATTGGGCTACATTTATTCCATAATTTATATCATTTCTAATATTGAAAGAATGTATGTAATTTAATTTACGTTACTTTAAGAAACATTTGAGGGTAATACCCCTGAAGAGTGCAGACAGGGGCGCTGGTTGTCACCAATCAGCTTTTGTGTTGCTTATTTCTTGTCTGGTCTCAGGTGGCCTTGTGACCTAATTTCCCCACATGCATCTGGAATATCCAAATAAATGTAAATCAGTTCAATTGACTGTGATTTAAACTCTAACATAATCTTGAAAATAGGTAGTGCCCCCATCCACCCTATTCTTTCTGCAACCCTACGAGACAGCCAGACTAAGCATGAAAGACTGACTCTACGTGGCGACAACACCACGCCCACAATCATACATGCCATGAAGCAACGAACTTCACAAAACCAACCAGGAAAAAATGCGTACAACCGCACAATCATAAACAGCAAAGCACTGCACATGGGCTACCACCCCTGCAACCGCAACCTCAATCCCAAAATTAGCCCAAAGGAAATATAAACCTAACAATTTACAAGGAAAGAAACCTCGACACACAAAAAAATAAAACATAAAATATAAATAAATAAATAAAAAGGAGAAACAGCCCGTCACCAACCCCACTGAGGACTGCCAAATAACACAAAATATCACAAAAACGAATTGGGCCACGAGAAAGATAAAGGGCAGAGAGAAGAAACCCAACTGAATGCCAACAAAGACCCACAACTGCAGAACACACCCCTATCGACAAGAACGATAACAGACCAGCACCGACAGAAGAGAGAAATCCCTATACCTAACACCTTACATCGCAAACAACCACTAGCTGGAACAAACCATCCCAACAAACAAATCAATAAAGACCGACAACCAAACACAACCACACAAGAAGAACGGACAAAGCTAGAGGGAACAAGACCACAATCAATGTCCTAACCCTTATATCACCAAAACAAGAGGACCCACCCTTCAACAGCCACAACATTTAGAAGAGGAACCTGATGAAAACAAAAATCCAAAACTTTATTTAGAAGAGCTATTCGACGACGGCACAAACACAACTGCTCCAACACCAAAACCGGAGATCTTCATGAAGAAAACCAAAACACCAGTCAGAAGACAATGCCGATAATAAAGCACAAACGAAAATATACCATAATAATCTACTGCAACCTAATCAACGCAAGATCAATGTCAAAACACTGAACAGAGATCTTCAACCTGTTGTGAGACAACAGTCTCAACATCCTATTCATCACAGAAACATGGCTGGACGAGAACTACAAAGTCACACTCAAAAGCTGTCTCCCCACCAACTTCAAATGCCTACAATTAAACGGGAAAATCAAAAAAAGGAGGAGGCGTGGCAATAGTATTCAAAGAAAACCTGCAAATAAAAACAGACAAACCTCTAAACATCATGAACTGCGAATCCATTGTCATACACCTATCAGCAAATCTAAGAACAAACATTAAATTCATACTGGTTTACAGACCACAGGCATACGATGCAACCTTCATCGACAACTTTATAGAAGCTATCACCAACATGGCCATCCAACATGAGCATCTGATAATCCTGGGGGACCTCAACATGTGGTTCGAAGAAAAACACGCTAACTCACAAAACTCACTAATCTGGCAACTAACAACCATGAAACTACACAGCTAATCAAAGGAGCAACACACTCAGCAGAGTAAGGACCACCACTTGTCCCCTCATGAAATAGTAACTGGCCGACGTATGAACACGCCACTGTCCCCAGTAAGAAGGATGCCCGATGCACATAGAACTGCAACAGTGTTAGGTGAAGAATTCAAAGAGTACCTCACGCAACAAGAACAGTAAGAATAATTGCAAAAAAAGTAGTTCCACCATTCACAAGAGAAAATAAAACAGACACCTCCACTGCCTCAACTGATAGCCCAACAAAACCCCTGATGCCTGGGGAACTAGTATACGTTTGCAGCTTTGTAAGGAGGTGGAACTCGCCTAGATTTCATGGCCCTTATGTAGTAGTATATGGCACCCCCTAGCAGCAAAGGTAAAGGGCCTGAAATATTGGGTCCACCTGTCAGATGTTAGGAATGCCCATGATAGTGTGACACCAGAAACTGCACAAGAAAATGAACGGGAAGCAGCAGTACTCTAAGAAATTAGTGAGATAAGGCAGAACACTGGGGTATTAAAGACACAGGAGCAATGCACTTATTGAAGCAGAATATAATTAGATGTATAGAAAGAGCAATGTATTGAAATGTAAGAAATTATGTTTTGGTTTTTTGATTACACTTTGTTTCCATGCTTTCTTCTGTCTCTCTATCATTCTCAAATTTATTCACACTCAAACTTTATTTAACCCATTACATCCTATTCTGTAGATACTACAGTAGTAGAAAGGATGCCACTCTCTACTACTAGTACTGAGTTAGATAGCAGTATGAATAAAGTGCCACTAGAATGTATCCATACGACTGCAGACTGAACTTCACAGCAATAGTGTTTTCGGATTTTCTGCTAAGTTTAGGAATGTATTGGAGTATATCTTTTATTGTTGGTGACATAAAATAAGGGGCAAGGGGGAAAACGAATACAAGAAGGAGGGAAACTAGTATGGGATGGTGTCAAACTGATATGGGACCACAATGCATTGTCAAACCTCACTACCTTACACAATGATAACACAAAGGTGGCACCAAAGCCTGGTTTAGTGGTAATTAATGAAAGTGAAAGAGTAATATATGTACAAAACGATGATTTGTCCACCTCAGCAATGTTAACAGTGCCACAAAGTGATTCACAGACAACCAAAGAACCTACCTCAAATGTTGAAATTGTGTATACTCTGCCTCCCACTGCCTCGCAGAATGCTCTCCCTACCTCCCAAAACTGGCAGCTTTGTAGAGACACTAATGTGAACTCGGATATGGGTATTTTTCCTATTTATCGCCTAAATGCAATGAATGCACACAGAACCTTAGTTGTTGTTGATAAACTGTAGAGAAGGTAATTTGCTGATGATAAAAATACATTTCAGAATAGACGAAAGACAAACACAACAGCACAAATATAATGCACATAATGGGTTGGGGTTGGATAAGGTAGAAGACCTCCACCCTACGGACCAGTCTAACAAGTGGTATGCTCACATGAGTGCCACAGGGAGACAGGCCACAAATGCTAGCTGCTGTATATGTTCACTGATACCTCATGTGTCAGGGGCGCCTAAGGTATTAGTACCCCAAGAGATACCAAGGGTAGAAGGCCAATGTCTCCTTCATCTCCCACTATGTAGAATCAGGAGCGCCTTCAAGGCACACACAGTACAACTACAACTGCTCCCTCCAAACGAGAAAATATGCAAGAGCAAACCCAAAGGCGCAACATTTTTCAATGCAACCGTCGTGTGCAAATCTGAAGCACTGCGTGGTTTGTCAGATGAGGAATGGATGGATGGATGACACATGTGTCCAGACTTGGATCAACACATCACAAAACTGACATGGACACTGCACTTGAAAAACCGATCAAGATCCAGCGTGAAGAAAAATTTGAACTGTGCTTTTATGGGGAAGAAAAAGTACCCATAGGTTTGAACACTCGCTGCAATAATTTACTATATAATAATTTAAATTAAATAAATAAATAATACATAAATAATTTACAATACATTTTACTGTTTCCTGGGGCGGCCGGTCCTCTCCAACCCAACGTCTAGAATACGGCGTTCCCCAGGGTTTAGTGCTTGAACCTTTCCTCTTCTCTCTTTACACCTCCCTCCTTGCCCCTGTTATCTCCTCGTTTGGCATCTCCCACCATTTCTATGCTGACGACACTCCACCCTTCCTCTCCTTCTCTTCCTTTTCAACTGACCTCCACCTAAAACTTTCTTCCTGCCTTACTGCCATAATGAACTGGATGTCTTCCCGCTTTCTCTCCCTTAACACTGACAAGACTGAAGTCTTATTCTTTCCCTCCAAATCTCTTCCACCTCCCTCTCCTCCTCCTTTCATTCTCTTCCCTCCCATTAATCTCCCTATCTCTCTCCATGCTCGTAACTTAGGCATTCACTTTGACTCCTCTCTATCTTTCTCCGACCATATCTCTCTCACTTCTCGTGCCTGTCGCTAAAACCTCTTTAATATTTGCAAAGTCCGCCCCTCTCTCACCTTCCATGCTACCAAACTTTTAATCTCCTCCCTTATCTTCTCCTGCCTCTTCTACTGCTCTTCCTTATTCTTTGGACTACCAACTTCTCATCTTGCCCCCCTCAAATCTATCTACCCTTCTGCTGTCTGTACCCTCTGTCTCCTTAACCCCCGCAACTCCATCTCTACTTCCCTCTCTTCCCTCGCTGGCTTTCATTTCACTCCCAACTTAAATTTCACTTTCTCTGTCTTGTCTTCAAATCTCTCCATGGTCTTGCTCCCCCTTATCTCTCCTCCCTCCTCTCTTTCTACTTTCCTTCCCATTCCCTTCGTTCAGCTGACCATTTCCTTCTCTCTGTACCCCCGTCCCCTTGTGCCACCTCCTGTTTCCGCTCCTTCCAACTCCTAGCCCCCCTGCACTGAAAATCCCTACCTCTCGCAATCCGCTCTACCCCTACCTTCTCCTCATTCCGCAACTCCCTTAAATCTCTCCTTCTCCATTCTCCCCCTTGAAACCCTTTCCCCTCCCTGCTTCTGCTCCTTCCTTATCTTTCCCCTTGAATATCTTCCTCCCCTCCCCTACCTCCCCACTGTCACCTTTTCCCCTCCCCTCCTCCTTCTCCTCCTTACCCCTCTCCCTCCCACATAGTCCTACTCCACTACTCTCTCTATTCCATTCAGTTAATTGCTCTTCTTACTGTTTTGTTGACTGATTCATATTGTAATTTGCTTCTACCGTTATATTGTTATGTTTCATGTATTAAGTTGTTCAATTGTCAGCGCTTTGGCGTAAAGTGCTATATAAATAAATAAATAAATACAAATACAAATAAAACTCTCGTTATTCTTGACCTGCGGAAAGGAACTGCTGCCCTGATGGATCACTACTGGGTGTGTGGCAAACAGGCATACTTGCACCTCCCGTCATCAAGTAGGGACTACTGTGCTCTGGCAATGCTGCACTCTGCACTGCTGCTGATTCCGGAGAAGCACATCAAGGGGCAAGGGGTGCCCAACAAACAGCAACTGGCACTTCAACCAACGAATGAAGAACCCCCCTCTATGATATACTATCAGAAGACAAGCTGCAATATCAAGTGTCCAGCAAAAAGACAGCCTCCAACTACCTCTCTAAAGACTCTTCTGACCTTTTGGCACAGATCCCTGATGAATACACACTTTTCAATTCTGCAGAGACATTTTTTGCATCACTGATCCCCAGAATCCAAGCACGAGCAAATGCCAAGTGGCTCCAGATCATCTGTTGGAAACTGATCCAACTGGCCAATGACACTGAGGAAGGGTTCAATGTCATCAAGGTAGAACTAAGAGCACTGAGACTGATGATGATGCAAAACTGCTACGTCTTGGACCTCCTCACAGCAATGGAGGGCGGTGTTTGCCAAAAAATCAGAAGTGCATGTTTCACTTTTAAACCTTCTTCATATGCTGATAACGGGACACTATCCCACGTAATTGCTGCAGTACACAAACTTGGGGTGAGAATGAAAAAGGAAGGTGGTGTCCAACCCAATGACTGGTTCAGCATGGCGTTCGACTGGGTACACCATACCTCGGGACTGCAATGAAGCTACTGGTCCCCATCATTGTATTCCTTCTGCTGATCTTCTGTGTGTGTCAGTTAGGGGTGTGATGCTGGGCAGAAGCGATTCCAAGTAGTGCTATGATGATTGTGACTATAGGCAGCAGAAATGGTAATGGGAAGATGCCTCATGATACTAGGGAAGCCCAAGTACAATCTGACGAGAGCGATGAGCCCAAGTATCGCATAGTGGCGATATATAACACAGGGAATGTAGTGGATAATTTATATCACAAAACCATTAAACAACCCCAAGATCTAGAAAATTACAAAGAGGTATGGGTCGACCTGGACGGGGATGAGGACTGTATTTACATGACATGCACCCCTGAAGAGTATGCCCGCCATGGGGAGAGCCTCAGAAACGTGTGCAGAGCCTGTATGCCAATAAAAGGCATTCCCACCTGGGATGAGGCAGTAAAAAGGGCAGAGGAAAGTTAATGCACTGGCGAGGGTATTTGTTACTTTAGTAGTAACAAAAGTGGGGATTGTTGGGGGAGAGGTGGTCTTTTCCACCCCCCTTACCATTCCCGCACTCGATAAATCTCATGTATGCCAAAGGGGGGAGACACCCCACTCTCTCCTGTGCGTAATTTTTACTAATCACCCTATAACCACTAACAAAGACTAATACGTAACCAAGCTTTAGTGCAGCCCAAAGACTCCATTTTGTGACACACCAGATGGCATCTTTTAGTAGGCCCAAATATTATCTCTAGAAATCTGTCTCTGCCCTGCACAGCGGCTCGCACAAATAGCCCAGGCCACCATCACCTCCTGCCAGCTCCGCACAAGTCCTGTTCTCACGGAAGTCCAGCCATTCATTGTTGCAACATTTAGCATCGCCGGGGAAGAAGAGCTCACTGCCTTGTGGGAGACCAGAGCAGGCCTCAGTCCAGGAACACATCCATCTCCACTAACCTGCCTGTGCTCCCTTGACCCCCCACTCCACCAAGCCACAGTCCACTGGGCCCATGCCCCTCTACTCTTTGATACAGAAACACATCTGACCCCTTGCAGTGACCAGATGACGACACCCACCATAGCTCTAATCCCATGCACCAGAAACAACACATGTCTATTCGTATCATGAGTCATCAGGTAGATCAAAAACCCCCAAGACGGGCACCTGGAACTGGGGCACTGTGTTTATTGGTGCTTGGGTGCAGAGGGTAGAATGACCATATAACCTGTCAGTAAACTCTGAAAGCACCCCCTTCATGTCAATCTTTTATGCTTGCCATTTGTCTCATGCCCTCAGATCCTGTTATTGTAGATTAGACAGTTAGGAATGTAACACTTTGCCGGCACGACCTTCACCCCGCTGAGATGAGCCCAGTCGACCCATGTGCTGCGGGATCGACACCCAAGCAACAGCCAATCCAATGTGGGCACCTCATATGTATACATATTCTACCATTGCGTCTCACCAATTGTATTGCAGAGGTGTGTACCTATAGTGTGGCGTCAGTAGTGATGCAATTTTGACTTATAATGTGCTGCCCGTGTAATGTTTGGCAGAGCGCTCTCCGGGCAGCAGAGTTCTCTGCGTGCAATGAAGCTACTGGTCCCCATCATTGTATTCCTTCTGCTGATCTTCTGTGTATGTCAGTTAGGGGTTTGATGCTGGGCAGAAGCGATTCTGAGTAGTGCTATGATGATTGTGACTGTAGGCAGCAGAAATGGTAATGGGAAGATTTTTCTTATATAACATGTCTCCTGGTCTCATTCCCTAGAGGGGTGCGTCCTTTATTTGGTCCTTTTTGAATGAAATGTTAGGGAGTGGGTGCCTTCAACACCCTGATCAAAAGATTAGAAGATATAGGTATAACGGACATGACACTACTCTGGATCTCATCATTCCTCACAAACAGAACAGAAGCCACATGGATAAAACCCTTCAAATCTACTCCACGAGTTAACAACTGTGGATTACTCCAAGGATCCTCACTATCGCCACTTTATTTCAACATCTACCAGACTCTGCTAATCCTGATTTTCAAAAAATACAACCTTACGTGCTACAACTACGCAGATGACACTTAAATCATCTACAAAATCAAAGATGCACAACCAAATTACTCAACTCTAGGAGATTGTCTAAAAAAGAACTATGACTGGATGAACATCAACAACCTAAAAACCACCCAGGAAAGACAGAAATCTTGATCATATCCAAAAACCAAGAGAACAACACCAACATGCCCTGCCGATAGAACTGGGAACAGCACCCACACCATCATAGGTATTCAAAAACATGGGAGTCCTAATGGACAAGTACACTAATCTTAGAACCACAATTAAAAGTGATAATTTAAAAATGCTTCTTTCTCCTTCACTCAACAAAAAGAATCTTACCATTTCTGTCCTTCACCCACAAAACATTGACAATCGTCGCTCTCATCATGTCAAGAATCGACTATGCAAACAGACTCTACCTCAGGATGCCGGAACACCGCCTGAGGAAATTACAACACATCCAAAATGCAGCAGCTAGACTCCTCAAACTAATGAAATCCGCCTGGAACCAAAGCCAACAGCCAAGAAAAAAACAATGGGGAACCTCTTTCTCCCACCTAGCGGAAAAAACCTGGAACAACCTCCCGAAAGGAACAGAAAACACCAAAGACCACCTAAAATTTAGAAAACTATTAAAAACCTGGCTCTTCCACAACTCGGAACCAAACAGAAACAACTGAAACAATGAAACAGGAAATGCAAATGAACAGGCTGACAGAACCCATGACCGCTGTGACAACGCCTAGAACCGACAAAGGGGAAACTCCCACAAGAACCATAAAAACAATGGTAGGTGGAACGGACCAAGAGCAACAACCCTATACGCAAGCGCCACATTTAGGTAGAATTGTGAATAGTAGCTTGCGTCGTTTCTAGACAAGAGTGTGAACGTTAGCGAGGGTCACCTCTAGATAAAATGTGAATATTAGCTTGCGTCACTTCTAGGCAAGATTGTGAATAGCCAGGGCCACTCTTAGATAGAATTGTGAATATTAGCTTGCCTCACATCTAGACAGGATTGTAAATGCTAGCCAGTGCCACATTTAGATAGAATTGTGAATATTGGCTTGCGTCGTATCTTGACAGATTTGTGAATGTTAGCCAGGGCCACATTTAGATAGAACTGTGAATTATAGCTAGCGTCACATCTAGACAGGATGGTAAATGTTGGCTTAAGTCACCTCTTGACAAGATTGTGAATGTTAGCCAATGCCACATGTAGATGGAATTGTAAATATTAGCTTGAATCACATTTAGACAGGAATGTGAATATTACCCAATGACGCATCCAGATAGAAATGTGCAGATATTCCACTGCTACACCTAGGAAGAAATTGGCATTAGCACGTCCCACATCAAGACAGCAAAGGCAATAATCAACCCGCTAACAATCTCACCCTTCTGCATACACCTCTCTAACTCTAACCAAACACAACTACAACCCTAAAGGACAGCAAATCGCACCCACATCACTACACTGCAACAGCAAAACAAATCACAACAACACAAACCTCACAACAGAACACGATGGCTACCAACCGAAAAGCACACCCAAGCTCAGCGAAAGATGCTAACCGATCCGAAGCAGCCAACAGGACATCACTGCTCGCTTGCACTTTTCCCCGCTCGATCACACTAACTCACCCACCCCCTTTTCAGATCAGCCAGAGTGCCAGGGGACCACTTCAGTGGTGATAGTGCGCGGTACAAATATCCTTTAACATTAACATTAACAGAAATAGGGGAACCCCTTCTGCATACCACATACGATCAAAATCAGTCACTTCACGAAACTGAACAAAAAAATCCAGTCGGGAGACACTTTAACTTTTTAGGTGTTAGGCTGCCAGCTTTCGCTTGTTTTTCAATCAAACTAGGGCACATATTGCATACTTTTCCACTCATGCAAGAAATGTTAGTGAATTTTACATTGTTTGTACTGCTTGTGTAATAAGGCCCAGGCAGGTTTTGGTGCACTGCGTGTTGTTGGGTCTGATTCACAGAAGTGTTTTATAACGGCACAATCCCATTGGAAAACGCTCTGTTTCTTGTCCATTTACACCTTGCATGAAAGGGCGGGGAGTAAAGCAGGTTTTGCTTTTTGTTAAACTGATTCACATTACATACAGTTGTTCATGTATGTATGGGTCAATCATTAAATAGGAGTAATGCAATAACCAGAAGAGAATCCTCTTTTGCATCAGAGCGAACTATAAGCACAACTTCCCCTCTTGCGATACTCGATTGCATTTTTATTTGCATTCAGCTATTCTCTGAAGACGTTTTCATAGTAGTTGAATCACAGGTAATGTTAAAATATAAAACGCGTGCGTAGCGGTAGAGTTATGACGTTTCGCACAGAAGCTTCCCGAGGAAGGAATGCATATTCTGAGATGGCTTTTGTAAGCACGGACATTCAACCATCAATCACGTCTTAATCGATTTGCTTTTCAAGAGTCCCCACGGCCTAGTTTTGGGCCCGTGCTCGCCGCTGCCTCTTCCGCCTTTGAACAGGTTTATTCATCTGTTGTCTGCTAAGCCCCACAGAAAGGAACAATGGCCCGTGATCTGCCTTTTCTGGGGGTCTTGGGGGACGGTGGTCCGCACTATAGCCCCAGCCAGTGATTACCCAGAGTGAAAACAAACTGCACAAGGCTAAGTTGATGTTGGAGGAGGAACGAGCCCACTTCATTAGGGCTTTAAGAGGCAACCTTTTATTCTTCACGGCTTGTTCACAACTGTCCAGGTCTCTATTTAATCACGTAATTCTCGCTAAGTAACAAGAGAAGCTTGCCTCACAGCCAGGGGTCTTTTGCCACATGACAACGTAGAAAGGTAAATTATACACTAATATCCTTCATGGTTTTGTCTAGAGGAAAGCAATTCAAAGTTTTTCTGTGGATCCTCGTGATTGGCTTCTCAATGCAAGTGCAGCTAGAAAAGTCAAAATTGACAGAGGGAGCGAAAGACTTTTAAAAAGTGTAATGATTACACCGTTTGGCATTACACTTATTTCACATGCAAGGCTATCGCATGTGTTATTTCTTTAATGATGCCGCCTTAATGGAAAGGACAGGAAGGCAAAAAGTGCAGGTAGAATCATTTAAAACTATTGTTAGTATTTTTGCAGTCTCTAAAATTGTTTCAGTCGAATTGCGAACATAAAGTAGTGCATAACATCATATGTGCTTTCAGGTTGTTAGTTACACTATTTGGATGGCATATGAACAAACACGCAGGGCAATTTTCCAGCTAGCATTTCCCAATCTGGATTTTATTAATGGATAAAAAACATATCTCCAAATGAATCATGTTTTAACCCTACCAAATAAATGGCATATAACTTTGTTTAAAAGTCCTCCTTAAGGTACAGTTTGTGCATACATGTGATAACCGGCAGCATTTCTATTTTTTTTTATAATGCTTTATATATTCATGAATTCTGGATTTTTCCCTAGTCATCACAGTTTATTTACAATTCACACATGTTGAAGATTCACATATGTCAAATGTAGTAGTCTGCATAGAGCACCCACTTGAAGAGCGGGAACAAATATGATCACATCTTCTTTCTCAGTTTCTCTGTGTTCTTCGCACACTTAGCCTGCTTCTGTTACAAGTGATGAGCCATTCTTCCATCGATATCCCATATCATCCTGCCTGGTTCAACCTTTGCACTCCTCTCGCTACCCTATTACTTCTGGCTGTACCACGGAGAAGCAGTAGCCAATTCCTGCATGCAAGGGGTCTGGCATTATGGAGGATGCACAAGCTGCCCATCGTCCACCGGTGTGGGCCCAGAGGCACAGAGGTAGAATCCAGGATGCTGGAAGGAGCACAACCGTGCCCTAGTCCCCAGGCACATGGATTATTGAACCCCTGTCGAATGTGTTGATGTGGGAGCACTGGAGGGGCACAAGTGGGACCTGGAGGGTACATTGGTAGTTTGGAAATTGTGTGCAGAGTCTACATTCAAAGCCAAGGATTCCCAGTGATATTTTTGGTTTTGAAAGAAATCATATGAGAGGCCCTCCTTATCTGTGCCTTACATTTTCCCAGATACCCACCAGACAGAGGTTTGGAATTAGAGCCCTTTAGATAGCATGCATGCAATGGATGGGATGCAGAATAACTGTGACACCAACTAATCGAATCAACTCAGGAAGATGGCAAAAGGTTTCTGTTTTAATATCAATTGCCTAAAACAGGGAGTTACAACAGACATCAACGAACGTTCGCTCAAGTCTCTCCTACATTTCATAAAAAATCACAATTATATAGTAAAAATTCATCATATGTGACGTCATACTACTTGGTAAATAAGAAAAACCTGTAAGGGATTGTGATACGCTCAAGGGGAACATCTAATTATACCTTCTAAACTGGGTGGGATTGAGATTTGGTGACTACTGTCAGGTGGACAACTTTTGCCCACCTCTAGTGCAAGTCATCTTCAATATTATTAAGTATGCAGTATATCATTGCTCTCAAACTATAAGGTCCCTCGTTATATGGCCATCTACAATTGGTTGGCACACTTATGCCATGTCTGGAACATTCGGTTCACTTAGCAGCACGTAAGCTTATACCCAGGTGCCAGGAGGTGGACATGACTTTACCTCCCCACCCAATTAGCCCAAAGTCTCTCATCACCCATGCTTTCCGCCATGAAGATTGTCTTTGTACTTGGCCTTGCAATGTATTTTTGTCCATGAGAATATAAGGGACTGTGAGCATGCACTATCGCTTGTTCTAGCACTCTAAGCCCAACTCTATTCTCATCGTTGGCTCACATGACAAGAGACCACAATTTGGTCCATTTTGCAGAAATGAAATATCATAATGAATAAAACTTGGCACTCTTGGTGTTCTTTCTTCGCACCTTAACAAGAGATGATTCAGCTTTTCTCGTTCACTGCCTTGATAATAAATAACCAGCCTTGGCTTGCTTCAACTTTGATATCAGGCAGACAGCTTCGCCATTCAAGTCTGTAATCTCAGCTAATTCTTTGCAGCAACACAGTTCTCGGCCTTTCCTCTTCATGGATCTGGGCTTACCAATTCATGACACTGATGTCAAGCTTCTATACAATGGCGGCTTCGCCTATAGTCGATTCACTACATATAGCCAGCTTCTAAAATCACTTAATCTACTTGCCTTGCTGCATCTGAACAGTAACTGCAAGGCTTGCTTTTTCTGCAGTATGTGACACACATGCAATCATCTTTTCACATATGAAGGTTTACTCAATTCTTAACCTTGTCATCAGCTTCTATAGGGTCTTCACCCAGCTTTTAGTGCATCACTCTCATCTCTTGTGACGTCACTAGCCCCTCTTTCGCTCTTTCTCATATTCCTTCAGGGAATTCCTCCCTTAGATTATCATCTCTCTGGGAGTACATTTGATAAGGCTTTCTCATCGGGTATTTTCTTTTGAATATTATCCGTGGTTTGGTCACAACTGCTGGTGTCAGGCATGGCAAGATCTCAGGCTCCTGTCAGGCATGGCAAGATCTCAGGCTCCCAACATACCAGAAGTAGGGGTATGTATGTTCAGTTGCTCCTCTACAAGATGTTTTGCCTAAACCTATTTTTTTGGTCCTCGATTTAAGCACTCAGCTGTTGTACCTCCTTTATCTTTGCATCTACGTCTGTAGAGAGGGTCTCATGTTATCCTCAAATGTACTGAGAGGTTGTTAATTTTCTGTGTGCGCTCTCTTGTCTACTCGAGATGGGTGCAGCGCCAGACCATGAAGGCCTATTTGCCGTCACATTCAGTCCCACTTCTGCCGCCTCACCTCTGTGGTGATAATCATTGGTGCTACTGAATGTTCCACAGTGGAGCTACCAACAGTGAACCCAAGCCTTTAGCAAGGTGCCAGTGACTTCATTGGGCATGCCTTAGCAATGTATCGTGGAAAAACAAGTTTCCCCCATGCTGCGTTGTTCAGAACCACCACGCCATACAGGTGGTCATGGGTTGGAGTCTTCCTCCAGTCACTTGGGGCGAAGCTCTCTCCTGGGCCGGCAGCCATATTCTGGGGCGATCCCCTGCCACCCATATCTCCAGAGCGCAGGCGGTGATTATAGGGTGTAACACCAGTGACAGGCCTGTCAGGGCTGCAGTGTCGCAAGCATCTATGCCATGGCAGCTGTGCCATGTATCCCTCTTATGCTGCAAAACAGAAAGCTAAAGTGTATTGAAATGGGGATATGAGCTGCACAGCATAACCAACATTCAGGAGCTGTGGTTTTTGTCCCATTTTAACAGAGTTTAGGTGGTTAAGGAACAAGCTGGTCCCGCTCATCTGAACTCGTCGCCCTGCGGCCATCTTGCTTGGGCTCTCTAGCACACCCCCCAGATTCCAGGAATTATTTTAACCTCAAAACAGGGTTGATGGAAAGGTTTACATGGTTTTTGGTCTGGGCGCACTGTCAGTTTCTGCATTATCCAGTTTAAGCATTTAACCTTTGTACCCACCCTCCCATGACTTCCCTCAGAGGCTACAGGGGGTAATGGAGGATGGACTGATCACCCCCTTTTTTGTTTTTAATAATCTGTTATTTTATAATACCAACAAATAATGACAGCTTCCCGATACCAATCGGGACTGTGACATTACAACATTACAATATTCAAGTAGTGTGAAATACACTTTCCTACATTGCCAGGCTCAGAGACAGTACCATCCAAACTGGGTTGTGTCCTGGAGAACAAGTAGTGTTTGTATGTTTGCCAAAAATCTCTGGCTTTTGCGCCTTCAAGTACTAAGTGTCTGTAGCCTGATTTCATATTGTGACAGTACATAGTGTCCGACAACAAGCTATCCTTCATAGGAGGCGACCTCTACCCCAAGCCATCTCCACTCTCCACCTTGCTAGGACTAACATCAATCCCGCTAATCCTCTAACATACCCTGAAAACTCTTTTGTATATACAAGCAACGCTACCGCGGCAATAGCTCCATTTGCTTGCCCATGTACTCATCTACTATGGAGAAAATCTCAGTCCAAAAACCCATCACCAGCGGTCATAGCCAGGTACGATGAATAAAAGTAGCTGGTGTGTGGACACATCTCAAACATTCCTCCAAATTGTTCAGGGAAAATCTGTGAATGGACATTGGTGTGTAGTGAGTTTGATGTATGAGTTTAAAATGTAGCAGTTGAAATTGACTATTTACGCTAACCCTCCCTGTCTGATTGCAGCAATATTATCATGTTTCATCATGCATTGAATATCATATCCCAATGAATCCTCCCACTTACGGCGTGCCTCCTCTGACCATCCCCTCATACAAGCTCACGGCTAATTTCCCCCGGCCTTCAGCCATAATAGTTGAATGGAGTAATAGTGAGGTGTCTGGTGACTTAGGGGAAGTGATAAACATCCCTTTATGTGTCTTTCGGAGTCTGCGTTCTTTAAAGCTGTCTAATGTCATGAATTGGCCTTTGGGGAACACATCTTGAAACCTAGTCAGACCTAGTCTCCCCATGCATTGCACGTAACCTCTATCACTAATAAGAAGTATACTGGGTATGTGTGTGATGGGTAGAAGTGGAGAGTAAAGAACCCCTGTACACAGTTTCTGTTCCAACTTCTGCTACACGTACATTCTACAATATTTCTTGCCCTAATCTTATGAGGATGGGGTTGCATGAACCACCGCCCGCAGTAGAGACGGTGCAGCGAGGCCCCCTTCTATATTTACATTTGGTCTCTCTGGTTTGGGGACATACCAATAAGACAAAAAAGTAGGCTTGGGCTGCTAGATAGTAGGACTCAAAGTTAGGAAGTGCTAACCCCTCTCTTTCCAATGGCGCAATCAGCTTCTCCCAGCATACTCGCGGTTGTTTTCTGGGACATATAAACCTTGAAATAATCCTTTTCAATTCCTTCAAAAAGGACCTCGGAACACTAGGGAACATTGAAAGAAAAAAAAAAATCCAGGCAACAACACCATTTTGACAAGAGAAATCCTTCTGTATAAGGAACGTGGGAGTGCCATCCACCTATCTACTGTGCTACCTGCCTGTTACAGTTTTTACCATGATTTTCCCTCCACAATACTTCTGGCATTCTTTCGGCTTCCACTCCTAAATATTGTGTACTTGGCATGTGCCATTCGAATACCAATCCTTTCAGGAACTTTACTACTTGTTCATAGAGTGGAAACAGAACTGAATTTTTTGGGGTTCTTTTTAAGAGCTGAAAGGCTCCCAAAGTCCAAAATGTCAGACATAATAGCCTCAGATACATTTTTGGGTCCTTCACTGAATTGTGAAACCCAGGCCTCTCTCCCACTATGCAGGATTCTCAAATCTAGGTGTGTTGAGTCTGGTAATCCTGTACTTGCAATGCACTGTGAGACCTAGGCCACACTCCCATTAGACTCTTGCACTCGAAATGCACTGTGAAACCTAGGCCTCTCTCCCAATATACACGATTCTCAAATCTAGGTGTGCTGCCTCTGGTAATCCTGTACTCGAAATGCACTGTGAAACCTAGGCCTCTGTCCCACTATACTGGGTCGGAAATCTAGGAATATTGTCTATGGTAATCCTGTACTCGAAATGCACCTTGAAACCTAGGCCTCGCTCCCACTATACGGGATTCTCAAATCTAGGTGTTTTGTCTCTGGTAATCCAGTACTCAGACTGCATTGTGAAACTTGGGCCTCTCTCCCATTATACTGGTGGTCCACACTGCAGCCCCAGCCGGTGATTTCCCAGAGTGAAAACAAACTGCACAAGGCAAAGTTAATGTTGGAGGAGGAACGAGCCCACTTCATTAGGGCTTTAAGAGGCAACCTTTTATTCTTCGCGGCTTGTTCACAACTGTCCAGGTCTCTATTTAATCATGTAATTCTCGCTAAGTAATGAGAGAAGCATGCCTCACAGACAGAGGTCTTTTGCCACATGACAACGTAGAAAGGTACATTATACACAAATATCCTTCATGGTTTTGTCTAGAGGAAAGCAATTTAAAGTTTTTCTGTGGATCCTCGTGATTGGCTTCTCAATGCAAGTGCAGCCAGACAAGTCATAATTGACAGAGGGACCGAAAGACGCTCTTTTAAAAAGTGTAATGATTACACCGTTTGGCATTACACTTATTTCACACGCAAGGCTATCGCATGTGTTATTTCTTTAATGATGCTGCCTAAATGGAAAGCACAGGAAGGCAAAAAGTGCAGGTAGAATCATTAAAAACTATTGTTAGTATTTTTGCAGTGTCTAAAATTAATTCAGTCCAACTGTGAACATAAATTAGTGCATAACATCATATGTGCTTCCAGGTTGTTAGTTACACTATTTGTATGGCATATGAACAAACACGCAGGGCAATTTTCCAGCTAGCATTTCCCAATCTGGATTTTATTAATGGGTAAAAAACATATCTCCAAATGAATCATGTTTTAATCCTACCAAATAAATGGCATATAACTTTGTTTAAAAGTTCTCCTTAAGGTACAGTTTGTGCATACATGTGATAGCCAGCAGCATTTCTATTTTTTTTTTATAATGCTTTATATATTCATGAATTCTGGATTTTTCCGTAGTCATCACAGTTTATTTACAATTCACACATGTTGAAGATTCACATACGTCAAATGTAGTAGTCTGCATAGAGCACCCACCTGAAGAGCGGGAACAAATATGATCACTTCTTCTTTCTCAATTTCCCTGTGCTGTTCCCCCACTTTGCCTGCTTATGTGACAAGTGATAAGCCATTCTTCCATCGATATCCGCATATCATCCTCCTTGGTTCAACCTTTGCACTCCTCTTACTACTCTATTACTTCTGGGCAACGCTGCTGGGCCGCCCCAGGCGAGGCCTGGTAACTGTTACCACATGGCGGCAGGCGCAAGAGAGGGGTCAGCGGCCCTCACCCCAGGGCCAGCTCCCCTCACGCACAACAGATAAGGAGACAGCAGCTCTGGCATTTCAAAGCGCAGGAGGGGTGAGGTAATAAAAATTCTGCACCCTTCCAAGAGAATATATGGGTGCAGTGCACCCAGGGGTTGCGAGAATAGCCAGGCAGGGCGAAGAACAAAGAGATGTCCTCCCTCCCCCATGGGGACATAGGTAGTCAGCTACATGATTGGACAGGTGGGCTGGTTACAGCCCCCTCAGAGGACTATAGAGACCCAGGGGCCTCCCTGGGTCTTAAATAATGAGCTGCTTGCAGCTCGAAAGATCACTAACTGTTTGTGGACCCTGCACGGGGACCCAAACAATTATGGAAGTGCGCTGTCTACTCAGCATCTTCATATTATTTTTCTTTCCCACAAACCCGCCCACCCTAGAAAAAGGGGGAGAATAACAAAAGAAAGAAACTCAGGACACCATACTTGACCACAACAAGTCGTGGGACAAAGAAGGCGGCACGGACCAGAGGGGGTAACCTCAGGACCCGGTGCCCAAAAGTACTATATTATTATATTATGAGATTGTTGTTTCTGTTCCATAACCATATTTGTAAACAATAAAAACCTACAGCCTTTTATTGCCAAAACTTGACCAAATGTTGTGGTGTAATATTTCACGGGGAGGGCATGGGCGTAAGTCATAATGCACTCACTACAACACAACCAATTTAAGTTTGCCTGCATATGTGTCTAGCAGTTATGGCTGTACGACGCAGAACCAGTAGCCAATTCCTGCATGCAAGGGGTCTGGCATTATGGAGGATGCACAAGCTGCCCATAGTCCACCAGTGTGGGCCCAGGGGCACAGAGGTAGAATCCAGGATGCTGGAAGGAGCACAACCGTGCCCTAGTCCCCAGGCACATGGATTATTGAACCCCTGTCGAATGTGTTGATGCGGGAGCACTGGAGGGGCATGAGTGGGGCCTGGAGGGTACATTGGTAGTTTGACAATTGTGTGCAGAGTCTGCATTCAAAGCCAAGGATTCCCAGTGATATTTTTGGTTTTGGAAGAAATAATATGAGAAGTACTCCATATCTGTGCCTTACATTTTCCCAGTTATCCACCAGACAGAGGTTTGGACTTTGAGCCCTTTAGATAGCACGCATGCAATGGATGGGATGCAGAATAACTCTGACACCAACGGACATCAACAAACGTTTGCTCAAGTCTCTCCTACCTTTCATAAAAAATCACAATTACATAGTCAACATTTATTATATGTGACGTCATACTACTTGGCAAATAAGAAAAACCTGCGACGGATTGTGATACGCTGAAGGGGAACATATAAGTATACGTTCTATACTGGTGGGATTGTGATTGGGTGCCTACTGTCAGGTGGACAACTTTTTCCCACCTCTAGTGCAAGTCATCTTCAACATTATTAACTACGAGTACATCATTGGTCTCAAACTATAAGTCCTTCGTTATATGGCCATCTACAACACTTGTGCCATGTCTGGAACATTCAGTTCACTTAGCAGCACGTACGCTCATACCCAGGTGCCAGGAGCTGGATATGACTTTGCCTCCCCACCCAATTAGCCCAACGTCTCTCATCACCCATGCCTTCCGCCATGAAGATTATCTTTGAACTTGGCCTTGCAATGTATTTCTTTCATGAGAATATAAGGGAGTGTGGTCATGCACTGTCGCTTGTTCTAGCACTCCAAGCCCAATTCTATTCCCATCCTTGGCTCACGTGACAGGAGACCACAACTTGGCCTATTTTGCAGTAATTAAATGTCATAATGAATACAACTTGGCACTCTTAGCGTTCTTTCATCGCACTTTAACAAGAGATGATACATCTTTTCATGTTCACTTCCTTGAGAATAGATAACCGGCCTTGGCTTGCTTCATCTTTGATACCAGGCCAGACAGCTTCACCATTCAAGTCTGTGATCTCAGCTAATTCTTTACAGCAACATAGATCTCAGCCTTTCCTCTTCATGGGTCTGGCCTTACCAATTCATGACGCTGATGTCAAGCTTCTAAACAATGGTGGCTTCGCCTACAGTCTATTCACTACACATAGCCAGCTTCTAAGATCACTTAATCTACTTGCCTTGCTGCATCTGAACAGTAATTGAAAGGCTTGCTTTTTCTGCAGTATGTGACAGACATGCAATTATCTTTTAGCATATGAAGGTTTACTCAATTCTTAACCTTGTCATCAGCTTCTATAGGGTCTTCACCCAGCCTTTAGTGCAATTCGCTCATCTCTTGTGACGTCACTAGTCCCTCTTTTGCTCTTTCTCATATTCCTTAATGGAATTTAATTATCATCTATTTGGGAGTACATTTGATAAGGCTTTCTCAGAGGGTATCTTCTTTCGAATATTTTCTGTGTATGGTCACAACTGCTGGTGTCAGGCATGGCAAGATCTCAGGCTCCCAACATACCGGAAGTAGGGGTATGTATGTTGAGCTACTCCTCTACAGGTTGTTTTGCCTAAACCTATTTTTTTGGTCCTCAATTTAAGCACTTGGCTGTTGTACCTCCTTTATCTTTGCATCTACGTCCATAAAGAGGGTCTCATGGTTATCCTGCATTGCACTGAGAGGTTATTCATTTTCTGGAGTGCGCTCTCTCGTCCACTCGAGATGGGTGCGGCGCCAGACCATGAAGGCCTATTTACTGTCGCATACAGTCCCACTTCTGCCGCCTCACCTCTGTGGTGTTAATCATTGGTGCTACTGAATGTTCCACAGTGGAGCTCCCAACAGTGTACCCAAGCTTTTAGAATCATTCCAGTGACTTCATTGGGCATGCTTCAGCAATGTGCCATGGACAACCAAGTTTTCCCCCATGCGGCGCTGTTCAGAACCACCACGCCATTCAGATGGTCATGGGTTCGGGTCTTCCTCCAGTCACTTGGGGCCAAAGCTCTCTCTTGGGTAGGCAGCCATATGCTGGGGCGATCCCCTGCCACCCATATCTCCAGAGCTCAGGCAGTGATTACAGGGTGTAACACCAGTGACGGGCCTGTCATGGCTGCAGTGTTGCAAGCATCTGTGCCATGTATCCCTCTTATGCTGCAAAACAGAAAGCTAACGCTTATTGAAATGGAGATATGTGCTGCACGGCGTAACCAACATTTAGGAGCTGTGGTTTTTGTCCCATTTTGATGGAGGTTTATAAGTGATTTCAAGCCAGCACTTCACCTAAGTCAATGCCTAGCGTGTGATGCACAGCTGAAACCCTTAATTAATTATTTGTGTCTATAAATTCTTTTATTTCTGAATGATGTACCACTTATATCACGCCCCTCTCTTTGAATCCCCCCTGGTCACACTGAACCAGGAATCAGGCTGGTTTGCAAAGTTAAAAATATTTATTTATGTATTGCACAATATATATTTCACACTATTTTTAATGGTTATACAATAATCACCAATGGGGTGATGTCACACTAAACAACCTCTTTAATCACAAGGAGCAATGATGGGAAAAATAATGCACTATTTCCCCCTGCACACCCCTCAATCCCCCCAATATGCACTATAAAGAAATAGAAGGAGAGAGTACAGGTTTCAGGAATGCAGAATTCAAGCAAATATATCAATCCCAATTTCCCCCAGCAAACACAGAGAGAGAAACAGGAATGATTGCAAACTTGTCAAAATGGTTTTAAATTTTGCTTTGAATGAAATGGGGAAAACACTGAAAATGGTTTAATTCACTGAAATTGTTTAAATACTAATGGGAGCCACTTTGTATGGGTTCAGACAAACACTAGCAATGATTTGAAAGTACTAAGCAAGTTGAAAACTTAATTTAGAGGTCGGGTGCAATGAAAAGCTATTCCACACGATATAGATTTGAGCCAAACGAAAAATTTGCGGCAAACTTTTCCATGCACGGTAAGCGCGGTTGCGGAAAAAGTATAAGGTTTTGGGTTCTTCAGAAAGCTTAGGATGTTAGCTTCAAGTAGACACTTAAATTTCGTTTCTAGCATGAAGTATGAAGGAGTTATGAAAATTTTCGTGGAGGTCATTTTTTTCAGAAAGAGAAAAAATTGTAAAACAAGAATGCGCTTTTTAAAATACAAACAAGGTTCTTTACACTAGAGATAGACTATGAAGATACAAACTACACGTCAGCACAGCCACCAGATCAGGACCTCACCGATCAGGTTTTTGCCCGCCGAGACGCTTGCCTTTCTTCAGATAAAATATATCAGCGCAAAGATGTTTTTAACAATATTATTGCAGAAGGACTATAGGATAAGAGAGAGAGTTCAGGCGAGACAAAAAGGATTTCTTTCAATACAGTTTTGGATATTAGATAAATTTGATTTTGATAGGGATGACTATAGATAGTACATATGCTAGTGACAATCCTATGCTATGGATACTCACTACCAATGTTTTGAATGGAACCGTCAGGGATTCTGGTCAAAGACTTCTGGGACAGACTGTTGGGCACACCGGAGTGGACGGGTCAGCGATCAGCAAGGCCCTCTGGACACCGCACGGCAGGACTGGGCTGGATCTGCAATGGCTCTCTGGTCTGCACAGCATAGCATGGCACAGACAGGGTTTAATCTGCCATTCTGGTTATGAAATGATTCTTTGGCAGGCAAGCAGTTACAGCACAGCCTAGCTGCTCTTTGGTTTCCCCTTTAAGTTCAGTGATGGGTTCTGGAAGTTAGGCCCAGCTGAAAATGGTTCAGCTATGTTCTGGAAATGGGCCTTTCTGCTTGCAAAGTTTTTGTAGTCTGGAACAAGGAGTATGAATGGTTCTCCTGCAGAGTGCTTCGACAAATTCGGTTTGGTGGGTGGATCAGTGTCTTCTTCTAGGTCCTAAACTGTCTCTATTTATGTGTTTCCTAAAGGGGTGGGTAAGCTGAATTATCCTAGGCGCACCCCCTAGGTAGTCCATTGGCTAAAGTCTGCTCTCTCCCTTGATTGGAGGAGAAAACAGTGTGTCATCATGATGATGCGATTTATGAGGCAGGGAAAACCTCCCCTTTTCTTTTTGCACATAAGATCTATTTTTGATATAATGCATCATTACATGTGTACAATCTTTATACCAATAACATACATAGATCACATATTTTGTGGAGCAAATATTCTTCCATGCCCCGTAGCTGTGAGGTCTTGGGTCTGGATTTGATAATTTTTCACACTTTTTATCCGGGACACAACATCTGATTTGTCCACAATTTTGTACATATGTGCGCATGATATCTGGGAATTAATCGTATGAAGTTTCGTGCTTCTGACATGAATACAATTGCTACAAAAGCAGAATTTTCACTACGCCTTCTCAGAACATCGCACAGAGTTCTGGGTCCTTTTAAAATGTGCAGAAAAAAATTCACATTAACCATACTGTAATTTTACAATTTTTACAAATTCGCACGGTCCTTTGTCAGTCTTTTTAGAAATCTGTTTTCTGTGCAGTGAGAATCAACAAAAATGTATATCCCCGCCTCCAAAGGTTTCTTGTAGCTCAAGAGCAATCCTCGCCTTCTTCCTCTGGCAGAGGCCACTCTTGACACTTACAATCTGCATATCCTTTCAGTCAAGGAAGGTTAATTTTCTCTTCCAGGAGCAGCAGCCCAAATCTCCTCCCCTCTTAATCAACACCTGAATGTGAGTTCCTGACCTTTGGTGAGAAGCAGGAGAGCCTTTTGTTGGGGAAAGCTGGGGAGAACTGGTTTGATGACTCTGAGTTTCAGCGAAATTCACTGTCAAATTATAACATTTTCTTAATTTAAAATAAAACTTGACATTTTTAATCAAGCAGCTATAACTCTAATTCCAGTCTCTAAATCATGGAGATTAAATAGTTACAACCTATGTTCCTCTTAATGACAGGTCACTTAGATGTAAGACATTAGATCTTAATGGTGCAACTTTGCAGTTTAAATGCAGGCTTTTGAAACAGTCACAGGCGGCCGATGGTACTGCGCCCATATTTTGACAGAGTTTCACAGGCAAGCACACTTTTTACTGTGCCTATTTTCATGATAGATTCCGCTTTTCCTGACATTGTGGGTTCATATTGATTCCTTAAATGAAGTGGCAGGTAACACCCAGCAAGGATGTTGGATGTTTTGTGTTGTTTTGATCTGGTATTCTGTATTTTCAGCAACCAAGAAAAAGGGATTTAAACGCTATTTCAGGGTTTCTTGCAATAAAGCACTGCCTTTCATGCAGTGTTCCATTTTTATTCGGTAGGCAGCCCAGTGACAGGTTTCACAGTGAGGTCTCCTTCCCACTACTGACAACAGGCAAAGTAGATTTGGAAGCCATCTTTTTCAGTTTCAAAGCGCAATTATCATAGGTTTTGGCGCGCATGGGGTTTTGCATCCATTTTGCTGATTCTGGTGCCATCAGCACACAGGGATGTAGCAGGGCAGAGCCTAGTGGGTTAAAACATCCCAAAGGTTAGGTGGTAAAGGAACGAGCTGGAACGCTCATCTCAACTCGTCACACTGCAGCCATCTTGCTTGGGCTCTCTAGCACACTCCTCAGATTCCAGGAATTTTAATCTCAAAACAGGGTTGATGGAAAGGTTTACATGGTTTTTGGTCTGGGCGCACTGTCAGTTTAGCATTAACCAGTTTAAGCATTTAACCTTTGTACCCACCAACCCATGACTTCCCTCAGAGGCCAAAGAGGGTAATGGAGGATGGACTGACCACCCCCTTTTTTGTTTTTAATAATCTGTATTTGTACTACTTGAATATTGTAATGTTGTAATGTCACAGTCCCGATTGGTATCGGGAAGCTGTCCTTATATGTTGGTATCAGAGACAGTACCATCCGAACTGGGTTGTGTCCTGGAGAGCAAGTAGTGTTTGTATGGTTCCCAAAAATCTCTGGCCTTTGCACCGTCAAGTACTAAGTGTATGTAGTCTGATTCCATATTGTGGCAGTACATAGGGCCTCATTACACAGATGGCGGAGAACCATGGCGCTATTAGCGCCATGGTTCATGCCGGTAAAATACCGGCACCGCCTTGGCGGAAAGGGGAATTACCACCCCATTCCAAGGTTGGCGGGGCGGTAATTCCCCCTTCCACCATTGCCCTTCCCCATTCCCATTTTTGCCCCATAGGGCTCAATGGGAATGGGGAAGGTGCTAATTACGGTACCGCAATTTGCTCCCTGGGTCCCTTTGCGGGTTGGTTTTTAACGCCTGCAAAAAGCAGGCGTTAAATCCCCCAACCCGCAAAGGGACCTCGTAGTAAGGCGGTAAGGATTTACCGGTACCGGTATTTTACCGGTACCAGTAAATCCTTACCGCCATCCGTGTAATGAGGCCCATAGTGTCCCACAACAAGCTATCCTTCATACGAGGCGATCTTCTACCCCAAACCATTGCCACTTTCCACCTTGCTAGGACTAACATCATTCCTGCTAATCCTCTAACATACCCTGAAAACTCTTTTGTACATACAAGCAACGCTACCGCGGCGATAGATCCATTTGCTCGCCCATGTACTCATCCACTATGGAGAAAATCTCAGTCCAAAAACCCATCACCAGCGGTCATAGCCAGGCAAGATGAATAAAAGTAGCTGGTGTGTGGACACATCTCAAACATTCCTCCGAGCTGCTCAGAGAAAATATGTGACTGGACATTGGTGTGTAGTGAGTTTGATGTATGTGTTTAAAATGTATTATTTGCATTCGACTGTACGGTGACCCTCCTTGTCTGTTTGCAGCAATATTACCATGTTTCATCAGGCATTGAATATCCCAATGAATCCTCCCACTTACGGTGTGCATCCTCTGCCCACCCCAACATAGTGTCTATTGTTTTTTCATACAAGCTCACAGCTAATTTCCCCCCGCCTTCAGCCATAATAGTTGAATGGAGTAATAGTGAGGCGTCCGGTGACTTAGGGGAAGAGATAAACATCCCTTTATGTGTGTTTCGGAGTCTGAAATATGAACATATATCTAACAGTGGTATACCTCCCAGTTCTTTAAAGCTGTCTAATGTCATGAATTGGCCTTGGGGGAATACATCTTGAATCCTTGTCAGACCTAGTCTCCCCATGCATTGCACGTAACCTCTATCACTAATAAGCAGTGCCCTGGTTATGTGTGCGATGGGTCGAAGTGGAGAGTAAAAACCCATGTACCCAGTTTACGTTCCACCTTCCGCTACAGGTACATTCTACAATATTTCTTGTCCCCGTCTTAGGAGGAGGGGTTGTATGAACCAGCGCCCGCAGTAGTGACTGTACAGCAAGGCCCCTTTCTATATGAACATTTGCTCTCTCCGGTTTCAGAACATACCAATAAGACAAAAAGTAGGCTTGGGCTGATAGATAGTAGGACTCAAAGTCAGGGAGTGCTAACCCCTCTCTTTCCAATGGAGCAATCAATTTCTCCCAGCATAGCCGGGGTTGTTTTCCGGCCCATATAAACATTGAAATAATCCTTTTCAATTCCTTAAAAAAAGACCTCGGACCACTAGGGGAACATTGAAAGAAACATAAAGAAATCCAGGCAACAACACCATTTTGACCAGAGAAATCCTTCTGTATAAGAAAGTGGGAGTGCCATCCACCTATCTACTGTGCTACCTGCCTGTTACACTTTTTACCATACTTTTACCTCCACAAGACTTCTGGCACTCTTGCGGCTTCCATTCCTAAACATTGTTTACTTGTCATGTGCCATTCGAATCCCAATCCTTTTGGGAACTTTATCACTTGCTCGTAGAGCGGAAACAGCACTGAATTTCTGGGGTTTATTTTAAGCCCGGAAAGGCTCCTAAAGTCCAAAATGTCATACATAATATGCCTCAGGTTATTTTTGGGGTCCTTCCCATATAGAACCATATCATCTGCATATAATAATATGACCAACCAGTGTGTAAACATCTGTATCCCACTATGTCTATGCCACTCTTGTATCAAGGCCTTGCTCCCACTATACAGGGTCTCCAATTCTAGGTATAGCCCCCATCTCAACCTACTATTTTGTGAAATCTATTGTAGCGTGAAACCTAGGCCTCTCTCCCACTACACAGGAAACTCTAATGTAGGTGTAGTCTCTTTCTCGACCTATTATATTGTGAAACCTCCAGCCGAATAACTTCCAATCCTACGGTACGTATACACACCACTAGTGTGGACACAGGCCGCAGGCATGGCCAGGCAACCATGCACCATGCACAGTAGAATACTGCTATGGCCAAGCTGATCCGGTCTAGCAACACACATAGCCATCCAGACTGAAACACCTAACTTACCTCAACACCCCTGCCATTAGCATACAGTGACTACCATCCGAAAGGAACCTGTTATAAATGTCCACACATCGACTCTCTATACAATAGCAATCTATCCCCAACCACCAACAGCACCCACCCACGTGCCTGTCCTCTCTTTGGGCTGCTTAGACAAGCCAAGCCAGCCACCTAATTCCTAGACCGACAGAAATGTACACACGCATCTCCTAAACTAAACCTCTTAGAATTTTCTACCACATTGACTATGGTCACTGAGTGTGTTACTACCAGAAAAGCGCATTGAGGCCACACATGTGAGGAAAGAGTGCCATATAAATAACCAAATACAATACAATACATATAGAACCATGTCATCTGCATATAATAATATGACCAACCAGTGTGTAAACAGCTGTTTCCCCCTGTGCATATGCAACTCTTGTATTAAGTCGGCAAATGGTTCAATTGTTGAAGGAAGAAAAAAGAAAGAAGGGCTAGAGGAGCACCCTTGTCTCGTACCTCTGCCCATTAACACCTGGTATGAAAGCTGTCCATTTACTCAAAATTCGTGCCACCGTTTGTGTATACAGAAGCAAGACCATTGATAGGAAATTCTCCCCAAACCCCATTTGCCTAAATACAGCAACCAAGAATGGTCACTTCACTGAGTCCAAGGCCTTCTCTGCGTCTAGCAGGGCAGCCACTACTCGAATGCTATGATCCACTGCTGACATTAGGCCAAATATACGCCTTAGCACATATGATGTGGATCTTCCGGGTATAAAGCCTGCTAGGTCAGCTTTTACACATTTCAGCATTCGCAGTGCAAGCCATGAGGCCAACACCCTGGCCCGGATTTTATTACCTATATTGATATGTGAGACCAGGCAGTAAGCTGAGCACTAGTGGGGTATTTCTCCTTGCTTTAGTAGCACTGTCACCACTGCTTCTCTCATTGCTGCTGGTAGAGTCCCTTCCTCTAGAGCCTGTTGGTACACCTGAAAAGATATGGAGCCAAACTTGTTGTGTATGACATGCAAAAATCAGCACGGAAACCATCTGGTCCTAGTACTTTCCCAGAGGGCAGCGCTCGGATCACCTGCTGCACCTCTTGAAATGTAATGGGGCCACACAGCCACTTTCTCTCATCCTAACTGAACCAATACAGTGTCATCTGATCTAGAAATCCGTCAATATATAGTTGTGAAGCCTCCGGAAACGATGAATATAAATGTGTGTAGAACTCCCTCATTACTTGTGTGATCTCATTGTCAGCACATTTCACCTCCCTGTTGTTGTACTGACAGCGGTAATATGTGTTTTTGGAAACTGGACCCTCGCTGCCCATGCCAACACATTCCCAGGTCTCCGCCCCTCACCATATTGTAGAACTGCAGCTTGCCTGCCCAGAAAATGGATCTCTCTTTTTTGCTCCTTCGTTAAATCGCTTCAATTCTTCATGCATTTTGGCCTGTGTGATAGGGTCAACTATACTGGTGATATCCACTTCAACCCCATGAAGCACCATTTCACTTTCTTCTAATTCCCTTCTGATAGTCTTCAACATGCCACATTCCTTTGCTATACATTCTTCCCTAATCAAGCATTTAAAGGCCTCCCACAGCCCTGTAAAAAAGGAAACCGTTCGATCATTCACCTTAAAACAATGATCAATACTTTCTAGGACACTTGCACGAAACACTGGGTTAGATAGCCCGTCAACACCCAAATTGAAAGGCATGGTAATCTCCCAGGGATGTCTAGGCACACGCTAACAGGGGCATGATCGGATAGTGTCCGGGCTAGCATTTCACATCCCGAAATCCAGCCCACCTCTCTATTTGATACCAGAATGTAATCAATGCATACATTGTACAAAGCTGTTGCAATTGACGTGTATATTTGGGGGCAGTTTTAGGTATCCCACTTGTTCTTCTAAGTCAGGATCCAACACTGCGTTGAAGTCCCCGGCCCAGATGATCACATTGTCAGTATATTTCAGTAACTGCTGGTTAATTAATTAGCGCTTTGGATTAAGGCGCTGTAAAAAATAACACATCATTATCATTATCATCATTAACATCATTATTAATCCATTCCAAAGTCTTGAGTGTCTCGGCATTTGGCCCATAATAATCAAGCAGCGTTACTTTACAATTGTATATGACACCAGTTAGAATCAGGGCTCTCCCTTCCGAGTTCTTAGCTACCTCAATAAAGCAAAAGCCCAAGGACCTACAAATTAAGAAGCACCCTCCCCCCCTTGAATAAGCAGAATAAAAGGAAAAATAGCGATGGCGGCCACATGCTTTGGCAAATTTCGTTTCAGTAGTTTCCAGAAGAAACGCCATGTCTGCATGATGTCGCATTAAGTACAATAAAACCCTATGCGATTAATGAGGTGCAATTAAGACCCTTAATGTTCCAGAGTAGTAAATTCATCCCTTTAGTTATCTGCATTGCAGACCACTGTTTGCCCTTCGCCTGACCCCCACCACCGGAACTCCCTATAATGTGAACCATGCACCCCAATCATCCCTTACCTCATCTCATTGACCCACAAGTCCTACCCAGCATGTTGGGACCATTCACACTTCATACAGTTCTCTGCTGCTCTCGAGGTAGGTCTACTCATACATTTAAATGGAATGTGGGTCAAGTAGGATTGCGGCAGTCATCATTCACCCCAGGGTAAGTAACGTAGCCTGTGCTGGTGACTGGGGCAGACTGGAGAGTGAGGCTTTGATATTTCTCTTGTCATGTTGTCAAAGCTGTGCAGACCACAATTTAGTAACACGGCTGTGCAGGTGTAACACCAGTGACCGGGCATACTGTGCGTCGCAATGTTTGCACTTTCAATGAGACCAGAGTGCTTGAATGAGCTGCAGAAATCTGTGCTATTGCAGATGCTCCTGGAAAGAAAGTCCAGCGATGCCCTACAGGGCAGTGTGTAAAAATAAATAAATGCATAGAAACAAGCCGCATGAGTTATTTGCCCGTTTGGTCAGTGTGTTGGCATGTGGCAAGAAAGTTCCTCTATGGTCGTGAGACATTGCTACAATAACGGTGATGAGGGTCTATTATATAGAAGAAAAACTCAACATGGGTATTGCATAATAGTCATTACATTGCTAACATGAGAAAGACTTCATCTTATCAAGAGAAACGTAATACCATTTTTCCTTAGTATCCTTAATATTTAAGAATATGCAGATGATATATTTAAAAATCCAAAGAAAGTTTTGAACTCCATTCTAATAAATTTGAGAGTGATATTTGGACAGAGCTATTTTTTCTCTCTCCCAACACATTTTCACATTTCAAGCTATATTGGCTCCAAAATCTGCCAGAGATGCTAATAGAACTGCATCGTGCACTTTACATCATTCCATCACTAGGTGACTCTGTTTCATTCAATGACACTCCTTGTGTGAGCGTGCGGATGGGCTCTGTTTGCAATTCGTACTGATGTGTTTGGAGGAAAGTAAGTTAATATTCACTAAGGCACATGTCAGCCCCATGGCATCCACAAGTGCTGTGGGGTTGATCCTCCCCATCAATGTTCTCATTGTATTACACTTTATTAATTGATCTTCTGCACATTATTAATACTTATGCTACTTTGAAAAACACTAAGAGACGTTCAGGTAACTTCAGAGTAAAGAGATTAATGTACAGTTCGCTAGTCATTGACTACTCACATGTACCCAGACACCCATACAATATTCTGTGAACACTATTAAGACTAAACCTTACATTCTGCTGATCATTATTTTGGTACACCCTAATTATGTCTTGAGGGATAACTGCCCCAGATGTTTCTTTCCATTCTGGGACTTGTAGTCCTGGACTTGTAATATTAAAATCAGAAGTACTATTTGAAGCTGGACAGGCCTATTCAGAATGCAATTGGTGCATTTTGATATATAAGTGTGACTGGTGTAAGTTCTAAGGTGGTAGCAGGTTTATTCTACTGGTTCTAGCGCAGTGACTCTGCAAATAATTGGATTATATGTGTTTCTTTATCCTACTACCTGCTCCCCTATGCTCCGTAGTGCCTAGACACTCCTCATCTGACCCTCTCTCCCCAGCAAACACCCAGGCTACTTTGTCCTTGCATTGCACCCGAAGTAGACAGTGATTGCTTCCCATGCCTTCATGTTGAACATGCCAATTTGACAACACCTGCAGCATGCTGCCACTGCAAAACGAAAATAACTTTCATTATGTAGAATATTTTTCTAATTTATCCATTTAACATGATATGAATAAGGGCTCGATTACAGTGAAACAGTTTTTGTTAAAATGCAAATTAATATTTACTATACTGTTTGTACTTTAAAAATGATGTACAGGTTCATTCAGGACATTGCTGGCCCTGGCGAACTGACTGCGGCCATAGAATGCCATAATGAGGATAAATCCAGACATTTACATAGTTTAGTTCCTCCAAGACGAGCAGTGCTCCTAGGGAAACTATGGTAGGTATGCAGTATTGTCTCTGCACCTGTTAAATAACAAACACTCTCCTCCGACATTTCTCTATTCCTTTTTTATTTTACCACCCCCATTGGTTGTCGACGTAAAGGCTTTCTCTCGACTAAATAAATGAAGGATTCAGGAGTTCTGGGTTTTCATTTCTCCATTAGTTGCATTCAGACAATTGCATTCTTAATTGGCTACAACATGCATCTGCCTGGCGAGGCCGAGGCCCTGGGGGCTGGTTCCTGAAGTGTGAAGCCCACGCCTTGGCTGAAACCAGCCCACGTGGGCTTCAGGAACCGGCCCCCAGGTCTCCGGCCATGATTTTGCATCGGCCACGGGCCTATTGGCCGACGACCCAATCCGACGCTGAACATGATTACATTTTGTTAAAGGATCTAGTGTTACATCATCTTTTTTATTGTTACCCTTTTCATGTTACTTTTGTTAGCAATGCATTGTGAACTAGATCTTCAATAACTTATTTGCTGAGCAGATTCCCCCCACAGCCATTCAAGGATATGGGAATTTTGAATAGTTATTGCACATTGTTGGTGCTTTTTGCATCTACATAATTCCTTATATTTATTTGTTTTGCTGCTTTTTTAACAGCAGGTACATTAGGGGTTCTTTGTGCTTGTGGTGTATCCAAAGTAGATGTATTCACGGTGATCATGACAATCTGACAATACCAATAGTATGCTTTTAACTGAGTAAAATATGGGGATAGAAGGTGAAATCAGTGCGCTGATCCAAGGAAATTCTCGAAGTACAGTAGTCAGTATAAATACAGAAATAAATCTTGAACTAAAATAATGGTAGCAATGAAAGTCTTTATCTTGATACGCTGCATAAATGAACAGCTGACACGTGTGCAAGCCCTTTTGTGGATTTGGCCCCTTTATACTTCGATTCACAGCTGTCTACTTAGAATCTGTCTAGCATTTATGCTTGGAAAACTTGTTTCTGCTAATCAGCTTTGAGGGTGATATTACAGTCTTTTATTAGACTGTCTCCCTCTCTTTGCGTATTCATGTTGCTACAATCCGTCCTGACGCCTTGAGAACGACCGTGAGGGTCGAAACATGTGTCGGCTGTTCATTTATGCAGAGTATCAAGATAAAGACTTTCATTGCTACCATTATTTTAGTTCAAGATTTATTTCTGTATTTATACTGACTACAGTACTTCAAGAATTTCCTTGGA
Source organism: Ambystoma mexicanum (assembly GCF_040938575.1). Classification (NCBI taxonomy): domain Eukaryota; kingdom Metazoa; phylum Chordata; class Amphibia; order Caudata; family Ambystomatidae; genus Ambystoma; species Ambystoma mexicanum. The sequence continues at coordinate 399,577,806 of NC_090930.1, read as the reverse complement.
TCAGCGCACTGATTTCACCTTCAATCCCCATATTTTACTCAGATGTGTCCTGGTTCCTGCTAGGGGGTCCAGTGGAAGTGTGCAGTTGCTGCAGACCCAATTTGCATTACATGTATCTCAGGAATCTTCTATAACGGTATCAATTAGCGCACGGTCAAACATACGACCCCTAGTCTTCCTTTTATAACTATGCTTTTAACTGTATGTATATATGTATAGGTGTATGGGATTCATAAAGTGTGAACCTAGCTGTGAAGAAAGAGGGTGCTGGGAAGAAAGAGGTTGCTGTACAAAGAGGACACACCCAAGGGATACAGGTAGAGTGTGGGGGTAACTGAAGCATCTTGAAAGGTAGGGGGAACAGTGGTGGGAAGGAGCAGCAGATGGGAAGGTGTAAGTCAATGCAAGAAAAACCATGTGCAGGATACCACATCTGATGCCCTTCAAGCTCGTTAAAATTAGAGAGTCTTCAGAATGCCATCATTAATGCAGGTTTGTGTCTGAACGCATTATGCCAGCACCAATATGGTGACTTTGATAAGCTCTAAATGGAAGAAATACGTTCTAAATTAGATTGACAATGCCATGACTTCAATCCAGCACTCCTACTAAGTCAATGCCTAGTCTGGGATGCCCAATGGAAGCCCTTATTTATATATTTTTTGTCAAAGTTTTTTAAATCTGGATGATGAACCCTTATATAACGCCCCTCTCTTTGAATCTAACCGACCTCACTGAGCCAAGAAGTAGGTTTGTTTTGCAAATTAAAAGGTTTATTTGAAGAATTGACCAATATACGTATCACACTTTTATGAATAAAATAATATCTGAATAGCACACTTATGAATATGAACAGTAATCTGTAATGGGTAATATCACCATATCAACAATCTCTTTAATCAATTAGGAGTAGGAATGGAAAGGATAAGGTAGCAGAGAATGTTTGGTATGGGTTCAAGGAAATGCAAGGATGGGAAAATGCAACACAGAAATAAAACTAGATATGGGTTCAATCAAAAGACAATATGATCAATCTTTCCCTGTGACTACTCACTCCCCCCACTATGCAATGTGAAGAGGTGGAAATGAGGGCACACAGGTTTCAGGAATATTAATCAACAATGCAGTTCAATCCCAGTTCCCCCAGCAAGCGTAGAGAAAACAGGTATGATTTTAAAATAGGTCAAAAATACTATTGAATGGGATAGCAATGAAGGGGGACATATGCTAAAATTATATTAATTCTCTAAAGGAGATTCAGCACTAGTGAGAATTACTTTGGATTGGTACAGTTCAACACTAGCAATGGTTCATGAATGATTCATCAGATTGACAATGAAATACAGCAGTTGCAAACAAGAAACAGCTATTTTGACAAGTGGTGAAATGGAGCTAACTTGCAATTTGAGGCAACTTTTCCACGTGCGTGAAACGCGATTACGGAATGTCTCGTTTTAGGTTTGTCGGAAAGCTTAGGATCTTAGCTTTAAAATGACAGTTAAATTTCGGTTCAAGGATGTGTGGTTCAAAAGTTACAGAGGTTTTTGTGAAGGTAGATTTTCAGAAATAAAGTCAAGATTTCAAAATGATAGATCGCGCTTTAAAGATTTAACAACAAGGATAGGCTTAGACTAAGGAGCTATGAAGAAGCAAGACACTCAACGGGCAGCCACCAGAACAGGGCGCCTTCGCTCTGATTCCTGTCCGTCAAAACACTTGTCCCTCTTCAGAAAAAATCAGCGCAAAGATGATTATTGTTACAATTATCACAAACAATATAATGAGAAAAATTCAGGATGGACACAGGATTCTATAATGCAGTTCTGGATAAGTGGAATGGATGGAATAGTATTACCTTAAACTAAGAGATGACTATGTACAGTTCTAGACTAGATACTCCTAGGCTTTGGACTGGAATGAGCCTCATCAAAGATCTGGTCAAGGGTCTGGCTTCACTTGCCACTGGACAGGTCTCGGGCACTCTGGGTTCTGCTCTCAGCACTGCACTGTGGTCTGGGTGGCCTCTTGAACTGGATCTGATGGGTTCTGGATACAGCGCTGCTTTCTGGGTCTGGATATTGGTTCTAGCACAGGGTTCTTAGCTAGAAGCAAAACAGCTCAGCCAGGCTGTTGAATGGTTCAGTTAGGCCCTGTGGAAGTTTAGGGGTTAGAATCAGGTAGCTAGGTTCTGCAGGCCTGCTAAGAAAGGTTCAGCTTTTGGATTAAGCCTCTGCTTCAGGGTTCTAGTGTTTGGTTCTAGAGTTTGGTTCTAGATCTGGAGTCTGGAGTCTTCCTGCAGGGTGCTGCGCCAAGAAATCACTTGAGTAGTGGAAAAATGTCTGTGTCCTATCTGTCCTCACAGTCCCTATTTATGTATTTCCAAAGTGGGTGGGGAGGCTGATTCTACAATGCCCAACCCTCTAAGGATCTCATAGGTTAGAAGATTCTCTGTCCCCTGATTTGAGATAGGATCAGTGTGTCAGAATGAGTCAGAGTGATGCTGTGTTTATGGTCCAAAAGAAATCCCTCCCTTTTGCTTTTACATAAAAAATCTATTTTTCCCAAAAAACATATTTCCCAGATACACAAGTTGTTGAGAATACATAATTACATGACAGATTGTCTAAGGTACATTTCTGTTCAGGTCCCATGTTTCCTACGAGCTTGGGTTCAGAAATGACAACATTTTCACGCTTTGGAGGGTTTCTCAATATTAATTCTGCACCAAATTTGATACATGCATGCATATCCTCTCTGAGCATATTACTGTAAGATGTCATGTTTCTAGCATAAACACAGTATCTACAATGGGAATAAATTCCGGGGTTTGGTCCCAGAACATCGCACGGAGTCCAGCTTAGTCTTGAACTGTGAGTGAATTTTCCATTTTCACAATCTCAAAGTTTCACATTTTTGTCAGTTCAGTACACTTTGTTATAAGCATTTTTATAAAACATACATTTACTCCAATATTAAATCCACATCTCAGTCTGGTCCGCCCCCAGAGCTGGGCTGACTCAGAGGGTCACATGTCTTGTTTCCTGCCAGCAGTTTGTGGTCAGTTACACCCCAAATTAGCATTCCCTATTCAGTCCAAGGCATCTACTGTTCCTTTCTCCGGGCTGCAGAGAAAATCTCCTCCCCTCTTGATTAGCATGTCAATGCGACATCCTCCTTCTGGTGGGAATGACAAGGTGTGAAGGGTTCTCAGGGGAAGCAAGCCTTTTGGACTTTTAATTGCATCAGGTTACTTTCTGATCAATTGTAACATAGTTCCTTGTGAAAAAAAATAACATTAATAACATTTATAAACTTAAAATAAGCAACATATCTTTAAATCAAGTCTTTTTCCACATGACATCGCTGTGTGGCACTCTATATGGAATTCTCTTCTTTGGCATAGTTTGAGTTCAATTGTTCAACTTTACACAAATGGTTTTAAAACACCGGCTTTCTAACGGTATTACACCCATTTTGACAGCTGTCTTTCCATCAAGTATCTTTAAAATAGGATTTTGTTCTGCGAACATATGATTTTTGCTGACATGGTATTTGTGTGGATTCTTGCAGTAAATTATATGGAACACCCAACAAAGAGGTTGGATCTTTTAGGTGATTTGTGAGCCATGATTTTAGCAATTTTTGACAATCAAGAAAACAGATTTTCAAATAGCTCTGTGTTTCTTTTTCAATCAGCATTGCTATTTCCAAGTGGTTTCAGGCTACTCTGTGGGCAGCCCAATGGTGGTTTTTGGCAGTGATCTCCTGTGCTCACTAAGATAGGCAAAAGTGGATGGTGGCCTATTTTTCGGGTTTTCACTGCGCACTTTCTGGTGATTTCTAGCAAGCAGCATGCTTCCCAGTGGCCATTTCTGAGGTTTCTGCTGCCAGCAATGCACAGTGATGTTGCAGGGCTTGGATGAGTGGGTTGATACATCCCACAGCTAAGAAAACAGCCGAAGTTCACTGATGGAGGAATCTGCTGGGCCTACCTTAAAATGGAAAATACCTGATGAAGAAAATATGGATCTATGTGAATGTTGCGAGAAAACAATGCTGAATCTGAAAATTTCAAATACTGTTATTCTTTCCCCACCTTTCAGCACAATCATATGTGGGGGGAGACCCCCACAATCCACCCCATACTCCCATCAAATTATCTATTATCCAACCTCACCGCCACATATAATTGCGCTGAAATGCACAGTAGAATTTTCTGCATTTTGGGATTTGAGATTTCAGCCGCAAAATGATGGGGTGATGCTGAAAATACCACCAAATTCAAAGTGTTAGTGCCCAGAAGAAAGAACAAGGTCTTCCACTGCACTAAAGTAATATTACTGTACTGTAGGAGCATGTGTCTTTCTGCTCTCTATCCCTACCACTAAACAGTACATAATCTATGAGCCTCGAAGGATTTCATATGGTGTATAATGTGGTTGTTTATCCAGTAAAATTGTGAAATAAAAGAACATCACACAGACATTATAAAATGTTCATTTCGAAATGTTACCCTATTTATGTTTTCCCAGATCCACAAAGCACCATACTTTGCAAGGCATGTTCATTACGTGGGTGTCACCTGTTTTGGTCTCATTTCCACTCTCCTAACAAGCCCATACCTTTCAGTGGAATTACCTACCCCAGCAAACCATCCTCACTAGTAACACGGCTGTGCAGGTGTAACACCAGTGACCGGGCATACTGTGCGTCGCAATGTTTGCACTTTCAATGAGACCAGAGTGCTTGAATGAGCTGCAGAAATCTGTGCTATTGCAGATGCTCCTGGAAAGAAAGTCCAGCGATGCCCTACAGGGCAGTGTGTAAAAATAAATAAATGCATAGAAACAAGCCGCATGAGTTATTTGCCCGTTTGGTCAGTGTGTTGGCATGTGGCAAGAAAGTTCCTCTATGGTCGTGAGACATTGCTACAATAACGGTGATGAGGGTCTATTATATAGAAGAAAAACTCAACATGGGTATTGCATAATAGTCATTACATTGCTAACATGAGAAAGACTTCATCTTATCAAGAGAAACATAATACCATTTTTCCTTAGTATCCTTAATATTTAAGAATATGCAGATGATATATTTAAAAATTCAAAGAAAGTTTTGAACTCTATTCTAATAAATTTGAGAGTGATATTTGGACAGAGCTATTTTTTCTCTCTCCCAACACATTTTCACATTTCAAGCTATATTGGCTCCAAAATCTGCCAGAGATGCTAATAGAACTGCATCGTGCACTTTACATCATTCCATCACTAGGTGACTCTGTTTCATTCAATGACACTCCTTGTGTGAGCGTGCGGATGGGCTCTGTTTCCAATTCTTACTGATGTGTTTGGAGGAAAGTAAGTTAATATTCACTAAGGCACATGTCAGCCCCATGGCATCCACAAGTGCTGTGGGGTTGATCCTCCCCATCAATGTTCTCATTGTATTACACTTTATTAATTGATCTTCTGCACATTATTAATACTTATGCTACTTTGAAAAACACTAAGAGACGTTCAGGTAACTTCAGAGTAAAGAGATTAATGTACAGTTCGCTAGTCATTGACTACTCACATGTACCCAGACACCCATACAATATTCTGTGAACACTATTAAGACTAAACCTTACATTCTGCTGATCATTATTTTGGTACACCCTTATTATGTCTTGAGGGATAACTGCCCCAGATGTTTCTTTCCATTCTGGGACTTGTAGTCCTGGACTTGTAATAGTAAAATCAGAAGTACTATTTGAAGCTGGACAGGCCTATTCAGAATGCAATTGGTGCATTTTGATATATAAGTGTGACTGGTGTAAGTTCTAAGGTGGTAGCAGGTTTATTCTACTGGTTCTAGCGCAGTGACTCTGCAAATAATTGGATTATATGTGTTTCTTTATCCTACTACCTGCTCCCCTATGCTCCGTAGTGCCTAGACACTCCTCATCTGACCCTCTCTCCCCAGCAAACACCCAGGCTACTTTGTCCTTGCATTGCACCCGAAGTAGACAGTGATTGCTTCCCATGCCTTCATGTTGAACATGCCAATTTGACAACACCTGCAGCATGCTGCCACTGCAAAACGAAAATAACTTTCATTATGTAGAATATTTTTCTAATTTATCCATTTAACATGATATGAATAAGGGCTCGATTACAGTGAAACAGTTTTTGTTAAAATGCAAATTAATATTTACTATACTGTTTGTACTTTAAAAATGATGTACAGGTTCATTCAGGACATTGCTGGCCCTGGCGAACTGACTGCGGCCATAGAATGCCATAATGAGGATAAATCCAGACATTTGCATAGTTTAGTTCCTCCAAGACGAGCAGTGCTCCTAGGGAAACTATGGTAGGTATGCAGTATTGTCTCTGCACCTGTTAAATAACAAACATTCTCCTCCGACATTTCTCTATTCCTTTTTTATTTTACCACCCCCATTGGTTGTCGACGTAAAGGCTTTCTCTCGACTAAATAAATGAAGGATTCAGGAGTTCTGGGTTTTCATTTCTCCATTAGTTGCATTCAGACAATTGCATTCTTAATTGGCTACAACATGCATCTGCCTGGCGAGGCCGAGGCCCTGGGGGCTGGTTCCTGAAGTGTGAAGCCCACGCCTTGGCTGAAACCAGCCCACGTGGGCTTCAGGAACCGGCCCCCAGGTCTCCGGCCATGATTTTGCATCGGCCACGGGCCTATTGGCCGACGACCCAATCCGACGCTGAACATGATTACATTTTGTTAAAGGATCTAGTGTTACATCATCTTTTTTATTGTTACCCTTTTCATGTTACTTTTGTTAGCAACGCATTGTGAACTAGATCTTCAATAACTTATTTGCTGAGCAGATTCCCCCCACAGCCATTCAAGGATATGGGAATTTTGAATAGTTATTGCACATTGTTGGTGCTTTTTGCATCTACATAATTCCTTATATTTATTTGTTTTGCTGCTTTTTTAACAGCAGGTACATTAGGGGTTCTTTGTGCTTGTGGTGTATCCAAAGTAGATGTATTCACGGTGATCATGACAATCTGACAATACCAATAGTATGCTTTTAACTGAGTAAAATATGGGGATTGAAGGTGAAATCAGTGCGCTGATCCAAGGAAATTCTCGAAGTACAGTAGTCAGTATAAATACAGAAATAAATCTTGAACTAAAATAATGGTAGCAATGAAAGTCTTTATCTTGATACTCTGCATAAATGAACAGCTGACACGTGTGCAAGCCCTTTTGTGGATTTGGCCCCTTTATACTTCGATTCACAGCTGTCTACTTAGAATCTGTCTAGCATTTATGCTTGGAAAACTTGTTTCTGCTAATCAGCTTTGAGGGTGATATTACAGTCTTTTATTAGACTGTCTCCCTCTCTTTGCGTATTCATGTTGCTACAATCCGTCCTGACGCCTTGAGAACGACCGTGAGGGTCGAAACATGTGTCGGCTGTTCATTTATGCAGAGTATCAAGATAAAGACTTTCATTGCTACCATTATTTTAGTTCAAGATTTATTTCTGTATTTATACTGACTACAGTACTTCAAGAATTTCCTTGGATCAGCGCACTGATTTCACCTTCAATCCCCATATTTTACTCAGATGTGTCCTGGTTCCTGCTAGGGGGTCCAGTGGAAGTGTGCAGTTGCTGCAGACCCAATTTGCATTACATGTATCTCAGGAATCTTCTATAACGGTATCAATTAGCGCACGGTCAAACATACGACCCCTAGTCTTCCTTTTATAACTATGCTTTTAACTGTATGTATATATGTATAGGTGTATGGGATTCATAAAGTGTGAACCTAGCTGTGAAGAAAGAGGGTGCTGGGAAGAAAGAGGTTGCTGTACAAAGAGGACACACCCAAGGGATACAGGTAGAGTGTGGGGGTAACTGAAGCATCTTGAAAGGTAGGGGGAACAGTGGTGGGAAGGAGCAGCAGATGGGAAGGTGTAAGTCAATGCAAGAAAAACCATGTGCAGGATACCACATCTGATGCCCTTCAAGCTCGTTAAAATTAGAGAGTCTTCAGAATGCCATCATTAATGCAGGTTTGTGTCTGAACGCATTATGCCAGCACCAATATGGTGACTTTGATAAGCTCTAAATGGAAGAAATACGTTCTAAATTAGATTGACAATGCCATGACTTCAATCCAGCACTCCTACTAAGTCAATGCCTAGTCTGGGATGCCCAATGGAAGCCCTTATTTATATATTTTTTGTCAAAGTTTTTTAAATCTGGATGATGAACCCTTATATAACGCCCCTCTCTTTGAATCTAACCGACCTCACTGAGCCAAGAAGTAGGTTTGTTTTGCAAATTAAAAGGTTTATTTGAAGAATTGACCAATATACGTATCACACTTTTATGAATAAAATAATATCTGAATAGCACACTTATGAATATGAACAGTAATCTGTAATGGGTAATATCACCATATCAACAATCTCTTTAATCAATTAGGAGTAGGAATGGAAAGGATAAGGTAGCAGAGAATGTTTGGTATGGGTTCAAGGAAATGCAAGGATGGGAAAATGCAACACAGAAATAAAACTAGATATGGGTTCAATCAAAAGACAATATGATCAATCTTTCCCTGTGACTACTCACTCCCCCCACTATGCAATGTGAAGAGGTGGAAATGAGGGCACACAGGTTTCAGGAATATTAATCAACAATGCAGTTCAATCCCAGTTCCCCCAGCAAGCGTAGAGAAAACAGGTATGATTTTAAAATAGGTCAAAAATACTATTGAATGGGATAGCAATGAAGGGGGACATATGCTAAAATTATATTAATTCTCTAAAGGAGATTCAGCACTAGTGAGAATTACTTTGGATTGGTACAGTTCAACACTAGCAATGGTTCATGAATGATTCATCAGATTGACAATGAAATACAGCAGTTGCAAACAAGAAACAGCTATTTTGACAAGTGGTGAAATGGAGCTAACTTGCAATTTGAGGCAACTTTTCCACGTGCGGAATGTCTCGTTTTAGGTTTGTCGGAAAGCTTAGGATCTTAGCTTTAAAATGACAGTTAAATTTCGGTTCAAGGATGTGTGGTTCAAAAGTTACAGAGGTTTTTGTGAAGGTAGATTTTCAGAAATAAAGTCAAGATTTCAAAATGATAGATCGCGCTTTAAAGATTTAACAACAAGGATAGGCTTAGACTAAGGAGCTATGAAGAAGCAAGACACTCAACGGGCAGCCACCAGAACAGGGCGCCTTCGCTCTGATTCCTGTCCGTCAAAACACTTGTCCCTCTTCAGAAAAAATCAGCGCAAAGATGATTATTGTTACAATTATCACAAACAATATAATGAGAAAAATTCAGGATGGACACAGGATTCTATAATGCAGTTCTGGATAAGTGGAATGGATGGAATAGTATTACCTTAAACTAAGAGATGACTATGTACAGTTCTAGACTAGATACTCCTAGGCTTTGGACTGGAATGAGCCTCATCAAAGATCTGGTCAAGGGTCTGGCTTCACTTGCCACTGGACAGGTCTCGGGCACTCTGGGTTCTGCTCTCAGCACTGCACAGTGGTCTGGGTGGCCTCTTGAACTGGATCCAATGGGTTCTGGATACAGCGCTGCTTTCTGGGTCTGGATATTGGTTCTAGCACAGGGTTCTTAGCTAGAAGCAAAACAGCTCAGCCAGGCTGTTGAATGGTTCAGTTAGGCCCTGTGGAAGTTTAGGGGTTAGAATCAGGTAGCTAGGTTCTGCAGGCCTGCTAAGAAAGGTTCAGCTTTTGGATTAAGCCTCTGCTTCAGGGTTCTAGTGTTTGGTTCTAGAGTTTGGTTCTAGATCTGGAGTCTGGAGTCTTCCTGCAGGGTGCTGCGCCAAGAAATCACTTGAGTAGTGGAAAAATGTCTGTGTCCTATCTGTCCTCACAGTCCCTATTTATGTATTTCCAAAGTGGGTGGGGAGGCTGATTCTACAATGCCCAACCCTCTAAGGATCTCATAGGTTAGAAGATTCTCTGTCCCCTGATTTGAGATAGGATCAGTGTGTCAGAATGAGTCAGAGTGATGCTGTGTTTATGGTCCAAAAGAAATCCCTCCCTTTTGCTTTTACATAAAAAATCTATTTTTCCCAAAAAACATATTTCCCAGATACACAAGTTGTTGAGAATACATAATTACATGACAGATTGTCTAAGGTACATTTCTGTTCAAGTCCCATGTTTCCTACGAGCTTGGGTTCAGAAATGACACCATTTTCACGCTTTGGAGGGTTTCTCAATATTAATTCTGCACCAAATTTGATACATGCATGCATATCCTCTCTGAGCATATTACTGTAAGATGTCATGTTTCTAGCATAAACACAGTATCTACAATGGGAATAAATTCCGGGGTTTGGTCACAGAACATCGCACGGAGTCCAGCTTAGTCTTGAACTGTGAGTGAATTTTCCATTTTCACAATCTCAAAGTTTCACATTTTTGTCAGTTCAGTACACTTTGTTATAAGCATTTTTATAAAACATACATTTACTCCAATATTAAATCCACATCTCAGTCTGGTCCGCCCCCAGAGCTGGGCTGACTCAGAGGGTCACATGTCTTGTTTCCTGCCAGCAGTTTGTGGTCAGTTACACCCCAAATTAGCATTCCCTATTCAGTCCAAGGCATCTACTGTTCCTTTCTCCGGGCTGCAGAGAAAATCTCCTCCCCTCTTGATTAGCATGCCAATGCGACATCCTCCTTCTGGTGGGAATGACAAGGTGTGAAGGGTTCTCAGGGGAAGCAAGCCTTTTGGACTTTTAATTGCATCAGGTTACTTTCTGATCAATTGTAACATAGTTCCTTGTGAAAAAAAATAACATTAATAACATTTATAAACTTAGAATAAGCAACATATCTTTAAATCAAGTCTTTTTCCACATGACATCGCTGTGTGGCACTCTATATGGAATTCTCTTCTTTGGCATAGTTTGAGTTCAATTGTTCAACTTTACACAAATGGTTTTAAAACACCGGCTTTCTAACGGTATTACACCCATTTTGACAGCTGTCTTTCCATCAAGTATCTTTAAAATAGGATTTTGTTCTGCGAACATATGATTTTTGCTGACATGGTATTTGTGTGGATTCTTGCAGTAAATTATATGGAACACCCAACAAAGAGGTTGGATCTTTTAGGTGATTTGTGAGCCATGATTTTAGCAATTTTTGACAATCAAGAAAACAGATTTTCAAATAGCTCTGTGTTTCTTTTTCAATCAGCATTGCTATTTCCAAATGGTTTCAGGCTACTCTGTGGGCAGCCCAATGGTGGTTTTTGGCAGTGATCTCCTGTGCTCACTAAGATAGGCAAAAGTGGATGGTGGCCTATTTTTCGGGTTTTCACTGCGCACTTTCTGGTGATTTCTAGCAGGCAGCATGCTTCCCAGTGGCCATTTCTGAGGTTTCTGCTGCCAGCAATGCACAGTGATGTTGCAGGGCTTGGATGAGTGGGTTGATACATCCCACAGCTAAGAAAACAGCCGAAGTTCACTGATGGAGGAATCTGCTGGGCCTACCTTAAAATGGAAAATACCTGATGAAGAAAATATGGATCTATGTGAATGTTGCGAGAAAACAATGCTGAATCTGAAAATTTCAAATACTGTTATTCTTTCCCCACCTTTCAGCACAATTATATGTGGGGGGAGACCCCCACAATCCACCCCATACTCCCATCAAATTATCTATTATCCAACCTCACCGCCACATATAATTGCGCTGAAATGCACAGTAGAATTTTCTGCATTTTGGGATTTGAGATTTCAGCCGCAAAATGATGGGGTGATGCTGAAAATACCACCAAATTCAAAGTGTTAGTGCCCAGAAGAAAGAACAAGGTCTTCCACTGCACTAAAGTAATATTACTGTACTGTAGGAGCATGTGTCTTTCTGCTCTCTATCCCTACCACTAAACAGTACATAATCTATGAGCCTCGAAGGATTTCATATGGTGTATAATGTGGTTGTTTATCCAGTAAAATTGTGAAATAAAAGAACATCACACAGACATTATAAAATGTTCATTTCGAAATGTTACCCTATTTATGTTTTCCCAGATCCACAAAGCACCATACTTTGCAAGGCATGTTCATTACGTGGGTGTCACCTGTTTTGGTCTCATTTCCACTCTCCTAACAAGCCCATACCTTTCAGTGGAATTACCTACCCCAGCAAACCATCCTCACTAGTCAAAGAAATGTTTGTCTTCTTTGATAAAAAAATAAGACCTTCGTCCACAGCCATTTGGCTTCACCCTCTTTTCTTTTTTTGTATACTCTGCCAACTGTAATAACCTACCCATGATAGTAGCATGTTTGCTTTCTTTAGCACCAGCGGCACTGCTACCCCTACCAGTGCTGGACCTCCTACCTAAACATATTTTGGAAGAGGCATTACAGAACAAAGCAGGGTATAAGACACTTAATTCAGAAAAAGCATAAGGACCAGAACAAACCTCAGAGGTGAAACTGGTGCAGGAAAGGCAGGAGGCAGCAGTACTGTAATGGATAGCCACAGACCGTGGTGGAGTTGGTTTAATGCAGAAGAGGTACATTTGGTGAACACAAAGGAGCTTGCTCATGCAAGGCTGCCATCTCCTCTTCACACTAATGGTACCAGTGAGAGCCCAGAGATGTACAATGAACTCCTCAGCCCACAATGGCATTTGCACGTTCAATGTAACCATGCATGTCTCTTAAAAGACAGTAAAGGAAGTGGACATGAGGATCTGGCTGCCTATTTCAGGCAGGTTGGTGGAAAATAGGTGCATTGGTAGGTCACCTCTTTTAACATCCTTTGTAACAACAAGCAAGCACTACTCATGCTGGGGGCATGGCCAAGCGTGCTGCGAGATGGCAGCATACACCCGAGCACCCACTCCACTACAAATATACAACATCAGAGGGCTATAAATGATATTCCTTCTGCACCGCTGACCCTCTCATACCATATCCCTGTACCTCTGGCGGGCGCTCCGAATCTCCATATCGCTGAATTGTACAATCATCACTGAGCAACCGAGAGGTCTCGACGCAGTGGTGTCGAGTTTCGGGAGTGCCACTTTTCCTGTCAGCTGAGTCGGATCGCGTCGGAGGCGTGACGTGGTCCCGTTTTATAGCGAGGTCTGACTTTCCATCACTACACAGGCAGCTATTTACAAAATCCTGGCTTTCCTTGTGATACTTTTGACTGGAATATATATTTTAATGCCCGTATGGACAACTAAATTACATTATAAGGCTGTAGTGCCTTTGATAATAGCAGCTTTTCTGCTACAAATAGAAATGTTAGCTTAGTTTTCCTTTGTGTATAAGGAGGTGACTAAATAAAAGGAGTAAGAAATATATTTTTCCTCTGGTTGAATGTACTTATGGTGAACCCTGGCACCACCTAATCTCATTATTAATGCTGATTTGCCAGAGACCTCCAATTAATATTATTTTTCAATAAGTGGCATTATAAAGTAATCAGCTTCTAACCTTGATAGAACTGAGGAGGAAGGAACCTTTGGAACTCTCTAGATCCTTTTGCGGCCCTAATTTATACATAAAGATGTCTGCACAAAAAAAAGGCTCATCCAATAAAGAAACAGCAGTGGCCATGCTAAGGAGGCCCAAAAGTGATTCCACTCGCCCAAGCCAAACATTTTTGGAGTCAAATATCGAGACTATTCCAATGGAAATAAGAGCGTTCAAGCCCTTCATGGAGACTACTAACACTAAGCTCCAACAATTGGATGAAAGATGGATAAGCTTTGAGAACAGAATTGAGGAAGTGGAAAGAAGGGTCAGTGTGGCTGAAGACGTTGCTATAAAGGTAGCTCACATGGAACAATCCATACTGACTCTGCAGAAACAAAATAAAGATTTGGAATATAGAAATCGTAGAAATAACATACGTGCATTCAGCTTTCATGAAGGAGTTGAAAGGGATAATCTAGCACTTTTTCTTCAAATAAAACCTTACTACTATTTTGAATCTACATCCGTCCACAGATCTAAATATTCAAAGGGCACACAGGATTGGTACTAAAAGAGCAGAATCATTTAAGAAAAATGTACCAAGTACAATAATTTTCTTGCTCCTTGAATATACGCAACTCCAATTAAGAAAGTGAAAGGGATGGTACACTTACATGGAATGGAGAAAATGAAAGGGATGGTACACTTACATGGAATGGCCATAGAATTTTTGTTTTACAAGATGTTTAGAAAAACACAGCTCAAAGACGGAAAGAACTACTATCATATGGTCAAGCGCTCAAGCAATTAAATGCTAGATATTGCATGATTCTTCCATGCACTTTCATCAAGGTCACCATTAATAGTAAGACTTCTTCATTCGAGGATCCACTGCAGAAGATGGAAGCAATGGACACAATGGACACAGGCAACACTTGCAACACATGATTTATTTTTGTCTCCTTCAGGTTTTGCTTCAAGATCTACTTCATAAGCATTCCATTTGAATAATCATCCCTCTGCAACTGTCCAACTAAGAACTACCTGGAGCATTTTTCCCCCTCTAGTTGCTGCTCAATGTCTTGCCCTTTGTGTGATGCGCTTACACTGCCTTTTGGCACTTGGCATTGCGACTCTGAACTTTGACCTTTTTATTTTTGCTCTACTTCATTTCCTCATATATACTGGGTGGGATTATCCAGATTACCGTCAAGTAATAAATTACTATTTCACAATGCCCTACCTTCAGATGTGGCAATGTTTTTTTTTCCTTTTTCTCTTTTTGTTTTACATACCCTTTTTTTATTTTTCTTTAACTACTCTTGGAGATCTACTTCTGTTCCGGAATTTGTAAGTTCCTGGATAGGCCAGAACACTCTGAATATTTTCTGGCTTTCAAGTGTATGTTGGTCAGTAGCATTACTATTATTACTCATCCCACAGCTATGCCATTGCAATGTATGACATGGAATGTTAAGGGTCTCAACAGTCCAATCAAGAGGTAAAGGATGCTTGCTCATATCAACAGATTCAAACCAACTATTGCCTGCTTCCAGGAGACACATTTATCATTACAGGAATCAATGAAATTAAAGAGGTTTTGGGTGGGCGAGGTTTTGGCCAGACAGGCAGACGGTAAACATATTGGAGTGGCTATTTTAATCAGGAAGGGCACTAAGTATCAGATTCTACATAAAGACTCAGATAATAGTGGTAGATGGGTCTTTGCCAAATTATTAAATAACTCTCAAGTTTTTTCAATTCTAAATATTTATGGGCCCGCCAATCCTGATCCCAAATTTTGGATAGAAATGAAACAGATAATCCTACAGGCAAAACTTCAGAATCTGATCATCTGTGGAAACTTTAATAATATCATTGATCCGTTTTTAGATAGAAAATCCTCTTGCCATTCCAAATGCAGTAAATCACATACTAAATTCACAAATAAATTGTTTAGCAGAAGTTGGCGTTGTTGACACATGGAGATTTGCTCATCCAACTGATTTAGATTCCACCTTTCACTCCCCACCACCACCTAATTTGTTATCACGTCTTGATTATATTTGTGTTACCAAATCCTTTGTAAATGCAATAATTGACTCATCTACTGAATGTTCGTTATTTCAGATCACTCACCTGTAATTATTAATATTGAATTGGGATGTATTAATAATCAGAGATTTAATAACTCCCTCCTTCAGGATAGTAATGTCCAGAAATCCTTTCTCGAATTTCACCACTTTTTCTTTCAAGTTAATAAAGATGAGGATACTGCTACTGACAAAACTTGAGATGCCTATGAAGCCGCTTTGAGGGGACATATTATTTCATCTGTTGCTAAAAGGAAAAAAAGAGGCCAAGAAACACTTAGCTGTCCTATATAGAAAATTACAAGGGCTGGAGAAAGGATACAATGATGCAGCAAATGATGCCTTGCTCAAAAAATTTGAACTCTCTGTTTCTCTATTAACAAATAAGTAGTCAGAGATTTAATAACTCCCTCCTGCAGGATGGTAATGTAAAGAAATCCTTTCTCGAATTTCACCACTTTTTCTTTCAAGTTAATAAAGATGAGGATACCGCTACTGACAATAATTGGGATGCCTATAAAGCCACTTTGAGGGGACATATTATTTCATGCGTTGCTAAAAGGAAAAAAGAGGCCAAGAAACACCTAGCTTTCCTGTATAGAAAATTACAAGCGCTGGAGAAAGGATACAATGATGCAGCAAATGATGCCTTGCTCAAAAAAATGTGAACTCTCTGTTTCTCTATTACCAAAAATACACTGAGCAGGCATGTGGAGTTCTCCTGAAATTCAAATCCAATATTTATCAGTCATCCAATAAAGCGGTAGCCTCGTATCTCAACATTAAAAAGGAGAGATCAAATATCTCTTCTTTTTAAAAATGTCTCAGGCCAAACAGTAACTGCTGATATAGATATCCTGGATGTTTTTACAAATTTCTATGAGAATCTATATTCTTCCGATGATACTGATACTAATCTCAACTTCAATAATTTCTTTGATCGCTTGAAACACAAGCATCCTATTAAAATTGATCTAAGTAGACTTGATGGTCCCATCCATATTAATGAAATTAATAGGGCTATTAAAGACCTTAAAAAAGGGAAAGCCTTGGGACCTGATGGGTTCGCTAGGGACTTTTTTGTACATTTTTCTGGTGCCCTTTCTCATAAGCTTGAATTGCTCTACAATTTCATCTCTAGAGTCGACAAATCACTAGGTTCCTTTACAGAAGCTCTATTGATCATATTTCCTAAGCCAAATAAAGATAATGAATTACCTAAGAATTGTAGGCCAATCTCATTCATTGATTCTGACTATAAGATCTTTGCAAAAGTTTTGGTCAATAGAATAGAATCCTTGATGGGCAAATTAATGAATCCAGGTCAATTAGCATTTATTGAAGGTAAAATAATATCAGCAAATTGCAGACTTTTCATGAACATCCTACACTACACACATAAGAAAAATCATCCCAAAACCCCCTATATGGTAATTGCGCTAGATGCAGAAAAAGCTTTTGACCGCGTTGAATGGGATTTTGTATTTCAAGCCCTTTAATGGCATGGCATTGGGGATAGTTATATTACATTAGTTAAGCTGCTGTTTTATTCAGAGCCAAAAACTTCAATCTTCATTAACAATCAATTTTCTCCTAGATTGCCACTCCATAGAGGTACCAGACAAGGGTGCCCCCTGTCACCTATATTATTTGTTTTTTCCCTTGAACCCCTTTTTGAATTTATACGTACAAACAGAGACATTGTTGGACTCAGATGTGGGAAATCTGAATTTAAACTGGTTGTCTGTGCTGATGACATTTGATTTTCCTTGAAAACCCGACCACAACACTTCCACACTTACTAGACACGATCAACCTTTTTTCTCAGTTTTCAGGGTATAAGTTGAACAAGGATAAATCTGAAAATGCTTCCCCTTAATGCCTATTGTGTTAAAGAAGATCTCGCTCCCTTCAGTCTTAATTGGAATCCTGAGTCTATTCACTACATAGGTATCGCAATTGCTCCCTCTCTGCTTCATATGACTAAAATGTATCCACTAAGATTACAATTAAAACTAACTGGATTTGTATCTACATGGTCTCCTTTATACCTTTCCTGGTATGGAAGATTAGAGGCCATTAAAATGATTTTCTTTGGGCTCTAAGAAAAAGAAAAGAGTTTCTGCTCGCGAATTGAGGCTTTCATATGTCAATAGTGGTGTTAACTTTCCCAATTTTAAAAACTACCATAGAGCCTTTGTCCTCAAACAAGCCAGAAGCTGGTTCTCCATTAATGATGACATTAACCCACATATGTGGCTAACTATTGAAAGATTTCTTGTTTCACCATTTGATAATAAATATTTAAAATCCCTCTTCAATGGGTACAAGCTGGGCTTCTCTAAAACAGTTTGCCTTACTAGTTCCTATTTGAAGGACTTTCTATTCCATCAGGTTAGAAACCAGCTGGCGCCCTCTCATCATTTATCTGGTGTAATAAACATATGACTACACACGAGAACCCTATCCTCTGCAAAATGTGGATTCACAAATGAATTGAATTGATTGATCAAATAATTGTGGAAGGTGATATTCTCTCTGCAAAATAATTTAAAAATAAATTCTCAATGCCAGCTTTTCCTCTCGGTCAATATTTTAATCTAATCAATGCATGCTAGATTCAGCAGTAAAGATAACCCCCAACAATTACTAGTAGACACTCTGAGAATGTGTATCATAGAATCTCCAGGGGAGGTCACTGCATCCTGTATTTAATTCATAAGGCCCACAAAAACTCCTAATAGCTTATGGTCATCTGAATTACAATCGGAAGAAGACTGTGGAACTCATTTTGGTGATGAATTGTGGTCAAACATTTGGACCTAGTCCAAAATTATATCTACATCGGCAAACTTAACCCAAACCCTTTACTTTTTCATCCACAGATTCTCTTTCACTCCTAGGAAGCTTTTGCTAGCTAAACTGGCAGATAATGATCTTTGCTAGTCATGTCACCTCGCTTCTGGTACCTTCAGCCACATGTTTATTGAAAGTACAATGATAAACACATTTTGGAAATGCGTATGGACTTCCCTGCAACACATTTTTAAGATCTCTATCCTCTTGAATTTGACCAAAATCCTACTTGGAAGCCTAGCATTCAATCATGGCAAGATGAGATCATCTTTTGTTATATTTGATTTATTTATTCTTCTAGCAATATGCTTGATTACATTGAATTGGAAAGATTTCACCAAAATATCTATAAAAGGTGAGTGGAACAATATATGTGATGTTCATAGAATGGAAAAATGTATTGCAATTCACCCTCAATCTCTCTGAAACATGATAAAAGATGGCATCTCTTTTGATTACTTAAATAATACAAATGCTTAGTTTACCTTATTGATACATCACTTGTTCAGTGTATGATTATATTGTTATTTCCCTTTATCCTGTTATTCATCTGAATGTGGTTGGAGACTTTTTCCTCCCTCACCTATTAGTCCCCATATTATCCCCCTTTCTCCAACCTATTAATCAATCTAAGTAACTTGTTCATATGATAGCTTATCTTATATGGTCTATATCCTAGTTTTTACACCATAAAATATAGCAAAAATGAATGATTGAATCTCTTGTTGTATCTGTTTACTAATTGTTGTATTACATTCTGTATTCTTGTGAGCCTAAATGTATGTTATTTATAATTCATGTTTCATATAAACTCAGATTGTAATTGTATTTTCTGGCATTAAATAAATAAATCTTTAAACTCAAAAAAAGAACTACTTATGCTGACCACCATAGCCTTCCATCAATGCCAGCAGTCCATAGATTTCCTTCTATTCCATATCTTTTGTTGCCATCCCTAAAGTGGTCCTCAGCTCACTCACCCCTCTGCTCTACACACTTGAAACCTGCATGACTGTTGCCTAGATTAAACCCACTGCCACCAATGAAGCACCCCCTTTATCAACATCCCCTTGACATGATCCTCCCACCACTACTCCTGTGTGTAGTTAACATGACCTTGCTGTTAAATACAATACTTCCTGAGGCTCACATCATCTTGATGCTGGCTGTGGTAGCTCATGACCTCTGCCCCCATACCTTCATTCTAAGAATAAAGAGACCGGAGGCCCATTGACCATCTACACATCGAGAGGTATTACTGAGGAGGAGGAGCAGCATGTAACTGTTAGCATTTGAAACCCCTATGTGGGTTGAATGTCCTGCGTTCCATTTAAACATTTGTTGAGGTTTGAACAGTATCATCAAGTTATAAAAATATGTTGACTTCTATGGGTTTGACTACATGGCGTCCCTTGCTTTAAATGTGAAGACCATAATGATGTCATTTGTCAATTCAAGGTTCATGGTTGATGATACCCAGAACTGCAAGAATAAGAGAGATTTGTTTTTGAAGATGGAAAGACTCAATCCAATGCCCCTCTTGTGCTGGCTCTTGCCACAAGCACCCCTCCCACTGCTTACTCTGGCACTGTGTCATCCACCTCCATTCGACACACAGATCTTCAACATTCATAGAGTACAATCACTATTTCTCATGACTGAACATCCCCAATGATTAAAACTATTGTACAGACGTGCCAATGAATTGTCATCTATGTATTGCAAAATACATGTACATTCAATAAATGTAATGAAAGATCAAAGTAATAGAACTTATGTTCTCTTTAATTATGAGCAACTAATTCTAAAGTATGGCACTTCATCATACTGAAGTACAAAGAAAGAACATCTCCTCACCTGAACCCTGCAATACAACTTTGTGTCATGGAAAGTCCAGCACCAAGTTGTGTATCACAGCTGAGAGACCCTCTAAACAGTAGTACCCCTTGCAATTCTATTATGTTCTACTTGTGAAGCGAGATGCTTCAGAAACTCGAATTTGGTACCTACTCCTGCCTACCTCTGTCCCTTTTAGTCATGTGACCACAACATTCAAAACAGAATATCAGAACATATAAGGCGATGTTCAACTGCAATAGTTTTCTATAATGCATTTCCATATTCTATCACATTAACTGATTTGTTCTGCTTTTTTCAAAATTGCAAAATGCCAAACATTTGCTTTAGAAAAAATCACATCTGGCATAGGGCGTCAATAGTAACAAAATGGCAAATTTGAAGCGCTAAACAAGCATGATAATCAAACATTAGCCAAACAGTTATGTAAATTGACCTCACATCCTCTTCAAAATCTTACAATATTTGCTTCAACTGCATTCTTCCCAGGTAATATTGATAATTAATTCAGTTGTGGCCTGTAGCATTTTCCACACATTACCACTATGTAAAATACACATTTCCCTTACTTTGATCCATGACAGAAGACTATAATGCAAGGAGCCAATTCTGAGTGGGCAGCATTTTACATTATGTGATGAAAGTGTAAGTATTGTCAGTAATACCAGTTGTAACATCATTTGTTGGATTTCTGCAATCTGAAGATAGTATGGCAGTGTTCCTGCAACTTGAGTTCACGGATCACAACCATGTAGGACTCCACTTGGTCTAATATTTAATTCTGGTCTGGAGTAGCACCTTTTGATTCAATTAACTCCACTACTTTCTCAAGTTTGTTTATTCCTTTTTCAAGTCTCCACACAGTAGTGTAACTAAGTGTTTTCTGCAAATCATTGTAACCCCCAGACACACACAGATGTAGAGAACTACTCCCACACTATTTGTGGTCTATTCCATTGTGGAAGGAATCACCCACCCTGCTCTTTTCCTACTATCTTCCCTACTGCCACCTATTAATATAATTGATGGTTGGGTGGTGCTGGGGTATGTGCCCATCCATGATATCCACCACTGCTGTGGATTGCAGCTCCCCCATACTGATGGTCATCTGGAAACAAAGGTGGTATTCGCCATGTTGGTTGTGAGTAAAACTTTTTTCTGACAAATGTTTTTTACAACACGCAGCTATATGGGAGTTAGGTAAGAAGAAAGATGGCGGGTGGGGGTTAGTGAGGAGGGTTGGAAAGGGTGAACAAAATCATTTAAAATAATCATTTTTATTCATGATCAAAAATCAAGCTGTTCTTACATCAAATCATTTATCACCATGCCAATGAACTTCATCCATATGTGTCATAGTGGCACACCCACAGGTCTACTAATATCAACAGGCTGCAGTGGTGATGGAGGTGCCAGCAGTTTCAACAAAACCATTCTGGTGTCTGGTACCACTGCCTCAGTACGCAAAGAAAGAGGCAGTGCCTAGTCAGGCTAAGTGGGTGAGGAACTAAAGGCTGCTAGTGCTGCTGTGACCGAGTTTGCTAATGGGGCGGTATGGGCATTCCCTGATTCCCATTCCCACTGCAGGAGGGTGCAGTGAAGAAGGGTCACTGGTAGCTGACCTGAGTGCAGGATTAGCCAGGTCATGCTTCTGTTCCTTGTGCTTGTGAATTTCAGTGGTTCCCCAAGGAGCAAACCTTCTTTGGTGTACCCTGCTTCACTGGTATATTGCACAGAATGTATATCACAATTGCTTCATGATGCCCCCTCCTGTCTTCTACTCTGACAACCTAAATTGCTTATAGGCCCATTAGGCAGTGGCTAATATCTTTGCCTGGGATGTCCACTGTACCTCATGATACATGAGAGGGTACATCCGTCCCTGCATTGCCACCTCTTTGAGAGGTGGCACAGGGCAGATGTCTCAGCCTTGCCCTGTGCCACCTCTCAGCCTTGCCCTGCTTTGAATCATATCCTTCCACACCACCAGCTGAATCATCTTTGTCCCCATCTTGATGTGCATGGCCCAGCACCACTTCTGTGCTCTCTCCCTGTGTTATCACCTTCTCTTCCCCAACTACAAAGTTGGTTAAGACATTGTATAGGAATGACTCTAATGAACCTGCAACTACAGTGCAAATACAACACCCTCCTTCTGTATAAATCAAACATTGCCTACTAGTCCTCACCAGTCTTCAACAATACCTATGGCCTAAGGGCTCCCTGCAGTGGCCTTTTCTTCTCCTCCTCTCCCCACTCCTTCCCTGTTTCCCACTATGCCTCTTCCTGTGCTTTCCCCAATGACTCTCCCATCGCAGATAACATCTGCTCTGGATGTGGGCATCTGGCCTCTGCAGGCTCCTCAACCGCAAATGGCACATCATATGAACATTCAACCTGGCAATCAATATCCTTGCCCCAAGAAAAGTCAGTATACTCTTTCTATTCTAAATCAACCCCCCACTTTATCGTTTCAATTGCCTTCTATTTAATAAGGATATAAATGCTATAGAATAACAACACAAAAGTGACTGATGTGGACAGATATATTCACACAGTGTTTTCAGGCACACAATGGAAGGTGACTAAAACAGGAGGGATTCTCTGGTTCATTCACAAATGGAAAGGTTTTTTAGTTTCACAACTAAGTGGGAATACAAAAGGCAGTACTTTTTCGGCGGGTTAAAGGCAAGATAAGGAAGCCAATTGAACAAGTCAAACAAGGCCTAAGAGGACAGACACACATCCATTAGGGATATGAAAGAAAAAAGGGCTTTTGTTGTTCTTTTTAAAACTTTTTGGGTTGACACATAGGGGAAACATAAAGGGGTGTTTTAATATTAAGAACGTATGGGTAAAAAGAAGGAAAACAAAGGGGGCCTACAAAATGCAAAGTGGGCACATAGAGAAACATACAAAGCTGCAATCAAATGCAAAAAAACGAAAACAAACCCCTCTAAATTCTACCAAAACTCCTCTCAACCAGAGTGATTGACTTGCAAACCGCTCCTTTAGCCCATCAAAATCTATCAAAATCTATCACAAAAAAAGTTAAAGTGATGTGCCTTTTATAGGGCTTTGGAACCTTCGAGAGCTCACTAAATCTTGCCAGATTATTCAGTGACAATGATTGGCATGCTGAACAGAATCCTATACACCTTAACCTGCAGAAAGGGTTTGGGCACTGTTATTAGCTGCTGGTGAGTCTAGTGGGAACTCAAAATGCCAAGGTGCATATTCTGTCAGAGCAGCAAGCCAGCCTTACTCCACAAGGTGATACAAACATTCTGGTGACCAGGTGCAAAACATGTGTTCTCTTTCTCTCTGTTTGTCTCTCTGTCTGTGTCTCTCTCTGTCTTTCTCTGTCTCTCTCTCTCTCTCTCCCTCCCTCTATCTTTTTCTCTCTAACTCTCTCTCGCACTGTCTTGTATTTGAAAACAAAAGTACAAAAAAGGTAAGGTTAAACCAACAAAAACATAAAGGGCCCGATTCATGGAATTATTAGCGTGAAAAATAGGGGATTTGCGCTTGAAACCACGCGCAAGCGCCCGTTCATCAATTTATGGAACACAATGCACAGGGCTTACTAGGGACTTGCGAGGAATCCACGCCGGTTCAACATGTAACTGCGACACCACGAATGCCTTGCGCGAGACTGCTAGAGAAGGGGCTTATGGGTCTGCCCAGTCACCCAAAAAGGTGGCGGAACATGTGGAATGGGGAACATGTGTAAATGTGGGCATTATGAGGGAAGTGCCACAGTCAAATAATTGTAACGCCCATACATGCGCTAAATAACCATATTCATGGATTTCAACAGGGTACAGTGGCGCAAGGAAAAATACGTTCAAATCCTGAAACACCTACGCTGCGCAATAGCTGGCGTAAACATCAACATTCACTCAAAAAAATGCAGAGAAAGCCAAGGCGACCATCAAATGCACGTATACAGCTACAATCAATGTACCATTTCTCACAGCAGT
The DNA here is from genome assembly GCF_040938575.1 of Ambystoma mexicanum. Classification (NCBI taxonomy): domain Eukaryota; kingdom Metazoa; phylum Chordata; class Amphibia; order Caudata; family Ambystomatidae; genus Ambystoma; species Ambystoma mexicanum. The sequence continues at coordinate 399,553,535 of NC_090930.1, read as the reverse complement.
GATCGTGGGACACCGCAGGAGGAGGATGGCCAGGGCCCAGATTTTCCTACCTAGGACCAGCCTTTTTGGGATGCCTGATTACCAGGTCTATGACAAGTATATGTTTCCACCTCACATCACATTAGACCTGTTCACAGAGTAGGAAGATGACCTTACATCACCCACCCTGTGCTCCCAAGCACGGAGCCCCACCCCGTGTCCCCAAGCACTGAGCCCCTTGGAAAAGGTGCCCAATGTACTGCCATTTTTGGATATTGTGTCATTTCAGCAGACAACTGTCATAGTTGGGGGCATTTCACAGTCCACGCAGTCACGCTGCCTACACCAGGTGTAGGCAATAATGACTACACGTCCCTCAGTCTGCAGGCACATCTACATGCCCAGAACACCTGCAGAAAGGCAGGCCGCGGTCCAGGACTTTTATTGGGTGGCGCACTAAAGTGCTTGGTGTCATCGATTGCACCCATGTGACTCTACAACCACCTAGGGCTACAGAGCACATATATCGCAATCACAAGCACTGGCATTCCATCAACGTGCAGGTTGTGCGTGATGCCAAGGGCATCATTACTTCTTTATATGCTAACTATCCAGGGTCCATCCATGATAGTTTCACATTCAAAATGGCACTCCTACACTGGGCCCTGGAAGCTGGGATGCATGGCAACACATGGCTCATTGGTGAGTATAAATGACCCTGCACATGCATGCATGTCACACACAGACAAATACACACCAATGACAAACATTTTCACCTCTACAGGGGACAGTTCCTACCCTCTGAGCAGCTACATGATGAGGCCAATACGGAACCCTGCCACACCACCCTAGGTAAGATACAACACAGCCCATATTGCAACTCGGGCCATAGTGGAGCGCACATTTGGAGTGCTGAAGTTACGTTTCCCTGTCCTTGACCACTCTGGTGGTGAGTTGCTATATGCACCACCATTAGTGTGGAGGTTCATTGTGGCAGCATGTGTCCTTCACAATGTTGCAACACAGTGTGGCGTACAGGTGGACATGATGGTGCCCCTACATCCACATCCATAGGCACGCCCCTTGCGTATGGCTGGTCAAAGGGCACGTGGAGAGGCTGCCCGTACCCAGCTTGTGCCTACTTTTTTCACCTAAACCCCATCCCCTGCGAAGTGTACACAACCATGCCACATTTCATGTGCCATTCAATGATGACAATGGGCCAATCAACAGTGCCCACAAAACAACTCTGAGCATGTGCCCCTGGAAGTGCTAAATTGTGTGCCTACCTTACAACTGAAAAGACATTTCTCTCTTACCACCAGAATAACACAATAACACCACTACCAACATGCAAAACCTTCCATTCACTCACATCTATGTCACTCAACCCATCCTATATGTCATATAAAATTGACATCATGCTGTGTCACGGTATGGCACGCCATGTCAAAGGAACCACCCAAATGACTGATGCACAAGGCAAGTCTCTGAAAGAGCTCAAGGATGTATGGAACAAGGGGTGAACACTTGTACTGAGCCCTTGAATCACTGAAACCATAATAGTCACTCATGTACGCCTCTGTGCATGTCACACAATCAACAGTGGTGGCAACAATGATTATGTTTGATGATGAAGTGTTAGTTTCATCAAGTGCATGAATGTTCCACCATGCATGGACCGAGGGCAGGGTGGAACAGACAGACACCGTAACTGCAAGTGCAATCAGAAGGAGCAAGTGCACAGATGTTTAGAGGGATGTGGCATTTGGAGAATGGTAACAAGTTCAGGGGTGTTTCAAGTGCAATCAGTCAGTGGATGCTCGTAAGTGCAAATAAATGCAACTCTCTCTGGTCATTCCCCAAGTGCAGTGGTGATGACACCAGTCCAGGACACAGAGGCAACTGCCCCACAAATTGCTGGGGGTGACAGAGGCGTGCGAGACCTTGAGGTACATCAAGCAGACAGTCATCAAGCAGCAAGGACAAAAGGATTGGAGAGAGTGAGAGAACAGAGGGATTGCTTAGCAGGGAAGAGGGAGCGAGAAGGAAGAGTAGATGTTCAAACACATGAGTAGTCCATGGAACTTAAGGATATGAGTCCACAAACAGAGCGCGGCAGGATGGGTATCCCAGAGGTTGGCCTCTGCTGACGATAAAGATCCCCTGCAAAAAATATCCATCAAAAACTGGCTCACCTGAAGAAGGTGGGAGTAACATGACGAAATTGCTCTGAAGGGACATCATTGAGGTACTAATGTTAGCAGATAGATCACAAATCACATTGCACAATGCATACTTTAGACCCTATGCTGTCTGCCATGGCTAGCCAGTGGAGTTCAATCAGTGGCAAACAGATGTGGTCCCTGCCCTTGATGTCAAGCATAATACTTGCGATCTTGTCTCGAATGAATTACATACAGTGTGGATTAGAACGATGGATTTGGTGCAATAGGCAGTAGCAGTAGTGGAGAGTACCACAGCACGTATAACATTGCACCTCTGTGTGATGTTGTGACAAGTGAATATTAACTGTGTGCATCAACACTTGCAAGTCGGACTCCTTCACAATCACACAAATATGTGGCAGTAATGGAAGGGGGTAGTTCAACATTAATGCACCATTCCTGCCTTGGAATGAGTGTGAAGGGAGTGAGAACATATAGGAAGGACTGAGTCAATTGCAGAAGTAGGCTTCAGTGGAGCAAATTGGGACATGAAAATTTGTAAATGGTGCACAAGCCAAGCTACTTTTGAGGGCACCAGTCCAGGATGTCTGTGTGGCAGACATGGTGAATAAGGGCACCAGTGTGTCACTAGGAACAATGCTGAAGAGTACTCTGTCCTCATCATAGCACATTAATCATAATGAAAATGTTTCAAATATGCGTTGCAGCAGGCAAATGTCAAAGATGCATGGAAAAGGAATGGACACCTGCAAGATGCCACAGGTGGTGGCTGAAGTAGGACAGAAGAAGAACACAGTATGGGGTTTTCATGGAATAGATTTTCTGAAATGACATAAGCAAGTCCACTGTCTGTTCATGGATCATCAAAATGAGGATGGAATGCATTACTGTGTGAAAAGCAAATGAGAAATGAAGGATGATGAGGTCAGCAGGGCATTATGAATGGAGGGATGCCACCATTCATCATATGATCCCAGCGACTGTTGCCCCGGACTGTTCCAATGCAGACTGGTGTTGACGTACATCCCTAAGAATGCCCTAATGGCCGTATTTTGGTGTGTGAACCAACTATACTAGCAGTTCCACCCAGAAGGTGTATCAAGCTATTCACCGGTATGTTGATGGTGAAGAAGGCTGTGCATATGTGAGTGCCTGATGGAGGATTAAAACTAAACACCAGTAAAGGAGAGTATGCATAGATCAGCAAGAACATTAGACCTAGAGGAGAAGTTTGCAATGATGGTTCTGTAGGAGCAGCTGTACACCAATAGGGATGACACCTTCATGTACCTGTGAACTTGGTTGAGTACTTCAGGGGAGACATTAGTGAATGATAGCAATGAATAATGTTGATGGTGAGTGTCAGGGTGCGTTGAGGTGTAGAGGGTTGTGCATGAAGTGTCTACCAGTAGTTGCTTCAGTCAGTCACGTGTACTAGCCAGACATAAGTGGTGCGAGCGCATAACAAAAGTACTGAGAAGGAGGTCTTGGAGAATATACAGTAGATGACTTTATAATCAATCAGCCACTCACCTCTTGCTGTTCTGCCAGAACCTTGCATGATGGTACAAAGTAGTACTGCACACTGATGGATCGTCAAGGGGAGACTTAAGCCAACAACAACAAGCAAACATATAAAATCATAAACATTTAAATAATGGTAAAAGTACACTGTAAACCACCAGAACACGGTAAATCCAGACTTCATTGTCACTACATACCAATGGTGTAATGCTGCATCTATTCCAATGCCACACCACCATGCACCTAGAGGCGTTGCACTAGAAGGTGTATACACCATGCTGCAACATGCCTGAGATAAGGAAGAAAACCCACTAACAATACGAAACCTGATATGCTGTAAGACCGGGGCCCCCCTGCGAGCCATGCTGAGGGACCCCCCAACTCGGCAACAAATCACAGGTTGCGCCACACTCTGGGCCGGCCTAGAGTACCACACTTGCGCAATATGCACTAACGTGCTGCTGAAGGGGTATGCCACACACTGCACTAGGAGAAAGATATAAATACGTGTTTTAATACAATATACAGCACAATTTGAGAAAAATTGGCTAAAAAGCCACAGTGTTTGCTATTGTTTTGTAGGGTAACACCAATCCAATACAAGAAAGTCACTAACAGTGCACATGAAAATTAATGCTTGCTATTAAAAATGCCATGCCACAATGACATGTCCAACTAGCTGCACAATGTAGACTAGTGTAGACACATAATAACATTACATTAAAGCATGCCAGGCCACATTAAGACATACCTAGACTGGTTGCACCAAAATGCCAGTCGAAGCAATAAGACTCATCAAGAAGAGAGCACACATTCAAGCCTGCGTCTCTGCGGCCTCTAACAACACAGCTAAACTCTTTAAACTCTGCAAGGAACTGGCCAATCCTGTTGCAGTCTCTACCTCTCCTGTTCCCTCAACAGGCCCTCTGTACGGCTTTGGCCTCTCACTTCTCCGCTAAAAGGATATCCTGTCCACTATTTCATCTTCCTCTCTTGGCCCCCTTTGGCCATCTCTCCCTCTCCTCCTCCTTTCTCTCTAACACCTGATGTGATTTCTAGACAAGTGCCATCTATGGAAGTGTCGTCGAAACAGGTGCTCGCCTGGTCCTCCAGAACCATCAAGGACCACATTGACACCCTTGATCCAGCCTTGGCTGATTTCTGTAATTATTTTTTTTGCCACTGGAACTTTCCCCTCTCCCAAACCATTGGAAAAGCTGGCCAATTGCTAGCTTACTCTCCACGCTGAATTTGTTGGTTGTCTCCATGACCATCAGTCTGGCTTAAGAGCTGCCAGAGGCACGGAAACTGCTCTCCTGAACACGTGTGAAGATCTGATCTCTAACCTTGATTCCAGCATTCTTTCTGTCCTCATCCTCCTTGAACTTTCCTCTACTTTCGACACGGTCAACCACACCATCCTGATCAATCGACTCTGTGAGAACCTGGGCATCATGGATCAGGCCCTGGAGTGGCTGACCTCCTTCCTCTCTGACCGCCCCTCCCAAGTCCAACTTGGTCCCTTTCACTCTGCCACCTCTCTATACCTGTGGCGTTCCCCAGGGCTCTATCCTCTCACCGTGGTTTTTCAACCTCTACTTGGCCCCTTTGGTCCACCTGATCTCTACCTTCTCCTCTAACTTTCAGTGTTATACGGATGACACTCAGTTTTCATTCAGGCTCCCCTCAGCATACTCTCCTTTCTCGCTCATTCCTGGTGTCATCTTCAACTCCATTCTCTCTTTCTCTCTTCACATCTCGGCTGTCACCAAGAAGTCCCACTACCCGCTGCACCTCCTCAAAGGGACTCTTCCTTTTCTCACTTTCCCACAGAAGCTCACTGTTTCCAGAGCTCTGGTTCTATCTAGGCTGGACAACTGCAAAAGCCACTTTCTCAATCTGCCTTCCTCTACTCTCCGCCCTCTGCACCTAATCCAGAACAGGACTGCAAGACTTATCCTTGGCCTCAAGCCCAAGGACCGTATCTCTCCAGCCATGAAATCTCTCCACTGGCTCCCGTTGGCAGCCGCGAGAATCGAATACGACAAACAGAAGAAACGAAGGCGGACCATCGCACACGGGGGAAGCACGGAGATCACACAAACAACGGTAAGGCAACAAGGATGTTAGAGACTCGGACAGATTAGGACCGCATGATTGTGCTTTATCTGAAAGTAGAGGTTAAACATCTCTACGAAGTCAGTTACTACTAAGGGTTAAAACATTACTATTTTCACATTTCCCATGTAGACGTATCATAAAAACATTGGAATCCAGCGAAGGAGCACATAAATGACGAACATAACATTTGATATTCCGAAAGAAATAAGAAGGTAATAATAAGTTTGAATTTAAAAACGGATATACAATTGTTTAAAAGCTTACTACGTAAATAAGAAAATCGGAGAGACAAAAAGGCTTTTTTCAGAAAACAAGGCATTTTCTAGAAACAGTGGAAACCGAAAAGAATTATTGTCTCATATATATTGGATAATAACCATGTTTTCATGTTGGACTAAATGATTTGCATTAGTTTAAACAACAAAGCGACAGAAAGCAAATTAAACAGTGACGCAGGTTTTTCTTTTACAGGCAATTTGAAACACAGATGCAATAGAACAGTTACATATTTCAGTGATTTCCGAACCATCAATACAAGGATAAAAAACCAAAGCAAACAAATATCAAACCTAACAAGGAACAAGGAAAGGCAACTGAGTAAAGGAAACTCAAAGCAAAGAAATTGTGTAGAACAGATAAACATAAAAATCCTCCTGAAGAACCGTCAGATAAGTAGACGGGAACATGTGTCAAGGACACAATATAAATCAAAAGAGGACAAGTATAAAGAGGACACAAGAGGAACAAGCAAAAAGCAAGAGGATAAAGGACCTAAACAAAGAGAAAATAATGAGCACACCAACAGACTGTAAGACATTTATTACAGTGATAAACTAAGTGCATAACTGCAAGACACTTATTGCAGTAATTAGTCACATGTATGCTTAATAAAAAGGCGCCATTTCAATCAATACAGTATTGTTCTGTGTTTTTTTTTCAATTTTTCAACCCTTGGACAGCCTGAGGGAAACTGCATTTTGAATTAGAGCTGCCAGTTAGACTACAAAAAGGAAGAATCTTTAACTAAACAACTACACACATCAACAACATCGGGCGCCAGTAGCTGTCTTAAGGCTGTTGTTCTATAAATGTATTCAAGACCCTTTGCATTGTCCACTAGGCTTTCTGGGGCTGGGATCTGCACTACATCCAATGCTCCCTTCCTTTCCTTTTTGAGCCCTAAGGGTTAGATGCTTCTCCAGGCAGAGAGTGGGGGGTAGATCCCTCTCCCCTGCAGGTGCCTCCCTCTGGAATGACTTCCCTGCCTCTCCCACACTTGAGCTGGACCACTTGACGTTCCGGAAGCAGCTCAAAATGTTCCTCTTCTCCTCTGTTTTCTCTTTCTCCCTGACCTACCTGACCTACCTGTCTGCTGTACCAACTGTATGCTTGGTTACCCTCAGTCTCATTGTGTCCAGGCTCTTTCTTTATCAGTCACCCTTGCACTGCCTCCGGCCTACCACGCAGTTAGCGGCTGTAACTGTAACCCTACAGTCACTTGTTCTCCTTGCACTACCCAGAGCCGCGCTGCCCTGGCTGCACTTACTCAATGCATTGCTGCCCTGTTTTCCCCTACCCCTCTCTTTCATCTTGCACTTCTTGTTCTCGCACTTGCATGATCTGAATGACACAAGGCTTAGTAAGATCATTTGTCTTGTCCTCCCTCTATTTTCCTTCCCTAGTCTTGTCATGCCTAAAAACGCTTGTGTACAGGCGCGTTATATATGACTTACCATATCAAATTATATCCTACATCATTTTATCACAGATGCCCAGAAAAATATACAGTGCTGCTGTAAGAAATGGCTAGACTGGCAGAACCCAAATGCCAGTCTAGCCAGGTAATTACACTTAGCAGGACTGCTCTATCAGAAATGCCCAGTTAAAAAAACTTCATACCAAATTGAGGAATGACTAGACTGACTGCACCAAAATGCCACTAATACCACATATCATGCCTTCTTAGCATGGACACGGACGACCATTATGATATATTGCACAATCCCACCACCCTACACATCCCCTCTCCCGCCCATCCCCTACCCAAACCTCCAAAATCAGCTCATTGGCCCAGAATTACTCCCACGTCCCTCTTCCTTGTCCCAGTGCTTATGTATGAGGCTCCATGCTGGGAGTACTGGGATGAGGACAAGTGGGACTAGGAGTAATGAACATTACAGGTAGCTAAGTCAGGCATTACCTTCATGTACCTCTACCTCATCCCAGTACTTGTGTATGAGGCATAGTGCCTCATACACACGTACTGCCTCATACACAAGTACTGGGATGAGGAAGAATAGGGCTAAGAGTAATGAAGATTACCAATAAGTAATCAAGGCATTAAACACAAGTAGTGGTGCAACACCATTGAGCTGACTGGGCTTCAGAACTCCCCCCAACCCCCTGAAATTGTGGGCTATGTTGACTTGACCTGGTTAACCTACAGAGCAGTTGCCGGACAGAAAAGGACACAGATTTTAAAAGGCACCTGAGTTTTGCTGTTAACTAGGGCCCGTCCAGCAATTAATAAAGTACAGCATTTCACTGTTAGTACCTGCATTCAAATGCTAAATTAAGCAATTGAAATTGTGATGTGGGTTTAGTATATGCATGCCAGGTGAGCGATTGGAAGGGTAGAGAGGGAACAGGAGACCAGTCATTCTCACAGCAGTCTATAAGTGGGTGCTTTCAGACTTAAAGGAGAGAGTTAACTGCTTGTAACATTGAGGCTGCACTAGACTAGTCTCATTAGAATGTGTAAAGAAGTTAAATGCCCCCACACAAATAAGTTTGCTACCCCCCACCAGATGTGAAGTTCGCGCCCCTCCCAACATTTGAAGGGTTAGCCCCCTTGAAATGTAGGTTTTGTTGCACCCTTGAACACATGCACACACACCATTCACCGTATATACACACACACACCCAGCCATCTATACATTTAAGTGTGCATCCTTTCACTGTACACACACTACCAGCCATCTATACATTTAAGTGTGTACCCTTTCACCATACACTCACACAGACAGTCATCTATACATTTAAGTGTCCACCCTTTCATTGTACACGCACAGACACATACCCAGACACCCATACATGTGTGTGCACTCTTTCACCATACACTCACACACGCGCACGTCATGGGGTTGAGGGGAGTCATAATACTTCAAAAATAAATTGTTTCTTTTTGAAGTCACTCTGACTTCATAAAGAAATTATTTCCGGTAAGGACTGAACCATAACAGAAATAATTTCTTCATGAAGGCAGAGTGACTTCAAAAATACACCATTTAGTTTTGAAGTCATAGGGCTTCCCCCACCTCATGACATGGAGGCCTCCAGCCTAGGGTCTTCATGTCATGGGATGGGATGGGGGTAGCCCCCGGACTTCAAAAGGAAAGTTTGTTTTTGTATTCACTCTGCCTCCATAAAAAATAATTTCTTTATAAATGCAGAGTGAATTAAAAAAAATAATGAATAAAAAAAAAAAATCGAATTTTTTGTATTTGTTTATTTTACTCCAAGTGGGGCCCCTCAAAGGACATGTGGTCGTGGGGACCCCCGCACCATGGTGCTGGGCGGGCCCCTGTTACACCATTGTGAAAGACTAAATAGCCCACATACCAGCAGACATAGCAACATATTTGTGGATTCACAATGCTGTAGAACACACTAATAGTTGAACCATAAATTTGACTCAGCAAATATGATAAACATCCAGCATCCCACAAACACTGATAGGGATAAGATGTGCAACTCATTAGACCTGATACAAGTTGAATGAGCCACACCTCAGCTCAAACATCTGCACCTGCCACGGTCCACAAACGGTAGATCATGCTGCACACTCACAAACAACCATGAAAGCCGGACACACATTTATAAAGTGCAGTTACCATAATCAGTGAACAGTGGCCCCAGTAATCCATCAGATTAACATGACCATAACCATAATTGGAATCACCCCTGGGTGATTAATGACACCCTTAGCAATACTGACTGAGAAAAACGTTAGTAAATCCAGAGGGAACACACACAGTGCCCCGCTCCCATGCAAACATCACTGACATGTCAGCAAATGCCATGCACTCACCTGTCCGTGGAATTCACCTGCCTTTCATATTATGCACACCATCGGGAGATACTTTACCTAAATGGAATTAATGCAATTCAGAGTAACAGCACAAACTTCATGCACATACATGATCATAATCCATCACAGAAAGAAAACATTCATAGAACACATAGTGCAGGAGCAACACAGGGTGACACAGAGTGAATGGTCATTGATTTTGATGTGTACAGGAGTACAGTGTATCACACCAGAGAGAGGGAGAGGGAGAATGACACAGAGAGTGAATGACAAGGAAATGACAGATCAAGGAGTCCATGGCCTGGTTACCAGATGTACAATGACATGCTGCACAGCAAAGTCGGTGTGCCCATTGAGGTATCCACATAGGTAGGTCATACAGTCACATGAGCTCTAATCGAATTACCACAACGCCATGTGAGCATGCAAAGGACATATAAAACAACCAACACATGCAGCAAAGATGCCCAACAATGAAGCATGCCCAACATGCAAGACAGTGAAAAAGCTTACCGAATTACTGTGTCTGCATGGTGTAAATCCCGCAAGATCTTCACCAGTAAGTGTGTTTTCTAATTCATCAAAGGAAGGACAGTGTCTGGTGGAGGGCATGAGGAGTATGGACTGGAAATGGTGCAGTATGTCTCACACAGGACAGCTGTCACCGCCACATCGCAGATTACTGGAACAACATGGGAGAACATATTAAAACACCCATTGTGCAGTACCATTGACACAGCACAGATGTGTTACGGAACAACAAACCTATAATTACCTGTACATGCCATCCTGTACACCCCCATGCAAACATGCTGGATGACTTTACTAGGCATGCCTCGACGTACATCACTGCACATGTATAGACCATAAAGAGTTAATGGCACACCTCAAGGGCAATCAATACAAAAATGAACAAAGAACACAACTAGGAAAGGGCAAAACAAAATATGATATGCCAACATCTGGCCTGGGGGGTGAAAAAACAAGAGTAAAAATGTCCATCTTGGAGGGCGGGGCACCCAGGAAGGGGGAGGGGCAGGGTGCACATCAACTCCTACATGAGTGGATGTTGAAAAAAACGATTCCCTTCATGGGATCATGGAATGCACAGCTATCTTGGGTGGGGAGGCCTCTCGCTGATGTAGCCGCCTTCCTGTGTAGAATCCGAAGGTGGTAGTGGTAAGGGAGATTGACCGCATATAGCCCTAGCCTGGTCCTCTGTGGCAGTGGTCAGGTGGGACTCAGATGAAAGCCTTGGAGGTCCTCATGCAACACCTCACGGGATGCAAGGATTTACTCCAAGTGGACTGCCTCAATAGTTGATTCTTGATACACACGGTAGCCTGTGCAAAGTATTGAAATACAGAGAAGTAAGATAGCACTTAGATTTAAACTCAGCATTTGACCTGCATTTTTTAACATCCTTTTAGCATTTTTTTTGCACTTTTCTAGCTTTAAGAATAGCTGGAGAACAGTTCTACTGAAGTCTTTTTTCGAACTGTTTTCAGCAATGGGAAACAGGAATCCATTTAGAACTAACGGATACAACCCGTGTGGTTTATTTCAGAAACCAATTGTAGAAGCCTCTACACAGAAGCTAAAACTGCATTAACACATCCGCAAAACATCGCGGCAAGGAAAAGAACAGAGAGAGTTTTCTGACTAAGCTACTTGTAAGCTGACAAAAATGCCACCTTTTTAAGAACCCATGCATAAGGGATAAGCTATCATGATCTCGCCATTATGTTTAAAATATGTTTAAAATATATAGAAACCATAACCAATTACTAAAGAAAGGACACCACTCCTCTCCAAATTAAACGACCTCGCAGAGGAACTGCAATTACCAGAATGCTTTGTGTTTTCTAAGCTGAAGGCTGGAGTAGACTTTCTTGTAAATAAAATAATTTGTTGTTTGCAGATTCGGTAGGAATATCCTTCCTCCCAAAAAAATGATGCCCAACACATGTGGACATTTTTTCGCCTGCTAATCAAGAAAGCCCCCACACTAAGAAGACCAGGTAACCAAATGGACCCTGTAGTCTTTCTTGACACCTCTAAACGTGTCTAAAGAAACATAAATTGATTCTTTTTTAATGTTTCTTTATCAGCAGTTATTAACATCTTAAAGAAGAGGCCAGAAGAGTTCATACTTAGCTGAAGCCCATTCTAAACCCCCCTTATTGACCACTCCTGAAGAAAGTCCCAAGACCTACACAGAGGACTGAAACATGTCGAGAATCTTTTGTCAGTCTAATTAGTTAAACTGTCTGAGTGAATTGAAAATTCCAATGAAGGGACAATCTAATCCTAATTATTGAATAGAATTAGAATAGAAGAATTAGAGATTAGAAAGTCATTATCTCTAAGATCTTTTAGAATTGTATGTTCTTAATGTTTGTCTTTGTCAACACGTTACACTTGTATCTTTTTAGAGGGTTTAATCATGTATTTTAGACTATTTTGCTATCTCCATTAAAATTTGTACTTTTTGAATTAACCAATGGCATTCAGATGAATGGATAACTGTTGATAAAGGACTAAGTCCTATCTTTTCGAGTCTTGTGTAACCTTAAGTCCCAAAAACAAGATAGGACTCCACAATCATGGAATTTGGGCTCTCTTCATTGTATTCCTTATGCAGATGGTGCTCTACCTGTGTTTCTGGGGGATCATGGAATTGGCCACCCTATCCATGCCCTGCGCCAACATCTCATAGGAAGCTCCCTGTTGTTGTGCAACATGCAACATTGACTGCTCCCATACTGTCTCCCCAGTCGCCACACGTCCACCACGTGTCCGGGCCCCACGCCTGCCTGGCCCAAGGGAACATGGCCCTTGATGTGATGATGCTGTCTGTGGTTGCAGGACTGCATCCCTTAATTGGTCATCTGTACCAGGACACAAAACCAATACTGTGGAGCGTGACCCTGCAGTCATAACCAACACAGACCGACATGACAACACTGACCGGCCCTATTAGGGGACGTAACCCCCTGCAGATGCACAGGCTACAATAGCTCTAACACTTGATGCACTCACCTCCGACAGCATAGTGGAATGGACATCAGGTTCACCACCAGACCTACTGGTTTCATCGGAGTCGGTTACATACTGAACCATACCCCGGATGGCCAGCAGCACCAGTGGATTTTCATGGGCTGCCACAACACATCCTCCACTGGTGCTCTCTTGGAGCTCAGGCTCCCATTCCTCCTCTACCTCATCCCCTGCATCTAGTGGCTTATCACCTACACATGGACATATGAAGAATCATGTTAATTGCATCAACTACATACATAGGTATCACAATGCAGTCCTCTAACACATTGCCATGCATGGTACCATGCCATAATTTGCATACACACACTATGTACAAAAAGATCAGAGATCATGGCATATGCAGACTTGCCACTACATCCCATGTCCCTGACCATGTAAGCACTGCACACATTGCCAACAGACATTTATCTGTTTACGCACATCCTGTCCCATGGAACACCAAATAGTAGACTAAAACGTGCTAATTGTGACCCATCAAGTGGATATGCAACAGGCCATTAATGAACATGACAGAATGTGCACACACAATCACAGCCAAGTCCAATATAATTACATGTAACACCAGTGTACCAGTGTGCACAGGCAGTGCACACAATGTGGAAATGCCCTGAGTGTGGAGTCCCAGATGTGTGATGTGAAGAGAGTAATGACATGCACTGGGATTTAGGAAGAGGGGACAGTGACAAACAAGAGGGACAGGGCCATGGACCCATGGAGTGTGTGCTGAGTGTGGCAGGTCAACAGGGATGCCTCCTGACAAATATTTTACAAGGGGGTTAGTGCCAAAGCTGCGGCTGGTAAAATGCTATGTCACTCATGTCACAATGTCACTCCCGCTGTCAGTGTTTATGTAAGGTATGGGTAGCATGAAACCACCTACCGACATGTGTGGATGGACTTTCTACTACATGCAGTGCATGATGTGTAGTACATGCTTCAGACACAAGCACTTGACTGGCATATCTGAGTCACTAACATCACAGATGAAAATACTTAGATGCCACATTATGTTGGCATACCGGAAATGTCTTTTTGTATCTGACGGTTGGTGATGACTATTGTCCCATAGCCATGTTCAACAGATATGCAGCACATAGCTTGTAGGCACTTTGCAGTACACCAAGCATGAGTTAGTACACCATGACATGGTTCACCCATGGCAATCATACAAATGCAGGCAGAAGTGCAACACAATCATATTAATTTATTTAATCTACATACACATATTCAGGATGCTCACGCTTCATGTTTCCTCGTAATCTGGCAGGCCTCCCATGCCTTGCAGCAGATCCACATGAATCAACTTGCTCATGGCCTCTTCATGTGGTGTGAGCTCCTGTTCCTGTGGTGAGCCCCCTCCAGTCACCGGAGCAGAGGAGAGGTGTGCAACCAGCTTGTGTTTGGTTCGACGGTGGAGGTCATTCCACCACTTCATGACCTCACAAGCGGTACACCTCTCATTCCCCAAGGCGTTGATGCCATCCGTGACTCGCTGCCAGTAGACCATATGCTGAGCTGGCATATGTGTGCACCCTGGCTGCATGCACATGTCACGGTGGCGTTCATGCACGCAGTCCATGAGGATCTGGAGTTCATCATTGAAGCTACTCTTCCTCAATGTTGAGGTGTCGTGTACAGTGCATTGGGATTTAGCCATTTCCTGTTCTGCACGCTTTTGCCTCTTGGCATGTGGTGCAGACCCTGTGTGGCTGGGACCACTCAGGGCAGTAGTGGCTGGACCACTAGTGGCCTGGGTCATGCCATCACCCATTGATGTTAGATCAGTATCTGCCTCTGCAGGTCCCTCAACATGGGAACCGTGGACAGGGGATTTACCCAGACATCCTTTCCCCTTTGGGACACGGACAACAGCTGCCCCTGTGTGTCCATGTACTGGAGGGGCAACAACAGATACTGCTGCAGCTCCCTGACCCTGGTGGTGGGGACAGCAGCTACCCCTGCAGGTCCCTCAACAGGGGAGATGGAGACAGGGGTGTTACCCGGACATCCCTTCCCCTTTCGGTCACGGACAACAGCTACCCCTGCATGTCCGTGTACCGTGGGGAAACAACTGATGCTGATGCAGCTCCCTGACCCTGGGTGGTGGCGACAGCAGCTGCACCTGCAGCTCCCTGATCCAGTTGGGGGGTGACCACAGCTCTCTCTGTACGTCCCCTGTGTGATGCTGGAAATGCATCAGAGGGACAGGGCCTCTGAACCCTTGTCCTTTACTGCTTTTTATCGTGTGTTCTGTCATGTTTTCTGCCCAGGAGTCCATGTGGGACTCATGGCAGTGCAGCTCTCTCTTTTGGTTTGGTGAACAGACCCATGGGATACCCTTATGGCACCCATGGGTAGGGGTACAACCCTGTGCCCCTAGTGTATGTTTTTGGGCACCTGTGGGTGGCCCACAGAGCAGGGTATGGGCTGGTGGCAGCTCCATGCTGAATTTGACAGGTGCTCTGGGTGTCCTCCATTTTGGGATACCAAGGCCCTGCCATTGGGATCAGTTGATTCCTGATAGGAAACAAGATGGCCCCTGTGGCCTCTTGCTTTCTATTGCCTGTTACCTTGTTTCCCAAAGTCCTGGGAAGCCCTGACTCTGTCCCTTCCCCCTGACTGGCTGTTGGGTGGAAGTTCCATATATGGTGTTGTTGTGAAGGCCCAGCTAGACTGACTGGAGCCTTCCCAGTGACTGTATGTTGTGGGTACCTCCTGTGGGTGGGACCTGGGTGAATGAAGTGTGTGACCAATATACACTCCTTGTTGTGGTTGTCTGGTTTCTGGCATGAGAGACAAAGACTGAGACAGCCCTGCCCGAAACTGGCCTGAATGCAGTGTTTAGTGTTGAAAGGCTGGCTACTTGTCCCAATCCACATTCCTTGTTGTGAGTGTCTGAAAAGGAGGAGTGTGGCCTGAATGCACTGTGTGCCTGATTGGCTGACTGACTGCATGAATGCCCTTCTGTATGATTGGCTGCTGAGTGTGTGCCAGCAGTGTGGATGAGAGACAGAATAGTATATCTGGGGACCTCTCACGACGGGTTCATAAGGGTTCAGAAAGGTTCAGGGAACGTTCAGAAGCGTTCAGAAGCGTTCTGGAGCTGAGTCTCCACTCTAAGAGTAACTGGAACTGCTGATCCTCGACGTCCAGCTGGAAGAAGAAGACTTGCTGTGGCATTTGCTTCGACCGATCCGAAGGCTGCCGAAATCGTCGAAGACTGACCCGAGAGAGGACCTGGTAAGGCGCCCTCTTCCCGTGCTCCGAGGGACCATCGAGCACCGCTCCATCTTCGCTGAAGCGCCCTGGAAGACAGACCTTCGAAAGGCTGCCGACCCGAGACGGGACCGCCGAGGAGATCGAAGTGAAGCACCCGGACATCGCTGTGTCGAAGTCCATTGCCGTCGACCAGGGTTCGCAGGTCTGTGTAACCACTGGAGGCCCATCAAAGTTGTTTTGCCCAGCCGTGGGAACCACTTGACGCCGTGCCGCCGACGACCAGAGCCGTCCGCTCCTTTGCCTAAGAACATTCGAATCGAATGACTCCCTCGTCCGCACCGTCGACCGCTTTATCCTGCCGGAGAGAGTCGAGAACGACCAATCCGCTGAGGAGAAACCTGCCGGTGGGTTTCCCGCCACCCGAAGACCACAAAGACTCGAACGACTCGACGCCCTTGCTGGGCCTCCGTCTCCACAATCTTTGCGGTCCAGAACTATTGTCACCGAGGTGCCCCGCACGCCTCTGCCATGCAGGACGCCGACGCTCCGACGCCGACGAGCACCGCTCGGACGAAGCTGCTGCCTCATCGACGCGTTATACCCTGTTTGTCGACGGACGTTCGACACCCCCTTGTGTCCCCCGCTTGAAAGGGAAGGCATTCAAGAAGGGCCGTCGATTCCCCGTCGCCAAACACCGAGTTCCTCGACGCTTCTCGACGCCTCTCGACGATCCGTGACTCCCGCTTGAAAGGGGGTCGCTCAAGAAGGATCTGTCGACGCCTCTTTTAGAAGAACTCGACTCCACCAGGTACATTGGGGGAGTAAAAACATTATAGGAGGGAATAAGACTTGCAGAACAATATATGGACTGGGCTTGTGCTATATCTTTATTTTACAGGTTGCCCAGGTGGGGGGATCTTCACACAGAACTGTGTCCAGTGGTAGGGGCCAGTATTCTGCCTATTGCTCAACCATCTTATTTTCTCTCCTCTCTCTATTGCTGGTTTCACTCTATTGACCTGTGTGACATTGTTACAGTATTGTTGATGCACTTTAATGAGATCTAATACAAAGGGTGGTACCACTTTAGAATTGTATATATTTGCCATTGTTGATTTTCCTAAGTACAAAGTGAGTTATTATGATAAGTGTACATAACCTTGAATATTGATTATATAAAGACTGTGTTCTAACCAACACAGTGTGTGGACATTCCTTTGTGGGGGCTTGGGGACTACACTGTACTTAAGAACCAGCCTGCATCACCTCCTGAGAAGCTAGGCCTTAATTGCTCGTCCATTGCTACCGTAATAGAGAATCTTGGCTGGGGTATTCTGTGCCTCTCTTCTACCATATAGAGAGCAGAAGTACAGACACCCCCTACCGGTCTTCTTCACACTGGTGGCAGCGGTGAGATGCTTATGGTTTTAAGAATCAGTGTATAACCGTGCCACTTACAAAAGATATCTGCACTTTATTAAATTAAGGTTTAGTTGTGTACAAGATAACTGCATTACAAACAATGGAGTCTATTGCAAATGGCAAATTGACTCGGATGAGCTTGGAGGCTCTCCAGAGTGCTTGTGAAACCAGGGAGTTAGACTTTGTGGATAGGTCTAGGGCTGAGCTGATAGCTGCCCTGGTGGACTACCAGACTGATGGTGAAGCTCTTGATGAGGGGGGGAATGCAACCAATGAGGACTCTGCCCCTGGGGATTCTGCTGAATCTGTTTCTGGGAAGGCCGCCATTCCTGCTGCCTCTGTTCCAAACCCCAGCAATTCCTTGGAGCTTGAGTTATTAAGGATGAAATTGGCCTTTGAATACCGCAAGTTGGAAATAGATGCTGAACTTAAGAAAGAGGAGTTGGCTCAACAAGTGGAGCTCAAGAATAGGGATCTTGAACTCAGAAATAAGGACCTTGAACTCAAGAGCCAGGACACTGAATGTCAGAGAATCCAGCTAGAGAGAGCTAGAGTGGAGACTTCAGTTAAAACCAGTGAGAGTGTCAGGTCCCCAGTCACCAAGTTTATGAAAGATTTGGTTGGTGTATTTGTGGAGGGTTCAGATAACCTCCAATGGATTGAATCGTTTGAAATGGCTTGTGCGATTCATGATGTTGATAAAAGAGATTGGGCTAAGAGTTTGTTAAGCAGAGTGCCTCAAACTGGATATGACTGTATTCTGAAGCTGAGTGTGGAAGAAAGGGGTCAGTATGAGTGTATGAAGTCTGCTTTGATTGCCAAGTTTGGCAAGACACCTACCCAATACCTTAGAAGGTTCAGGGATTTTAAGAAAAGAGAGAATGTGTCTTGGGTTGACTGGGTGAGTGCTGCGCACATGAACATGATGGGGTGGATCGATGGATACAAGGTTAAGACTTTTGTTGAATTGTCCCACCTCTTGTTTTTTGAGCATTTTTCTGAAGCCTGTTCACCAGAGCTGCGTCAGTATGTGGCTGACCAGAACCTTTTGGACCCCTTTAAGCTGGCTAGGTTGGCTGACAAGTGGGTCTCCCACCGGGTGTCCCCTAAGGACTCCAGTGGGAAGGACAAGGACAAAGAAAAGGGGGCCTCTCAGAAAGCTGAGGAGTCCCACAAGCAGTCACAGTCGGGTAAACCTAAACCTTCCTCTCCCAATACCCAAAAATCTAGTGGGGATAAGTCATCTGTGGGTGGGAATAAGAGTAGTGGTCCACCTGCTGCAAAGCAGGCTCCAAGTGGTTCCAGTACCGTACCCCGCACTCCTGGCGCTTGTTGGGACTGTGGGGCTCTGGATCACAAAAGGGGTGACTCCAAGTGTAAAGGTAAGGCACTTGGAGTACAGGCTGTCAGCCTGACCTACCCTTACCCCGTGTCTGAGGTGGAGGCCACTGTCCTCCCCTCCTCTACCGGGATCACATTTGGTGCTCCGGTAGAGATTTCCTTAGTGTCCCTTGGGGCCTTGGACCAGTATGCAGAAGTACTGGCGACTATCCCACAGAACACCCGTAGGTTTTTGAGAAGTGTCCTCTTGAATGGCCAGCCTTCTACTGGTTTGAGAGACACTGTGGCAAGCATGACAGTGGTGGACAGGACCCTGCTTAAGCCAGAGGACTATGTAGGTGCTCCTCTGAGAACCACCAGGTTAGCTGGTGGGCCTCCCAAGGTATCGCCTGTAGCCTTAGTCACACTCATGATTGGAGACAAGACAGCAAAGCTTCCTGTCCTGGTTCAGGACAATGTCCCTGCTAACATTCTGTTAGGAAATTATCTAGTAGAGTTGGGGTTGATCTCAGATGGTCTTCCCATGACTGCTGCTGCAGTCACTAGGTCACAGGTGACACCGGGTCTGGCTGTGGGTCAGGTACCCGAGCCAAAGGCGAGGCCTAAGGCAAGAAGAAGGAAGACCAAGAAGGCCACCTCTGTGGAGGGAACACCTTCTCTTCCTGCTGTTCCGACAGCACCCATTGGGATCCATGCTCCGGATGGGCTGGGTCAAGTGGAAAACCCAAACTCAACTCCTGTGGGAGAAGAGACAGAAGACTCTCCTGTGGGAGAGGTTCTCAACCCGGAGGATCATCCCGACCTTCAATGCTTGTTAGCTGAAGGGGGACCCTCCCGGGCAGACTTCTGTAAGGGACAGAGAGAGTGCCACTCTCTTGAGGGACTGAGGAAACAGGCCCTGTCCCAGGCACAGGGAGAAGTGCCTAGGACATTCTGGATTTATTGGGAGGGTGAGCTCCTTGTTAGTGAGCCCACTAAGCCTCAACCTGGTGCCCTCAAGAGGTTGGTGGTACCCCAGGTTTACAGGCCCTTCCTACTGCAGTTGGCGCATGAGGTGCCCTTGGCTGGTCATCTTGGGACCAAGAAGACTAAGCAGAGGCTCTCTGCCCATTTCTACTGGCCACGGATGGGAGTAGAGGTGGAGTCCCACTGCAGGACCTGCCCAACTTGTCAGTTGTCTGGCAAGACTGGAGGTAGTGTCATTGCCCCACTGCAGCCATTGCCAGTGGTTGGCACACCATTTGAGAGGGTGGGCATCGACATCGTCGGTCCCCTTGACCCTCCCACTTCAGGTGGACATCGGTTCATCCTGGTCTTGGTAGATCATGCCACCAGATACCCTGAGGCAATAGCCCTTCAGACTGTTACTGCCAAGGTGGTTGCCAGGGCTCTCCTGGGCATTTTCACCTGTGTTGGATTCCCCAAGGAGGTTGTCTCTGACAGAGGATCCAACTTCATGTCTAGTTACATGAAAACCATGTGGAAAGAGTGTGGGGTAACCTACAAGTTCTCCACCTCTTACCACCCCCAGACCAATGGTCTGGTTGAGAGATTTAATAAAACTCTCAAGGGCATGCTAGGGGCTTTGGAAGAACCCCTAAGGAGGAAATGGGATCTCCTCCTGCCATGCCTGCTGTTTGCTTACAGAGAGGTACCTCAAGAGGGTGTTGGTTTCAGCCCCTTTGAGTTACTCTTTGGACATCCCGTGAGGGGGCCCCTCGCCTTGATCAGAGAAGGCTTGGAAGCCACCCCTTCAGGTCCCGCCAAGCAAGTGGGGGACTATGTGTTAGGCCTCAGACGGAGGATGACACAGATGATGGGTCAGGCAACAGCAAATCTCAAGGCCAGCCAGGAATTGAATAAGTACTGGCATGACCTTAAAGCCTCGCAAGTGGATTGGACTCCGGGACAGGAAATCCTTGTGATGGAGCCTACCAAGCCTAGAGCGCTGGCAGACAAGTGGACTGGACCCTTCAGGATCATCTCCAAGATGGGCAAAGTCAATTATCTGGTTGACATGGGAGCCTCTGGGGTAACCCCTCAGATATTCCATGTCAACAGGCTCAAGCCTTTCCACCGGCGAGCAGAAGTCTCATGTCTCTTGCTAGCTTCAGGGCAAGAAGAGGTTGAGAGTGAGCCCCTTGCTGATTTGCTGCATAGCAACCCTCAGGATGGCTCAGTGGAGGGAGTACATCTCTCTCCGGATTTGACAACAGAGCAACAGAGGGCCTGCAGGGCTTTACTCCAACAGTATGCCTCTCTGTTTTCACTGACGCCAGGCCTTACACCGTGGTGTAGGCATGAAATTGACACTGGTGACAGTGTGCCTGTCAAAAGCAGGTGCTACCGTATGTCAGATACCGTCAAGAACCACATCCAGGCTGAGGTCGCCAAGATGTTGGATCTGGGTGTTATTGAACCCTCAACCAGTCCCTGGTCCAGTCCAGTGGTCCTTGTCCCCAAGGCAAGTTCCCAGGCGGGTACCAAGGATTGGAGGTTCTGTGTGGACTACCGAGGAGTCAATGCCGTCACCAAAACTGACGCGCACCCATTGCCCAGGGCTGATGAGCTCGTGGACACCATAGGTGCTGCCAAATTTGTGAGCACCTTTGACCTTACTTCAGGCTATTGGCAAATAGCTCTGACGGACCATGCCAAGGAAATGACGGCCTTCTCAACACCTGAGGGACTCTACCAGTTTAGGGTCATGCCTTTTGGGTTGAAGAAT
The DNA here is from genome assembly GCF_040938575.1 of Ambystoma mexicanum. Classification (NCBI taxonomy): domain Eukaryota; kingdom Metazoa; phylum Chordata; class Amphibia; order Caudata; family Ambystomatidae; genus Ambystoma; species Ambystoma mexicanum. The sequence continues at coordinate 399,531,859 of NC_090930.1, read as the reverse complement.
GCCCCTGCCACCTTCCAGAGATTGGTCAACCATGCGCTCAGTGGGCTGGAAGCCTTTTGTGTGGCTTACTTAGACGACATTGCCGTCTACAGTTCCACCTGGGAAGAGCATTTGACACATCTGGATAAGGTGTTGCAGGCCTTGAAAAGGGCTAACCTCACTATCAAGGCCACCAAGTGCCAGATAGCTCAGGGGAAAGTTACCTCTCTTGGTCATGAGGTAGGAGGGGGTCAAATCCAACCTCTCTCCAGTAAAGTACAGGATGTACAGAACTGGGAGACTCCCACTACTCAAACCCAGGTGAGAGCCTTTTTGGGCCTCACTGGGTTCTATCGCAATTTCATGGCAGACTATGGAACCATAGCTGCACCCCTGACAGCTCTAACTTCACCCAAACAGCCCAGGAAGGTTAATTGGACCGAAGACTGTCAGAGGGCCTTTGATGGCTTGAAAGAAAGTCTGTGTAGGGCACCTGTGTTGTGTGCGCCTGACTACAGCCGACCCTTTATCATCCAGGCAGATGCCTGTGACACCGGAATTGGAGCTGTCTTGTCCCAGTTATATGACAAAGGGAGAGAACATCCTATCATATTCATCAGTAGACAACTCAAGGGTAGAGAACTTAGGTGGGCTACTGTTGAAAAGGAGTGTTTTAGCATAGTTTGGAGCCTTAGGTGTTTTAGGCCCTACCTTACGGGGTCTACCTTCAAGGTCCAAACAGATCATAAGCCCCTGAAGTGGCTTATGCAAATGAAGGGTGAGAATCCGAAATTGCTCAGGTGGTCCATTAGCGTGCAAGGGCTATACTTCACCATAGAGCACAGACCAGGGAAGAGTCACGATAATGCAGATGGCCTTTCCAGAAGGTATGTTGACCGTCTGGATGAGGGTGTCTATCCCGTGGGAGATTAGACACCCTCCACCTCAGTCTGGGGGGGGCGACTGTGATGCTGGAAATGCATCAGACGGACAGGGCCTCTGAACCCTTGTCCTTTACTGCTTTTTATCGTGTGTTCTGTCATGTTTTCTGCCCAGGAGTCCATGTGGCACTCCTGGCAGTGCAGCCCTCTCTTTTGGTTTGGTGAACAGACCCATGGGATACCCTTATGGCACCCATGGGTAGGGGTACAATCCTGTGCCCCTAGTGTATGTTTTTGGGCACCTGTGGGTGGCCCACAGAGCAGGGTATGGGCTGGTGGCAGCTCCATGCTGAATTTGACAGGTGCTCTGGGTGTCCTCCATTTTGGGATACCCAGGCCCTGCCATTGGGATCAGTTGATTCCTGATAGGAAACAAGATGGCTCCTGTGGCCTCTTGCTTTCTATTGCCTATTACCTTGTTTCCCAAAGTCCTGGGAAGCCCTGACTCTGTCCCTTCCCCCTGACTGGCTGTTGGGTGGAAGTTCCATATATGGTGTTGTTGTGAAGGCCCAGCTAGACTGACTGGAGCCTTCCCAGTGACTGTATGTTGTGGGTACCTCCTGTGGGTGGGACCTGGGTGAATGGAGTGTGTGACCAATATACACTCCTTGTTGTGGTTGTCTGGTTTCTGGCATGAGAGACAAAGACTGAGACCGCCCTGCCTGAAACTGGCCTGAATGCAGTGTGTAGTGTTGAATGGCTGGGTACTTGTCCCAATCCACATTCCTTGTTGTGAGTGTCTGAAAGGGAGGAGTGTGGCCTGAATGCACTGTGTGCCTGATTGGCTGACTGACTGCATGAATGCCCTTCTGTATGATTGGCTGCTGAGTGTGTGCCAGCAGTGTGGATGAGAGACAGAATAGTATATCTGGGGACCTCTCACGACGGGTTCATAAGGGTTCAGAAAGGTTCAGGGAACGTTCAGAAGCGTTCAGAAGTGTTCTGGAGCTGAGTCTCCACTCTAAGAGTAACTGGAACTGCTGATCCTCGACGTCCAGCTGGAAGAAGAAGACTTGCTGTGGCATTTGCTTCGACCGATCCGAAGGCTGCCGAAATCGTCGAAGACTGACCCGAGAGAGGACCTGGTAAGGCGCCCTCTTCCCGTGCTCCGAGGGACCATCGAGCACCGCTCCATCTTCGCCGAAGCGCCCTGGAAGACAGACCCTCGAAAGGCTGCCGACCCGAGACGGGACCGCCGAGGAGATCGAAGTGAAGCACCCGGACATCGCCGCAGTCGAAGTCCATTGCCATCGACCAGGGTTCGCAGGTCTGTGTAACCGCTGGAGGCCCATCGAAGTTGTGTTGCCCAGCCGTGGGAACCACTTGACGCTGTGCCGCCGACGACCGGAGCCGTCCGCTCCTTTGCCTAAGAACATTTGAATCGAAGGACTCCCTCGTCCGCACCGTCGACCGCTTTATCCTGCCGGAGAGAGTCGAGAACGACCAACGCGCTGAGGAGAACTATTTCCAATAGTTCTGGAAATAGTCCAGAACTATTGTCACCGAGGTGCCCCGCACGCCTCTGCCTTGCAGGACGCCGACGCTCCGACGCCGACGAGCACCGCTCGGACGAAGCTGCCGCCTCATCGACGCCGTTCTACCCTGTTTGTCGACGGATGTTCGACGCCCCGTGTCTCCCGCTTGAAAGGGAAGGCATTCAAGAAGGGCCGTCGATTCCCCGTCGCCGAACACCGAGTTCCTCGATGCTTCTCGACGCCTCTCGACGATCCGTGACTCCCGCTTGAAAGGGGGTCACTGAAGAAGGATCTGTCGACGCCTCTTCAAAGAACTCGACTCCACCAGGTACATTGGGGGGGTAAAAACATTATAGGAGGGAATAAGACTTGCAGAACAATATATGGACTGGGCTTGTGCTATATCTTTATTTTACAGGTTGCTCAGGTGGGGGGATCTTCACACAGAACTGTGTCCAGTGGTAGGGGCCAGTATTCTGCCTATTGCTCAACCATTGTTACAGTATTGTTACAGTATTGTTACAGTATTGTTGATGCACTTTAATGAGATCTAATACAAAGGGTGGTACCACTTTAGAATTGTATATATTTTCCATTGTTGATTTTCGTAAGTACAAAGTGAGTTATTATGATAAGTGTACATAACCTTGAATATTGATTATATAAAGATTGTGTTCTAACCAATACAGTGTGTGGACATTCCTTTGTGGGGCTTGGGGACTACACTGTACTTAAGAACCAGCCTGCATCACCTCCTGAGAAGCTAGGCCTTGATTGCTCGTCCATTGCTACCGTAATAGAGAATCTTGGCTGGGGTCTTCTGTGCCTCTCTTCTACCATATAGAGAGCAGAAGTACAGACACCCCCTACCGGTCTTTCTTCACACCCTGCTCCTGGAGGTGGTGCCAGTAGCTTCTGCTGTATGTTTAGACCCCAGCCACATCTGCCACCTTTCCTTCTCGGTCCCTTCCCACTCATGGGACAGATGGACTTGTACAATGGGAGGCAAACCAAACAATTGTCCTGGGCAATTGGAGTGAGGGGGCAGTGTACATGATGGAAAACGTACTTGTGTGGTCCAGTAAGGCTCAATATTACCCCTGTTGAAAATAAACAGGACGCGTAACGCACAGGCACCCCAAAAATCAAAAATGTGTGTACACGACACCTCGGTAGAGCCAGTAAAAAGTATAAGCGTTATGTGATACGCTGTGGCACCCAGCAACCCAAAAAATGCATACGCGAAACCCAGGAAAGCTACTGTAATGGTAATAATGAAGGTACGCGATACACAGGGGCACCCAGGGTATGAATAATGCGTAAGTGACTCACCGTTAGCCTCTCGAAAAAAGAAAAGTACATGCGCGTGTGCACGGAGGCAAATCCCCCACCAAAATAAGAAGTTTGCACTGTCACAGTATTGCGTGGCACCCCAAAAGGCTCTGCAATGCACTTGTCCGTCCACTCCAATCCGCACGTGCGGTTTAATTTTCTCCTATGCACTCCTTTATCCGGAATCTCAATGCCAACGCCCAGCGCGTGTCACATAACTTGCGCGATGAGTGCCTTTACTCTGATTTCACATGTCCATGCTAATTTGGAACACGCAGAGTACCATCACTCTATTTCCAGCTGCCCATGCGAGAGACATGGGAGACCCGCGCTCCTGCCTACAAGCCTTTTTACCTGCCTCCTACTGCCGTGAGCTGCCTCCTACGAGCCATCTGCTACTGTCTGCCCACTGTGTGTGCCTGCTGCCCACCTGCCCTGCAATGTGCCTGCTGTCCAGCCATTGCCTGTGCTCCTGTCTTTGGCCTTGTGACTACCTCAGCTTATTCGGAAGACTCCCAACATGCCATTCCATCACCGCCGCTCCACAGCCCCTTGCCCACCGAGACCTACCTCCGGGGTTGCCATGTCTCAAGCAACATCATCTGAGGTGAGTGGCAACCCCACGGCAGCGAGGCAGAGGGTCAACCTCCCTGGCAGAGAAGTTGACAGCCCTCTGCCTGGTGGAGCATGTCCTGGGGCATTATGATGCCCTCTTCAACGTCCCAATGCAAGTCAGCAAGGAAGGACGGAAGCTTATCTGGGACCGGATCGTGGATGCCATTAATGCTGAGGGGGTGGCATCCTGTGACTACCACCACGTGCACAAGCGCTGGGGGGACCTGAAATACAGAACCCACAGCAAGGGGCCGGATGAACACCACGACACGCGGGTCCTGGAGAAGTTCTACCCGGCGCCACACACTCAGGTCAGCGATTTGCAGCAACGTCTGGAGTCGTCAGGTGAGTGTCCATGTGTTGCTGGGCTCCACAGTGCATGTGCATGTTAATGTATGGTGGGAGTGTGCACCTTGGGCTTACAGCAAGTATGTCTCTTGTACGAGCAAGTATGTCTCTTGTACGGATGTCTGTGTGCATGTCCCAGACAGTGCTCTACATGTATTCTGTGAAACATGTGTTATTTCAATGGTCTTACATTTGCATTGTGTGTTGTACTGCAGCATTTCAGAATTTGCACATGGTTTGTTACATGTGGCTGAGACATGCCCGTGTGAGGAGTTTGCCAGATGAGGTGGTGTTGTCAACCTCATGTGCATTCATGGTGTTCATGTGTATGTGTATAAGATGTGACTGTGTGGCTGGCCATCACTCCTGGATGGATGTAACCGGTGCATTTCAATGTGTGACCTAGTCATGTTGTGTGATTGTTGTGGAGGGGACTTGGATGTGATTGCTCAGTGCACTGCTTGAGGACTGTCAGGTGATGTGTGTGCATGACATGTGTATGTATGAGCCCATAATGCATGCGTGTGTAGCATGCACAATTGACAGAGCCATGTCTCTGGATGTGAATGTCTGTTGTGAAGGACAGACATGTATGTGTATGTATGTACAATGCATGCACCTGTGTGTTGTGGAGGGTGATGATGGTTGTACTCTTTAGCAGTGTACTTCATGTGTCGATTTTTGCTGCCAGGCACACATCGGTGCAGTACCCTGATGTTTGTGTTCTATGTCTCGTTATCTGCAGTTGCGTTGGAAGAAGAGGGCGGAGACGGTGCTGTGGAACAAGGCAGCAGGGATGCCTCCACCAGGCATAGGTGCAGGGCCTAGCCAGGCTCCCTGGACACAACATCATCAGGGAGCGAGGAGGTTGGTGCTGCATCTGGATCATCGGCCAAAGCTGCTGAGGGGAAGTCCAAGAGGGCAAAGTTGGACGTGGACTCCTCGGCAGCAGGGGGGGACAGGTGAGCAAACACAGGGGCCATCCACTGCGGAAGAAGCTCGGGAGGCATCCAGGATGGCGGGGGTGGAAGAGGAGGGGACCTTAGTAACCCATTCCATGTGGTCAGGCGGGGGTGGTGAGGTGGGTGTGACTACTGTAGTCCTGCTCCTGAGGCATGAAGCTGTGCAGGTCTCTACGGAGGTGCCTGTGCAAAATCCTGTCCCTTGAACAGAGCCTACAGCTGTATGCATCTGCCGGCATGCCTCTTCCCAGACCCAGCCCCAAGCATCGGATGCTTCTACCCAGACCGACATCTCAATGCCAACGGCTGTTGCCATTCGGGACAAAGTGGGCCCATGCTGGTCAGTATTGGTAGGCGTACTTGCGACATACGTGATGAGGTGCGGGATTCCTGTCGGGTGCTTGCACATCATCTCAATAACATCTGGCATCTACTCAACTGGCTATCAGCATTCCTGGTCTCGGGTGTGCTGCATGGGCTGACCACTATTGGGACCCCCTCCTCATCTTGCTCCTCTGTGCTCCAGTCATCCTCCCGGGCTCCTTCCGGCCCTGATACCACCAGGACCCCCTGTGCACAAGTCCCACCCATGTTGGCCCTTCTGGTGGAGCAAACATCCCTGCATGACTTGGGTGTCAACAGTGGATCAGCTGAGGTGGTCACCATGCCAATCCAGGCTGTGACAGGAGCAATGGCAATGGAGGGAGAGTAGGCACCCAGGAGCAGGGCATGGGCCAGACACCCCTGGGTAATGTCATCAGCCCGGGGGCTGTCCACACGAAGCAGGCACCGGGTGCTATGGCAGCAGCAGGCTCTGAGGAGGAGGCTATTGTACTCAGGGCATACCATCTCAAGGGTGCAGGTATCCAGTGCAAATGTGGACATGGACCTGAGAACCAGGATATCTTCCATGTTCATACGATATGGGCAGCAAAACGGGGCAGAGAGGAAGCAGGCATCTGGAGCGGGCTGACTGCAGGGTGGTGTCACACATGATGGGGGCTAGGGTATCCAATGTGGAGGGGGCTGCCTGCAGGGTGGGTTCACGAGTGATGGGGGTTGGGGTGGGGGTGTCCCATCTGGAGGGGGCTGCTTGAAGGGTGGGGTCATGGGTGATGGGGGCTGGGGTATCCCATGTGGAGGGCACTCCCTGCAGGGTGGGTCACATTTGGTGGGGGTGCGGTGGGGGTGTCCTGCCTGGAGGGGGCTTCCTGCAGGGTATGGTCACAGGGGATGGTGGCTGTGGTGGGGATAGCCCGTCTGGAGGGGGGTGCCTGCAGGGTGGGGCCATGGGTGATGGGGGCTGGGGTATCCCATGTGGAGGGGGCTGCCTGCAGGGTGTGGTCACGTGTGATGGGTGTGAGGTGGGGGTGTCCTGTCTGGAGGGGGCTGCCTGCAGGGTGGGGTCACTGGTAATGGGGGCTGGGGTGTCCCATGTGGAGGGGGCTGCCTGCAGGGTGGGGTCACAGGTGATGGGGCTAGGATATCCCATGTGGAGGGGGCTGCCTGCAGGGTGGGGTCACTGGTGATGGCGGCTGGGGTGTCCCATGTGAAGGGGGCTGCCTGCAGGGTGGGGGTCACAGGTGATGGGGCTAGGGTATCCCATTTGGAGGGGGCTGCCTGCAGGGTGGGGTCATGGCTGCTGGGGGCTGGGATGGGGGTGTCCAGTCTGGAGGAGGCTGCCTGCAGGGTGGGGTCACAAGTGATGGGGGCTGGGGTATCCCAGGTGGAGGGGGCTGCCTACAGGGTGGGGTCACGGGTGATGGTGGCAGCTGAGGTGGGGGTGTCCCATCTGGAGAGGGCTCCCTGCAGGGTGGGGTCACAGGTTATGGGGGCTGTGGCATCCCATGTAAAGGGGGCTGCATGCCATGGATTGCGATGTGCAGACGCCCAATTTGGCTTGTGTGCGGCCGGGGATTGTGAGGAGTTGGGGAGCAATTTGGCTGGTGTAGGGGCTGGCCTTGCATGGGAGGGTACACTTTTTCTATGGGGTACGCCCGGGGATCGCGGGTTGCTTTTGCGCAGTTACGCTCGGGTGTGGCCTGGGATTGCGAGGTTTTGTCACGCAATTTGGCTGGTGTAGGGGCTGGCCTTGCGTGGGAGTCCACACGTTTTCTACAGGCTGTGCCCGGGGAAAGTGGGGTGTTTACATACGATTACGCTGGGGTGCTGCCGGGGATAGCGAGGTGTTGTCTCCTGATTTGGCTGGTGTAAGGGCTGGCCTTGCATAGGAGGGCACGCATTTTCTATGGGGTGCACACTGGGATAGTGGGGTGTTTCCGCGCGATTTAGCTGGGAGGGCTGTATGCTGGGCCAGGGATGGCATGGAGGCTTGCACCGTGTTGGGCATTTCACTTGCTTTTTAGTGTGCATGGAAGTGTGTTGGGGAGCGTTACTCACGCAACTTGCTGTTACTTGCGCGACGGCTACTGATGCCTCTGGGAATCCATGAATACGCATGCTGCGCAAGGATTTCTCTGTGCCACGGCTCGTGCAGACTCCTTCTTAGCGCGCAGCCCTTGCACCTTTTCTGCACCCGATTCTATGAATCGGTGCCAAAGTGTTCAGACATTATAAATAATCATGTTAAGGTAACAGCAAAATAAAATGGGTTAATAAATTAAGAAAATATTATAACAAAATAAAATAACATGATACGTATTGTGCTTATACCCTGCAGCCATTGTTGGATTATTACAGGGGATTTTCTTTTACCAAGGTTGATTTATGCCTGGAAATGTTTATTCCCAAGACGTTTTCTCTTGATAGATTAGAGGGATTCATTTGGAAGCTGATCCTTTATCTTGTGGTGCCACTACCGATAGCATTCCTGAGGGCAGAGTTTCGGCTTATAGTCCTGGGACTCAATTGTCAGCTATAAGAAGCTGATGTTGTTAAACAAGATTCTGAGTCTGTTGAAGGGTCTCTATTTGAAGATCTTGGAAGTGTCTGTCAAGCAGTAACATCATACCTGTCATGACCATTAGCTTGGGACCCCCAACAACCCCAATAACACAGGCTGGACCTCACTGGTGCAGAAATGGCATTCACACCAATCACTTCAATCCACTAGAAAAACCTTCCAAGATGGCCACCGACTTGAGACAAAATCAGTCACCCAATATGGCCACCAGTGGTGTCATGGATCAAGGGCACAGTGTAGTGCTCTAGGCAGCAAGGGCAGAGGACCAAGGGCTATTTAAGACATGCCTGTGCCTATAATCTTTGCTTTGCGTTACTTCTGTCACCAAGACAGCAACGCTTATCGTGTTTGTGTGTACTTGACCAGTGATATGCCTTGCCTATACTCACCACTGGCAGAACCCAGAGTCCCGCGCTATGCCTATACTTGCTCCGCACCATCTGGAAGGCAAGAAAATGCATCTCTAAAGATCCAATTTGATCGCTGCGCTGAACGCTCTATTTATAGGTGTGCAGCATGCTCTCACCTTAGATTAGCTCATGGTATCCCCTGCTCGCAGTCCATTCTGATTGAGCTTCTGCAAAGAAGATTAAAAACAATGTAAGCAGTTAACGTTTACAAAGAAGGAAGCATGTACAGCAGACAGAAAGAAGACATGTAAAGCAAGAGAGGCCTTTAAAATAGCAAGAATAAGACTACAGGAATAAAGAAACAAGAGACTTTACAGATAAAAGACTGTAGGAAGAAAGACACAAGAGACTTTACAGATAAAGGTTGCAGGAATAAAGACACAAGAGAGAGAGACTTTTGAAGCAGCAGGTACAAAGACGTAAAAGACACAAGCAGCAAGAATAAAGAGACACAAGCCACACGAATAAAGATACAAGAGACACAAGCAGCAAATGTAAAGACACAAGAGCACAAGAATAGAGACACAAGAGTCACAACCAGCAAGAATAAAGCAGTTAAAAAGGGAATCAAGACCAATCGAAAGCACTAACGCAAGCAATAGCACCAAGAGACTTCACAGATAAAAGACTGTAGGAAGAAAGATACAAGAGACTTTACAGGTAAAGATTGCAGAAATAAAGACACAAGAGATAGAGGCGTTTGAAGCAGCAAGTACAAAGACATAAGAGAAACAAGCAGCAAGAATAAATATACAAGAGCACAGGAATAAAGACAGAAGAGACAAAAGCAGCAAAAATACAGCAGCAAAAAAATGAAACAAGACCAAGACAAAGCACTACTGCAAGCCATAGCAGGCTTGGGCAGAACAGTGAAGCGCAAGCTGCAACAACCCATAGCACCATGGTGTACAGGGAGTCCAGCTTCACATTAGATAGTAATCAGGGAGCAGGAAGGGGTAGAGCGATTAAACCAAAGTGACACACACTTGTTCTGTTCCCAACCAACCCGGTGCAGTCAGTTCCATTCAATAATCACTAACCCTTCTACCCTAAACACTGCAGTACACCACTTCATAGCGTTGCACGCGATTTGGGTAGCAAGAGGTGTGGGGCATTCAATGAGATATCCAAATACCACCGCACAACAACAGGTACGTGGTACAATACCCTATAAATGAGTTCTACTCGGAATGCTTATTCGTTTTAGGGAATGTAGGTTCTACCAACCATAAGTTGATAACGAATCCCCTTATGGTCAAGAGGAAAATCGGAATTTGTGACTGGTGCACTCATTGTGATAGCCTGTTGAGAAATAAGGCATTATAGGCAAGTTAGATTACAATGTAAGAAGACACCGGGCTATTTGCTGTTGTTCCAGGACTGTGGGATAAGAGAAACATATATGAGGTTTCCGGTTCAGCAGAATACGTCATACTTTGGTTCTTGTGGGACCAGTAAGAGGTATACCACATACGGAGCGGTGGTGTCGCCTATGTCTGTTTTATATTGACTCCTGGAAACATTTGATAATGGAATGCCATAAAGTGAGCTTGCTTAGGGATACATGGTTGAAGGATTTGGTTTCACACATTACAGTTGATCGGACAGAAACAATATGGGCATTGCTTTTCACAGGGAACAATAAACATGGTATCACAGCACGGGTGCACTGCTATGATGGCTCAGTGGGATAAACGCATGTTGCTGTGATCTGTGTTTGATCTGCATGTCGCAGCTTCAAATCCCTGCAATGCCAACTCGGTCTTTCATCCTTCTGAGGTCCATAAATGAGTATTAATTTCGATTGGGTAATAATAGTAATGTATGTATGTCCTATATAAAGCGCTTTAGATTAAAGCGTTATATAAGAAACAAGTTATTATTATTAGGGGAGTACTTCAACTGTAAGGCGAAAGTCATGAATGATTGCTATTAGCTGGGATACAAGTGTTGTAAAAACAGTTTTAATCGGTGTTCTGCTGAATTATATGTTGCCAGCAATTTTAACCAGACGCGTTAGACATGCAATTCTTAGTTTTTATACAAATTGTAATATGTGGTGTAAGTATACTGATGGTTAATAATGATTAAGTGAATGAATTAGAATGAGCTTTAGAGATTTTAGAGATGCTTAGCTTTAATGAATATTTGGAAGATTGTGTTGCTTTTTTTGGAGAGGAGAATATACATACTTTTTAATGTACTAATGTATTACGGTATATTATAAACCAAATATACAAACCAAATTAAAAATATTAACTCACCCTGTTTTTGATTTCCAATATGTTTTATTTGCTATGAAATGTTTTATAATAAATGTGATGTCATGTGTTGTGTAGCTATCTGTTTGTATTTAATCCAAAATGTATGTCATAAGTATTGTATTGGGTTACAACATTTATCATTGTAGAGAATCACAGTAGTCATCCCATTTATCCACATCACATCTTCATTTATCCCAACAAGAACAAGAAAACAAAATGTCTCACCCCACTTACTCTAAGCTGTTATAACCTCATCCTTGTTTCCTTAAAAAGAGCATAGCAGCACACATATCGTATCCCCCTCCCCCATTGTCCATAACACATCAAGCAGAGCCCAGCTCCCTATTGCTAGTCTCGCTATTCGTTCCCCGTGTTATGTGATCTTCCCTTGTTAGCATTCCATTTGGGTCTAAAAATAGGTTCTACTATGTCCAACAGGTTTAGAGTTTTAAACCTATGGGGACATGTGGTGTATACAAAATCTGAACATAGGAATGTCATCACCAAACCCCGTTTGGGGGTGAAGTCTTTGCTCCCTCCTATCAAGCCACCGTTAGTTTCTCACGCACCAGAACAGACCACAATTTCGCCCACCAGATATTTATGTGTGGCTCTTCTCGATCCCGCTGTTTAATGGTGATAGTATCTTTGTAACCAAAAGCAATAATGTTATTGGCTCCCTTTCCCTAGTGAACATAGGGCAAGTCTCCCTTGTGGCTATACCTAGCAGCACCAGTCCCGGGTCAAAGGGAAATGCCCATCGCACCACACTTGAGATGTACCCCAAAATGTCTTTCCAAAAAGGCTCCATCTTAGGGCATCCCAATCAAATATGCAAAAAGTACTTCTGCATTCAGTTTGTTAATTTGAGCTTTGGCAAGGTACCATCTCGAAATGAACTGTAGCCTGCGCCTTTCACTTGTACTGCTGAAGCAGATCTTTTTTCTCTCAACCATGTGTCTTCCTACTTTTTTTGTGTAATTGGCCTGTCCAGATTTCTCTCCCATGCCCTCATGCATGCCCATTGCTAGTCAGTATTGGAGTCATCAGGAGCCAATTTGTAGAAGAGAACAATCCCGTTGTGATTGAGATCGCTGCAGCAAGCTTTTCAAAGAGTGTGAATTGTCTTACCTCTGCTTCTTTAATTTCGTTGCCCTATGCCCAGTACCTAATCTGATAATTCTGGAATCTATCCCATTCCCCTAAAGGTTTTGATTGCCCCATTCCTGAACAAATCTGAGTTGCACCAACCACTATTTTCTCTCCAACCCTGAAAGGCACCCTTCCCTATAACCAGCGTAAAGTCTAGGTTGCCATGGATTGGTGTAAGGGTAGATGGGAAGGAAGTCGGGGCTCTGCTTACTGCTAATCTGTCCCAAATCTGCAATTTTGTTCTCATCACTGGATTTGTATGTAGCAATGGCATCCCCATATGCCTGAATAACCAGTGGGCTTCCGACAGAGGTATCCTGCCCACCGCCGTATCCATATCCCACCATTGTTTGGATGAGTCAACTTGGGACCACTCCATAACCACCCTTAACTGTACTGCACTGTAGTATGTTTGGATGTCAGGGGCCTGGAGACATCGTCTTTTGGATCCTGCCATCAGAATCACCCGTGAGAGCCTGCTCTTCTTCCCTCTCCATATAAACATTATGATCTCTCTCTGTAGACCTTTGATCATTTGCTTCAGGACACCAATCACGAGTGTCTGGAAAAGGTACAAAAGATGTAGTAATAGATTCATCTTTATTGTGTTTATTCTTCTGAACCATGCGTTTGTGAGGTTTTTCCATCTAGATAAATCTTCTTTAATGTGTGCAAGTAGTTCTGGGTAATTAATGTCATGTAGCTTGTTAATATCTGCCGAGAGCCACACCCCTCGATATATTCTTTTGGGCCCATTTAAAGGGATAAGATGCTTGCTGGGTTGCTACGCCCTCATCTGTTGTTAAGTTTAGGATTTCAGATTCATCAAGGTTAGCCTGAAAGACTGATGAGGCCCCATAACAGGTCAACTCCGCTTGGATCGCCACTAGAGAAGTATGTGGGTTTTTAATTGACATGATGACATTATCCGTGAATATTGCTATTTTATCTTCAACACCCCCAAACGTGACCCCCTTTATCTCTGGGTTAGCCCTAATCTTTCTAGCAAAGGTTTCCATTACCAAAGCAAAGAGGAGAGGGGACAGAGGGCACCCCTGCCTAGTTCCCCTTTTTAGGGCCAACGAGCCGACAACACTCAATTAGCTCTGTCTCTGTGCTGTGGGCTACATATAGATGGGCAAGATCCATCACTCGAAGTTGGGGCCAAAGCCTGATTCCTGTAGTACTTCCCTCAGAAATGCCCAGTTGACCCAGTCAAAGGCTTTTTCGGCCTCTAGCACCATGAATATGGTAGGGTCTCCTCGGAATCTCATTGTTTTATCTATTATGTGTACACATTTCCTAACATTGTCAAATGTTTTACAGCCCTGTAAAAACCCCATCTAATCATGGTAGATGAGTGCTGGGAGCATTTCCTCCAATCTACGTGCAAGTATTTTTCGCAAACACCTTCTTGTCTAGGTTTACTGAAGTGATGGTGATCATTGTGTCCATGATGGTTCCTGATTCCAGGAATGAGTTAAAGGTCACTGCCATCAGCCGCAATAGCTCTCTGCTAAAGACTTTGTACAACTGACCTGCCAGGCCATCCATCTGGGCCTGATGCTTTATTGGACTTTAGAAGCTTCACAGCAACAAGAACTTCCTCCAGGGTGATAGGTCTGTCGAAGTGCTCCCTTTTCTCTGCAGTGATTGTCCTTAGGTTGGCCCGTTTACATATTCCTTGCCTCCAGCCTCATCTGTGCGGTCTTCTGCGTACAGCGTCTCATAGAATGTACAGAAAGAATACGCTATCTCCTTGCTATTCTGTAGTAGTGTACCCTGTGTGTTTTATATGGCTCTGATGCGTGCTATAACCGTCCTATTTTTTAAGGCATGACCCAATCATTTGTCGTTTTATTCACCTTTTCATAGTAGGTGCGTTTTAGATTTAATAACGTGCTCTCTGCCCTATTTGTCGCTAAGGTGTTTCTCTGTCTCTGTATCATAGTCATTTGCATCAGGGTCCTAGGCGAGCCTCCCTCTTTGTATCTTCGATGATCCATAGCTCTTTGTGGAGTTTCTTGCTTTCCTCTCTTTTGGGTTTAGCTAAATGGGTGCGCCAGGACAGGACATTTCTTCATATTACCTCCTTAATAGCATGCCATGTGTTATTGAAGGACGTGCCACCCTGTAGGTTGTCTGTGAAGTACTCCTTTATGTGTCTTGCAATTTTGCCTCGGATCATTGGGTCTCTGAGGAGGTGTTTGGGGAGGTACCAGGTATGGTGCCCCTTATCTGGTTTCTCAAGGTTCAGGTGCCATATAATCGGTGAGTGATCTGAAATTGTGATCTCCCCTATCTGTGCATCGATCCTGTTCCCCCACAGCTGTTGATCTCTGAAAATATAGTCAATCCTTGTATATGTTCTGTGAATGTGAGAGAAATAAGAATAGTATCTTGCCTCTGCATGTGCTTCACGCCATGCATCTATGTCTCCGAGATCTCTTTAGTCTCGCTTGAACCTTTCTGGGGACTGCATCCCTTGTCCTCTGCCTCCTTCCGAGTAGTCTAATGTTCTATCCATGACGTTATGTCCCCTCTGAGAATGATATCTCCTTACACAGATTTCTCCAGTTTACCTATTAGAGCTATCATAAAATCGCTCTGCGCCGTGTTAGAGGCGTATACCGATCCACGTGTGAGGGCCATACTACCCAACATCCAGTTAGCAAACAAAAATCTGCCCTCGGGGTCACACATCATATCAAAACATGCAGACCCAAATCGTTCTTACAAACCCCTGGACACAATCCACTAATTCTTGAAGTCTCTATTCCTGAGAAGCTCGTTATCTTTACCCAAAATATGGGTTTCCTGGATCAGGGCTATATCATTCTCCATGTCCCCCAGGTGCTGAAACATGTTGGTTCTTTTATTCAGAGCGTTCAAGCCTCTGATGTTCATCAAGAGTATTGTGCATTTGTAAGGCACTTATACATCAAGGAATTATGTTTCGAAGCACCAACAGGGTAACGCGGAGGGAACATGGGAGCGAAAGGAAAATATAATAACAATGAGGAGAAAAGACAGAGGCGGTCCTACTCGGCCTTGTAAGCATTCAGAAAGTGCAAGTGCAGAGGGAGAAGGGACTGGGGAGGGGGATAAGTGCTAGGAGTTGCGCAGTGGGGAAGTGCAAGGGAGTCAGTTATGATATGATATGTCATATGTAACGCGCCTGTACAGATGTGTCTCTCGGCGCGACAAGACAAGGGAGGGTACCATGAGCCCAGCCCCACCAAACCACCCCCGTTATCCACTGTACCTACCCTCCATCCTAGTTCACTGACCATTACACCCTCATAATGTGACCAATGGCCAGTGCTGATAGCTTGCAGTCATGGCCAGTCTCCACAATCCATGGGGCATGGGCTTCGGCCATGCCGCATTCCCCAATAGGCAAATCAGAGTAAACATTTGCCCTTGCCAAGGACATTTGCCCAGGCAGCAAAGTTACTTTTTAACACTTTCAAAAAAGTAAATCACAGGACAGATTTGCAAAAGGATGCTTTCAGGTCCTTACCAATGCTGATTGTATGAGTATCCTGCAGTCTTCTCCAGCACTTCAGGCTGTAGCTGCAAGCAGAATATATGTTCCCATTCAAACCTAAGGCTTCAGCCATGCTGCATGTCCCAATAAGCAAATCAGAGTACACATTTGTCCTTGCGCAGGGCCAGGCCCATTACCAAGGCACCAAAGTTATATCACAATTTTCTATTTTGACACTTTAGAAAAAATAAAACGCAGGACAGATTTTCAAAACGCTTTGAGGTCCTTGCTGATTCTCCTTGCAAATGTTTGCTGCAGTCCTGTCCCGCACTTCGGGCAGTAGCCACAAGCAGAATTATTTTCCTATTCAAACCTATCCCAATTTCGGAAAACGTTACCATATAGCTGGCACTTTAACCCCATTGCCTGTCCTCCGTGGTCATAGCCAGTAGCCATATGTTCTGGGTCATGGCCTTTCGAGCCATGATTCAGACAATTTAGCCACTGCCCATGCCACAGACTATACCTCAGTCACCAAAGGTATAACACTATTTAGTTGTAGCTACATTCTGACATATTTCAAAAAATAAAACACAGACACATTTGTAAAACCATGCTTCAGGTCCTTGCTGATGCTCCTTGCATGAGTTTGCTGCAAATCCATGCAGCACTTCGGGCTGCAGCCACAAGCAAAATATTTTTTCCCATTCAAGCCTAGGGCTTCAGCAATGCTGCATGCCCCAATAAGAAAATCAGAGTACACATTTGTCCTTGTTCAGGGCCAGGTCAATTGCCCAGGCACCAAAGTTATATCACAATTTTTTATTTGACACTTTAAAAAAAAATAAAACACGACAGATTTGCAAAACCATGCTTTGAGGTCCTTACTGATGCTCCTCACTAATGTTTGCTGCAATCCTGTCAACACTTCAGGCTGCATCCACAAGCAGGATTTTCTTTCCCCATTCAAAGCTATGCGGATTTCGATAAAACTTTACCACATAGCGATCCCTGCTGGCCATGCCAACTTTACCTCCCTTGCCGGTCCCTCGTGGTCATGGCCAGTAGCCAGATTGTCAGACTTGATTCGGACAATCTGGCCACTTTCCTTGGCCACAGGCTATACCTCAGTCTCCAAAGGTATATCAATATTTGTTGTACCGACATTATGACACTTTTCAAAAAATAAAATACAAACACATTTGCAAAACCATGCTTTCAGGTCAAATGGTCCTTGAACGAGTCTATTACAAACCTGGCCATGTTTTATTTTTTGACGTGTCAAAAAGTAAGTACATAAAATAGTCATATATCTTAGCCCCCACTTAACAAAATCCATTCACTTTTGTGCTGATTCGTAAAACGGCAACAAACTTATAAGCCATCTAAAAATGTTGATACCCCCTCAAATTTTGCCCCTCCTGACAAAATCCCACCAAACTTTTCAAAAACATTAAAATCGTTCTGCAAACATTTGTGCAGATTCCTCAAATGGTACAAAATGTATAAGCCTTTCAAATATTTTGGGACCCCCCCTCTAATTGTGCTCTCTCTTGGCGAAACAGCACCAACCTTCGCAAAACCATTCAGGGTCAGGTCCAAAATTATATTGTAAAATGTCATGCAGTTTCATTGAGTGACGCCAAAGGTATAAGCCATCCAAAAACAGCTTTTCACCAACCCTGTAATGCAGAAATATGCATCTATGTCTCCAAACATCTGAGATGTTCGAGTACATCACAGGACTGTACTGAACATCCAAACTGTTTGCGGACTTCGTAGAAGAAAAAACACCTGTTTTTATGGCTTTTTTATAGCCATATCACACCCCATCGTCATCACCCTTCCACTCCTCAGAGATTGTTTCATTAGTTTGACAAGTGCAATGTTGTGTTTTTTTACATGTTTTTACCACGATTTCCGTGAACAACATCTGCTCTCCGCAGATCCAACATGGCAACCATTTCCAAAAATATAACACATCTCATATTTTTAATTACCAATCGGCGAGCATGTATGATGTTCGCAGACATCACGCCGGACACTGATTGGTCCAGGATGGTGTCCATGGATTGAATAGGGAAGTGAGTCTGCGGACTGGACCCAGATATGACTAATTGTTTTGTACCTACTTTTTGTCAGTTTAAAAAAAAAAGCTATGGGACAGATTTACACCAAATTTACAAAAGCATGCTTTCGGGACCAAGCCACCACTCCTGGTTAAAATTAGGTGAAAATCCGTCCAGCGGTTTGGGCTGTAGGTGTGAGCAAATCTTTTTCCATAGCATCTATTAGGCTTTCCACACATTTTGGGATCCCTGTATAGCTTTGCCCACTCTTGACGAAACCACACCAGACTTCGCAGCATCATTCCAAGTGGGCCATATACGTATTGTGAGGATTTGTGCAGGGAGAGTGACGTTGTAAGGCACCCAAAAAAGTGCTCTTTTTATGAGTTGAGCAATTTAACCATAACTACAGTACCAATTTCGGTTGGGTGATATTGTATGTGAATATGTGCTCTGTAAAGTGCTTTGGATAAAGGCGCTACATAAATAACAAATTATTATCATTATCATTATAGTAATATACATATGTATTTGTGAAAGTGTGTTCGTATGTTAGGGGTTGGCTCCAGCCCCATAACAGTTGGTGGCCTAAAACATTCACTGAAGGTCGGCATACCAGTCTGGGGTGTACTGGCGATAGTGACATTTGATCAACCTCACCCATTCGCCCTGCACTTGGCAGGGTCCGGCCCTCTGCTATCAGTATATATATTTTGGGATATTGCAGATTTTGCGTTTGTTGGCTCCAGCCCCAGAACTGTTGGTGGGCTGACATTTTGGTCTGAGGTTGGCATACCAGTCTGGGTGTATGGGCCATAAATAAATCTGACCAACCCCACCCATTCACCCTGCACAATGTGGGGTCTGGCCTTTTGCTATCAGTATAGGCAATTTCGAGAGATTGACGACATTTCCAAAGATAAAAAGTTAGAACACAACATCAGCATATCAGTCTGGGGTGTACTGACGATAGTGAAATTTGACCAACCCCATCCATTCACCCTGCAGACGGGTGGAGCACGGTCCGGCCCTGTGCTATCAGTATAGGTGATTTCAGGAGATTGTCGATTTGGTGTTTATTCATAAATAGGAAGTTATGACACAATAAAACATGTCAGCTACAGGACAAGGAACGCGGGGTGGTACAGTAAGAGTTCATATAATTATGATTTTTTTTCTGGGTATGTGTTTATTTTTGTTTTGTAGTGAGTTGTTTTACTTATAGTTGTGTAATGTGCATGCTCTAAATGTATGGAAGCTGTACATTTATTCTGCATTACATGTCTGTGTACATTTTGTATAGAAGCTTTACATTCTTTTTGAGTGTGAGCAATGTAAATAACCTACATGTCTGTGTACATTTTGTATAAAAGCTGTGCATTCATTTTGAGCTTGTGTAATGTACATACTTTACATGTACAGGATTTTTTTTTTACATTCATAATAAGCATGCATAGTGAATTGTATGTTCATTCTGAGTGTTCCTAATGCACATACTGTATGTATGCAGTGCAAGTATGAATGTAAAGTGGTCGTCTATAGCGCTCATCTGCTAATAATATACAGAGCATACCTCTGTAAGTAAGGCGGGCAGGGTGTGTTAGTCAGGTAGCGGGAAGGCAGGTGCACACACCTTTGGTGTTGTTGGATGTCTGTGTGTTGATTTGAAAATGTCTAAGTTGTTTGTGGCTGGTACCGACTTGGCTGGTTGACAAATTGTGCAGTGCAAAAATTGACAGCATGGTTCTTGATAGAAGAGGGTAGGTTCTGAATCTGTTAAGTACACTAGACCTAGGAGGTTATCTTTAGGAGTATGGGAGGTGTAAGAATGGAAGATTTTAGCATTGAGGAGTTAGTTGAGGGATGAGGTGGGTAGAGAGTGAGGCAACAGTGTTGTCACTTCCTTGATCTTGGTGGAAGATTTCGCTGAGATTAAAGGTGCAGACCAGTGCCACGCAGGAGATGTTCCATGAGTCCGCTTGGTTTGCTGCAGATGGTAGCAGCAACAGTTTTGAAAAATGCGTGTCGTAAAGTAGCACAAATGTTTCTGGTGCACAACTCTTAGTCAGTTGTTATTATTTTTCATTTCTTTGAAAGTGGTTGTTTAAAAAGCTGAGTCCTGAGCTGTTTTTTGAAAGTCAGGTGTCTCTCCTCTGGCTGGATCTTGTGGGTGTTGATCAGTTTGGTGGGTAGAACTGAAAAAGAAGATGTTGAAGTTAGGCACTACCACTAGAGCAGCATTACTGAACATGAGTGTAGTGTTGAAACATACTTCTGAAGGAGGATGTGCCCTCTCTTTGATATGAACAATGGGCTATGCACAAGGTTTTGAAAGGCATCCTTTTCTTGATGGGTATGCAGTGGAGAGTATGTAATGCTGGCGTGCTATATTCAAATCAATTCATTCTGATAAGTATTGTTGCCGCTGCATTTTGGACTCTTTGACGTTCACTCAATAGCTAATCTGGCAGCCCAAGGTAGAGGCTGTTTGCATTGTCTAGTTTGTATAGTATTAGATAAATTATGGCTATGGCCCCATGGAGGAATATTAAGTAAGGTAATATATGGCATAGCATGCACAGCTTGGAGAAATAGCTTCTGATGATGTATTTGACCTATGGATGAAGAATGAAGGCGTTGTTTATTTTCACCCCAAGATTTATACCATTGTTGATAGGTTGGGGAAAGGTGCAATCTCGTCGGGCCACAGGATTGGGGTGGAGTTAAAAGCTGTAGGATTACAGAGCATCAGCTCTGTTTTCTAGGGTTTCGTGTCAGTCGGTTTGTTGTCATCCATGTGTCCACCTGTACAAGGCAGTATTTAATGTCCGGGGCGTTTGGTGATGAGTTGTCAATATATGTGTAGATTATTTGTGTATCATCGACATACTTATAATGGGAGATACCAGATTTAGTGATGATGTCTACTAGGGGTTCCAAGTAGATGTTTAAAAGTAGAGGGTACTCTGCAGGTGAGTGGGGGAGGCCCTGGATTATAGTGGCCCAATATTGTGGTTTCCGTTCCACGCATGAGGAGGGAGGTGATCCAGTGTAGAGCTGATTCTTTAATGCCAATAACTTCTAGTCTTTTTAGGAGGATGTTGTGACTGATGGTGTCTAAAATACTTTACATGTCAGTGGACATTTTGGACAGAAACAGTACATTCATTTTGAGCATAAGCAATGCACATACTCTACAGGTCAATGCACATTTTGGATATAAACTGTACCTTCTTAATAGGTGTGCATAATGTACATACTCTACTTATCCATGTACATTTTGTATAGAGGCTGCACATTCATTTTGAATATGTGTAATGTGCACACATGGCATGTTTGTGTACATATTGTATAAAATGTGTACATTTATTCTGATTGTGCCTAAAGTACATACTGTACTGACATCAAAATCTACCCTGACTTTCATTTTGTTTTCAGTAATGGCGTAATATATGAACTGTCAAACTCATATGCCTCATGGGTGCGAATGTCATAGGCAATCATGTTGCAAGTGCACGTGCTGTAGGAGCACATGCCTTAGAAGCACATGCCCTAGGAGCATGCCAAGTAACACAGTGTGTTGTTGGAACATGACGAAATAAGGTGTGATATGTGATACATCATTTATATCGCGCCTATACACAAGTGTTTCAAGACGTGACAAGACAAGGGAGGAAAGACAGACAGAGGACAAGACAAACGATCTTACTAGGCCTTGTGCCATTCAGATCTTGCAAGTGCGAAAGCATAACATGCAGGGTGAAGGGAGAGGGGAAGTGCTGGGGGGACACAGGGGGGATGTGCAATCAGGACAGCATTGCTCTGAGTAAGTGCAGCTAGGGCAGCACAGTTCTGAGTAAGTTCAAGACGGCAGGGGACTATAGAGGTTACAGTTGCAGCCCCTAGGTGCGTGGTAGGCCCGGAGGCAGTGCAGGGGAGACTGATCATGGAGGAGCCTGGTACCCAGTGAGTCTCTGAGGGTAGAAACCAGTTGGCGCAGCAAACAGGTAGGTCAGCAGTGACGGGAGAGAAAGAAAACAGAGGAGAAAAGGAAGGTCTTGAGCTGCTACCGGAACTTCTGGTGGTCCGGCTCAAGCCTGAGCGGGGCAGAGAGGCCATTTCAGAGGGAGGCACCTGCAGAGGAGAGAGATCTACCCCCCACTCTTTGCCTGGAAAAGCATCTGACCCCTAGAGAATTGGAGGGAGCTGAGCAAAGGGCTGAGAAGGATGGTATTTTGGAAGAGAGAGTTGGATGTAATGCAGGCCGCTTCCCCAGAAAGCCTTGTGGAGGATGCAGAGGTTCTTGAACTTGATCCTTGCAGCCACCAGGAGCCAGTGTAGAGATTTCAGGGCTGGAGAGATAAAGTGTCTAGGCTTGAAGCCAAGTATAAGTCTTGCAGTGCTGTTCTGAATTTGTTGAAGGGGGCAGAGAGTAGAGGAAGGCAGATTGAGAAAGAGGCTGTTGCGTAGTCCAGCCTAAAGAGAACCAGGGCTCTGGAGACAGTGAGCTTCTGGGGGAAAGTGAGAAAGGGCAGAATACCTGTGAGGAGGTGCAGCTGGTGGTTGGCCTTCTTGGCAAGGTCAGTGATGTGAGGCGAGAAGGAAAGAGTGGAGTGGAATATGACACCAAGGTTTTTTTGCCTCACAGGAAGGCAAAGGAAGAGGGCCCAAGGAGGGGGCTGGAGTGATAGAGTGAGAGCAGGAGCAGGGGTCCCAATGAGAAGGACACCAGTCTTACTGGCTTTAAGGCAGAGATCGTTGGAGGTGCAACACTCCTGAATCGAAGAAAGACAGGTGTGAAGTAAGAGTGTGTTGCATGTATAATAGGTGCTTGTTATCTTAAGAGCATGTGTCATAGAAGTGCATGCCATAGGAACATCTGTCATAGGAGCGTGTGTCATAGGAGTGTATGTTGTAGGGCAGCATGTGATAGGAGAGTACGTTGTAGGTCAGTGTGTCATAGGGGAGCATGTCAAAGGACTGTGTGTCATTGGAGTTCATGTCATAGGAGTGTATGTCCTAGGAACCTGTGTCATAAGAGTTTCTGTCATAAGAGTGTGCGTCGTAGGAGCGCATGTCAGAATGTGTCATAAGAGGGTGTGTTGTAGGAGTTCATGTCATAATAGCCCATGTCCTAGCAGTGCATGTTGTAGGAGCGCGTATCATAGGAGAATATGTCATAGTAGCGTGTGTCATAGGAGCATGTGTTATGTGTTTTAAGATAATTTTCTTCCTACCCGTATCAAAGCTTACATCAAAGCTAAATTTAATTTGACACAATGCCACCAGGACTGCCTTATTTGCATTTGATGGTCAACGCTTGCTCCCATCTTAGATTAAGGTTTAGATTAGGCATTTTTCCCAACTGCCTACAGTTTAATAAACACTCTTGAACTGTGATCACTTGTGTCTGTCTTACTTGTTCCCACCATGAGTTCCTTACACTTAACTGTGAAACCTATATGCCTGTTTGTACAGTTTGTATTACAAATGTCCATTCATTACATCTAGTGAAAACTGACATCAAATTGAGCCCTGGCTTTGATGTGTATTTGCAGGAAATGTAATGATGTAATATATGAATTGTAAAACTCATATGCCTTGTAGGTGAATGTGTCATAGGTGCACATGTCGTAGGTGCACGTGTCATAGGTGCATGTGCCATAGGAGCACATTGTGTGAAGCACATGCCATAGGAGCATGCATAGTAACAGTGTGTGCTGTTGGAGCATGTGTTTTAGGATGGTGTGTTGCAACAGGGTGTGCTGAAAAATGGTGTCATAGGTGGATGTGTCATAGGTACATGTGTCATAGGAGTGAATGTCATAGGAGCATGTGTTGTTGGAGCGTGTCATAGGAGAGCATTTTGTAGGAGAGTGTGTCATAGGAGATTTTGTGTAAAGCATGTGTGTCATAGGACCCTGTCGTGTAGGACTCTGTATTGTAGGTGCATGTGTTCTATGTGCATGTTTCGAAGGTGGATGAGTCATAGGACTGTATGTCATAGGAGTGTGTGTTTTAGGTGTAAATGTCATAAGAGTGTGTGTTGTGTAAGCATGTATGGTAGGAGTCATACAGTAGGACCATGTGTTGTGTGGCACAAGTGCACAAGATGTAGGTATGCATGTCATAGGTACATATGTCATACGTGTCTGTGTCTTAAGAGCATGACTTAGGAAAGTGTGCCGTAAGAAAGGGTGTCATAGGATTGTGTGTCATAGGAGTGTGTGTCGAAGGAACGCATGTCATAGGAGAGCGTGTCATAGGAGATTGTGCCATAGGAAAGCATGTCGTAAAGGAGCATGTCCTAAGAGAGTGTGTCACAGAAGAGCATGTCATAAGAGTGTCTGTTGTAGGACTGTATCTGCTAGGATGTGTGTCGTAGGAGTGCGTGTCATAGGAGTGCTTGTTTTAGTTGTATGTGTCATCAGAGTGTGTGTTATGAGAGCATGTGTTGTGGGAGCGTGTGTCGTAGGAGCATGCTTCGTGTGTCATAGGTGCATGAGTTGTAGGTGTGCTTGCCACAAGCGTGCATGTCAAAGGCGCCTGTGTCATAGCTGCCTGTGTCTTTAGAGCACGTCCCATAAGAGCATGTGTCATAGGAGAGCATGTGGAAGGAGAATGTGTCAGGAGTGGTGCGTATCATAGGATTGTATGTCACAGGAGGGCTTGTCATAGGAGTGCGTGTCAGAGCCTATATCCTACGAGCTTGTTTCCAAAGAGTTCATGTCATAAGAGTTTATGGCATAGGAGTGCATGTGGGAGTGTGTCATAAGAGGGTGTATTGTAGGAGCGCACGGTGAAGTGTCATAGTAGCGGGTGTTAAAGGAGTGCATGTTTTCATAATAATGTTGCCTGCATTTTGTTGCTTTACTGTGTATTGTGGTTTGATTTCTGGTGAATAGTGTATGTTGTAGTGTGGAGATAGTGGTGCTGTGTGCGTATGGTGTGTGTGTTTTCAATAATGTCCGAATGCTGTTGTGCATTGTACTGTGTACACAGTTGTGTTGTGTGCTTAAGATTTGTGTGCAATTTGTTATATGGTGTGTGTAATGTTACCTGCATTTTGTTGCTTTATTGTGTGTTTCAGTTTGATGTCTGGAATGTAGTATATGTTGTAATCTGCACATAGTGGCACAGTGTGCCTATGTAATGACTGTTTTTAATAAATTGCCTGCATTTTGTTGCTTTACTGTGTGTTGTACTGTGTACCCCAGTTGTGGGGTGTGCTTATGGTTTGCATCTGGCTTGTTATAAGGTTTGTTATGTGGTGTGTGCTGTTCTTGTATGGTGTGTTCGCTTTTAGGATATATGCATACTGTTTGTGTGTGGTTTGTATAGTTGGTGTATGTTATTCATTTATTTTATTTGAATAAATGTTATTGCTATTGCACATGCATTAAATATAGATTCATTTTAAATTGTCAATATGTCAATAATTTCTTGGTGTGCTTATGGTTAGCGTGTGGTTTACCATATCACATGTAGTGTGTTTCTTAACTTTTATAAGAAAAAAGTTTTGTCATTGCACATGCATCATATGAAGATACATCTAAAAACCTTAATATCTCAAAAGTCGATTTTCAAAAAATATTTGAGTGCACCAAGAAATCTAGGCACATTCCAAAAATTGGGGAAATCAAAGTGGGCAGATATTTGGGGCAAAACTATTTTTTTTCTATGCGAAAACCCCATGTTAAAAGCTGATGTTGCATGCACAAGGGGCGTCTCAAAATATTTCTGTGGAATATTTTTATATTCTTTCATGCAAGGGTTAGAACGTTATAGAGAAAAGTTATTTTTCGGAAACGCCATAGAAATTTAATCTTAAGGTTAACTATGTTATACTCTATCGAGATGGCATAATATATGTATATATATTAGACGTCCCACGGAAGCGGCCGTGTAGTTATGGTTTGAGTTGATAAACTCATAGGAAGACCCCTTTTTGGTGGCTTATAACTTGGCTCCCCCTGGAGGAATCGTCACCAAACTTTGCAAAAAAAGGATATGGCCGGCTCTGAATTTATTCGCCAAATTGGGTGAAGTTTGGGCAGGAGGGAAAAGTTATAGGGGGTCTGAATTTCTTTTTTTTGTCAATAGACTGAATGGTGAAAAACTTTACGCACGGCTACAGACCGAATGGCTGGACGGATTTTCACCAAATTTGCGACAGGAGCAGGGGCTTGGGTCAGAAAGTGTGCTTTTGTGTGTTTGGTGGAAATCCGACCAGTACGTTTGTTGCAAAGAACTGAAATGCACGTCCCCGAAATGTTTGATATCTGGGTCCGCTCCGCGGATCCATTTCTCTGTTCGCTCCATGGACAGAAGTGTCATTGGCTTGTGCTACAGCGTGCTGTCTGAGAACTTTGGACATGGCTGGTGGTTGGCTGGAGGGAAGCATGCTGTGCATCAACATTTTTAGGGCAACGCTGCCATGGTGTATCAGAGGACAGTGCGGTGGGGGAAGGGTCTGGAAAATGTACGGTATGCCATATGATTGCGGCAAGAAGAGAGGGAATGTTGGGAGAGCGAGAAGTGGTTCATGTGACATATGTACATAGGTGGAAGAAGATGGAGGAGTGCCTGCAGTATTTGTACGTATTGCACCAATTCGTGGGTACCTAGGCAGGCAAGTACTTTGTGTGGTGATTGAAGGCACGATAGCTTCTGCCGCAACCTGTTTGTGGCAACCTCTTTTCGTGGTGAGTGGTGGCAGGTGAATTTCAGAAGGGGAGGGAATTGCACATGAAATAGGTTGGGTGGGAGCGCGGTCGGCTGTGCTCTGCAGATGTAATGCGGTAATTTGGCACATGGTGGCATGCATGGGTGAATGAAGTAGCGGTGGGTCTGTGGAAGGATTCGACTATTGGGTGCATGGCTAAAGGCCATTGGCCGTCGGGCATGCACTGAAGAGCATAGGGCTGCAGCATACCCGCCGCAGCAAGGCATGTCTGACTCTGCATCCAGTAGAGGGTGGTGCTTGCATAGGTTGGTGTGTGCAGATTGGTTGGAGTATGCCCAGTGTTGTGAACAGAATGTGGGTAGGTTGGCAGCGACACAATAGTTTGTGAATGGAAGTGGGTACGCCCATAATACATGAATGAAAGTGCACAAGGGTGCAGGAGAGAGTGTTTTCTTTCTACATGATGGTAACTGTTTCAATTGTTGCTGCATATCTCCATGGCAGTGTGCAGGTTTGGTAGGAGTGCTGGTAGCAGTGTTGTGTATGTGGATTGTCGTAGTTGATGACATGTTGAAATGCACAGTGGCATTACTTTGCAGTGGGTATGTTCAAGGCCTAGACTATTGGGTGCATGGCCGAAGGTGTGTATGTTTGGTTTTGCAGGTAGGGTCACTGTTACAACACGGTAAAGTTGTTAATGTGTGGTTGGAGATGGTGCAGTTAAACGTCATGCAGTGCGGGCACACGGTGCACTGTTTGCATACTGTCAGTATGGAAGAGGGTATGTTGAAGTGCAGTAAAGGTTTTGATGTGTGGTTGGAGATGATGTAGTGAAAAGTCATGCAGTATGGGCACTGAGTGCAATGTTTGCATACTGTCAGTATGGAAGAGGGTATGGTTGAAGTGTAGTTTATACGTGCTTGGTTACTATGCTGCGTGCAGATTTGTTGAAGAAGGCCCAATGTCGTGAAAATGTTGTGGGTAGGTTGGCAGTGATAC
The DNA here is from genome assembly GCF_040938575.1 of Ambystoma mexicanum. Lineage (NCBI taxonomy): Eukaryota > Metazoa > Chordata > Amphibia > Caudata > Ambystomatidae > Ambystoma > Ambystoma mexicanum. The sequence continues at coordinate 399,504,214 of NC_090930.1, read as the reverse complement.
AATACTTTTTGAATGACTGTGGGTAGGGGTGGTGGAGGCAATGGTATGTTTGTGGATTCTGCTAATTGTGACCTGTTTTTGTGAATGGGTGTTTTATGGTGTGGGGAAGTTGGGGTGAAGTGCTGCTACCTACGTATGTTATGTTTGTGCATAATGTTAGCTGCCCACATGGGTGCATGCATGGATCCATAGTGTTGTGCTGGGTGTGGGCAAGGGTGGACTGTTGTGTGCATGGCCAAAGGTGTGCTGGGTGTGCCTCAGGCTTTGGTGACCGTGCACTGAGAGTGTTTAACGGTAAATATAGAGTGGTGTACAGAAATGATAGTGTTCAATGCAGAGTTTCAGTATGTGATTGGTGAATGCATGTTTGAAAATTTCACAGCAGCCAAGGAGGGAGTGTTGGAAAAATGCCAGTGCAAAGGGAAGAGGTATTGTGTCTGCTTTACTGGGGCGTGGCCCTCGCTGTAGCTGGGAAAGCACACATGCCACATCCTGCCCTACTGAGCATGGAACGTTTGCAAATGGAACTGTGGGGATTCTCCAATGAGGTGTCAAGGGTGTGGTTCACAGGAAGGGGCTGTGACATATTTACCCAAACTTTGATGCAGTGAGGTTGGCAGAGATGGACAGACGCTGAGTGCTGATATTGGGTGATACCTTTGTGCACGATCTGCACAGGTATGCCGTGGAAAGAGTGCAGGCATTTTGGGTCACAGTGTATGAGTGGGGTTTCAGGTGCATGGATTCCCTTTACACACGTGTGGCCTCTGTCGGTACTGTTGATGTGGCGGTCGTGCATTTTGGAGCACTACATTTGGCGTACATGTCATACTCATGTTTGCTCTCGCACCTAAAGAAGTTGATGACAGCAGTGATGCAGATGTTTCCCACTGCCAAGGTGATTTTCTCATTGATAACACCAAGAGGAGCATGGGACCATGCTGATGTAATTTGTCCACAGCCAGAGGTCAGGAGATGTTGGATAAAAAAAAGCATGTGTAACTTTATGTGCAGTGCTGTGATGTTCTGCACCGACTATGAAAGCATTAATAACCAGCAAGATTTCCAGTAGTTGTAAGTAAATGGTATTTTTTTTTACCTCCATTGGCAATGGTGTTTTGTTTGCCACTCTGCATGAAGCGTTGCAGAGAATCCTATAGAAATGTAAGAGAAGCGTTCATCTTCAGTTGGGAGAAATGTCAGGAGGAGAACCAAACAGACAGTCAGCAAAAGGGAGAACACAAAAATAAAAATGTATGCACACATGTACATAACAAAAACATGACAAAATAAATCCCCCAAAAAATAAGTGTTTTAGAGACAGTACTAAAGACACAGTCCCCTACCCTGTTTTACATACCCCCTACACCCTCTCCCCCTCCTAGCATGGTAACTCCGCAGATGCCACAGTACTTTGAGGATTAGACGTGCCACATCCGGCTCTTTTCAGGATGGCAGCTATGTCATTGGCACTTTGGAGGCTAAACCATTGCGCGATGTGGTTGTTGGTTGTGGTGTGTACAAAAGCACTGTGGCAGAAGGTCTGTTTGTACAGGGAAATGTAAGAGGCTATGGTGAAAGTGTGCAAGGTAAGGGGCAGGTATCCGATTTGCATGCATGCACTGCACGTACTTGCTTAACCTTGCTAACATACATTCCATGCTGCTTTTGTGGGATCAATTTTATGACATTTGTAGTACATGCATTACAGTGGAAAAACCATTTTGTGAAGTCTACAAGGTACGTGGCAGGCATCCTGTTGGTATGAATGCAGTGTGTGTATCATATGATATGATGTGATATGGTATTCTGTGGCTTTTGTAGAGCGCCTACAAAGAAGTGTGTGAAGGCGCAACGAGGAAAGGGAGGCGGAACAGAGGCCACACAGAGACATTGATCCCACTAGGCCAGGTGACACTGAGAGTGCACAAGTTAATGGGAAGGGGGAGGGCAAAGTAGAATTCATGGGAACAACAAAAAATAACAATACGTGCTACTACGCCCGGTTCTGGCAAGTGGAAGGATAAGTGTAGACATCAAGTGGTGGCTGGACTGTTAAGATTGCAGAAAACAGTCCCCATGTGCGGGGTTGTCAGAAGGCCAGTGCAGGGGTGGAACAGTCAGGAGGGAGATGGCCTGGGGCACAGATTACCTATCAACAAAAAAAAAAATTGCTCTTTTCAGAGCCACCCCTACAAACGAAAGCCCTTACCCTGGTTGACATTTCTTCCCCCATGCACGCACGCAGCACGAAACCCTCATCTGAGGATTTTCAGGCCTGTGGCCATGGAAATGGGACTGTGGAGGCTGAGGGATTGCGCAACGTTTCTGGGTGTGGTGTGTACGTTTCAGGACTGTTAGTGTTACATGGAGAGCGCACGTGCCACAGTCTGCATTTCTCACCATGCTGGCCAATGGAAATGCGACTGTGGAAATTTTCCATTCAGGTGGTCAGAGTGTGCATCACAGGAAAGGGTGGTCATATTTTGTTTCATTACTCTCTGTAGTGAGTCTGGCAGAGATGGTGAGACGCACAATTTCATAGTGGGTGATCCCTTTGTGCTAAATCTGCACCGGTATGCTGTGAAAAGAGGCTTTCATGGCAATTTGAATTTGGAAGAAGTGGAGGCTTTGTGGTGCGGTGTCGCTGTCCCTACTTTCAACCATTTTCTTGCACTATGTCAATGAGTGGCCACTTTTGCTACTCTACATGTGGTGGTCGTGCACTATGTAGCATTGCTTTTGGGTTCAATAGCTTGTTCACATGTGTACCGTCAACTCAAAAAGATAATGAAAGCAGTGAAGCGCATTTTTCCCACTGCAAAGGTGCTTTTCTCATGCATACCACCAAGTCCAGTATATAACTATTCCAATGAATGCTGTCGGCAGCCAGAGGTCGGAAGGCATCTTATCAACAGAAGCATGTGTTACTTCTTGTATGCTGCTGGGATGTACTCCTATGAGAATGACAACATTGGTTATCGATATGTGCACCTTCTCAGTGGAAATGGCATTTCATTGTCGCCCAGTGGCAATGCCATTTTGTTTTCCAATCTACAGGCTGCACTGAAGATGCTATTGTAAAAATGTGAGGTGAAGTACAATAAACAAAAACATTTATAAAAACCAGAAAAAATGTTTTGCATGGAAGCACCTTTAAAAAAAATACAACACGGCTCTTTTGAGAGCCACCACTACAAACAACATCCCCTACCCGGTTTGACATTTATTCCCCTACTCCCACACGCGCATACCTGGAAAAGTCTGCAGACATTGCAACAGTTGTAAGGTTGCAGGTGTGACATATGCCCCTTTTGCACATGGCATACATTTGGGCCTGTGGAGGATACAGGATTGGTCAATAAGGTTTCTGGGTGTGGAGTGCACACACAGACTGTGGTACACGGTATATTTGGTGTGCAAAATGCAGAGAGTGCGCTTATAGCTGTGTTTTGCACGAGCCACAGCGTACACTTTTTGGGCGAGTTCTACATACATTACTTCACAATGAATGCAAAACAGAATCCAGTGGGAGCTCAGTGTGGATTGTATCATGTAGATTTGTATGCGTATGGAATACTTACAATGAAGTGATTGATTTTGGTTTGTCTGTGTGAGACTTCAATTACATGCAATCACAACAATATTATTGTTGTCTATTGTGGACGGAAAATTGCACAACATGTAACACGATTTTCAGTGCCTTTTGTGCTGAAGGAGGCACCTGGCCAGGTCATACATCTGTTTCCGATCTGCTGCATAACTTTTTATCCCATTACCCAGACACCCATGTCGGCGCGTTATTTTTTTTTGGTCCGGAAATGGAGAAAGAGCGGTACATTGTTAAGAAGTGTATTTGTGCCTTTTTACGACTTGTGCAAATGTCGTACTTTACAAATGGGAATCTGACGTTTCACAGCACAAATAGTTTTCCCCACAAATAGCATTCCTCTTAATATTACTGCATTTCTGTTTTCTGCATGGCCTATAGAAATTGCCTTGCTGCCCTTTTTGGAAGTATAAGAATAATGTGTGTGCTAGCTGTTGCGCACTTGCGCTCTTGAAAACACACTCCAACACGTAAAACCATCTCTTTCAACAGCCACCTATTTCTACCCGTTTCGACTGCAGTGTTTTCCACAATACCACGGTTCCTTCTATTTAGCCCACATTCTGTGCAGGGTATACGATGCGTGCCACCCTGACTGCCTTCATTTCCACTTACATTGTTGCACTGTGAAAGTAGCTTTCTTTACTTACCTTTTCTCTTTTTCCAGTTCATTACTATTTCTTTTGGTCTTGTAACACATGCTACCGAAGGACCGAAAGGCAAGGGCCGGTACGCAAGGGCCCCCACCTACATGGATATCGTAGGGCTATCGTAGGGGACATGTACAGAGAGGGTAATGTTGGGTGGCCCTCACTTAAATAGCTGACACTCATTGTCATGCTCCCGGATGGACTGTTCCCAAGCACTTCAAAGTAGCTTCCCTCTGTAGAGTACCGGGTTGCAGTACATGCACACTACAATGCCTTTTGGCAGGTAAGGGTCATTAGTACAGCATATGGTGTACAAGGGTCTTTTAACGCTCCGGTGCCGTACAGGAGTGCCCATGTTGTAGGCCGCAGTATATGTGGAGAAGGTTGTACATGAAATTACCCTACTGTGGTTTTGGCAGTAGTACCCTGCCAACTGGTCCCTTATGCTTGCATTGCTGTTTTCGTCACATGTAGTATGGACAGTTCATGGTGCGCCTTTACCCGTAGAACTAGCATGTGAAATACAGCAATGCTTACAACAAGGAGAAACGCAGCTTAATAGGTGCAGGAGGAAGATATTTATTAAGCGGGACCCATGCGGCTACAGTACTGTTCTAACTACCAGTGCTATTCTTTGCTCTCCGAAGATGCTGCTGTTTGCTTACTTTTCTTAACATGCAATACTATGTTAGTGACAAAGCCACACCAGCTTTGCCATTTCACAGACTCACTACAAAATGTCACACCTGCAGTTAAATGTTATCTCCAACTCTTAGACCCACAGGGGAACCCTTGACACTTTCTGGCAGCATATTCATCAAACTATTGTGACATTTAGCAGGCCCACTGTACACTCGAGGTTGCTGTTCCTTGTTTTCCAGTGGGCCTCATACAGGCAGGCGTGGTGCAGCGACAAATTGGTAGGTTTGCAGAGCAACCCATGAGGTTGTGATCAGTAGATGAAATTCAGTAGCCTACCATATCAATCCGTACGGTTGGCAACAGAGGAGCTCTTACCAGCACTTAGAAGATGCCCTAAGCATGGACATATTTCTAAAACGGATAGAGGTGCGCTCCCACAAGTAATTAAAAGAGCTTTACAACATGCGGCCATGTGGCCAGTACTGAAGTCCTACGGATACCTACATTGTGATTGCACATATGCTGGCCACATGCAGAGTGCATAGGAAACCTCCACATTACTTACCTATAACTATCTCGGCTAGTAATGGGCGGCACAGATTCACCATGCTATGTTAACACAAAAAGAAACACCACTCTCAGGTTCACCAACACTTAACATGCACAGCTTTCATTTGTAAGATATACCAGCACTTTTAGGCTAGGGAAGGGTTAGCACAAATGGATAGGTACACAGGGAAATTTGGCCTTTCCAAAATTACGCGAGGAGGGCAGCCAAGCTATCAGTGACAAAACTTTCTTAACGGGACATTATGGTTTAATTGTGGTACCAAATACATATTACCTTTAAAGAGAACAGTATGCTAAAGCAATGTTCCGGTTACAATGTCCTACTTAAACATATACAAATAACTAACAAAAAATATTGCTAAAGGGATGTTATGGTGAAGGTGGGGTACTACAAACATATCACCTTTACTGCAAACACTATGCTAAAGCAACGTTCCTGTTACAGTGCCCTGCTAAAAACCTATGAAATTCACTAACAAAACCCATTGTTAAAGGGACATTATGGTTAAGGAGCGCTACTAAAAACGTATCCCCTTTACTGAAAAAACTATGCTACAGGAAGGTTCTGCTCACAGTGCCCTACTAAACACCTATCAATATCACTGGAAAAACCTTGTTAAAGGGACGTTATGGTTAAGTTGTGCTACTAAAAACATTTCCCCTTTATTAAAACAACTAGCCTAAAGCAAAATTAAGGTTAAAGTGCCCTACTAAAAACATATGAAATTAACTAACAAAAAACGTTGTTTAGTTTCCCTCTATGTGCCTCTGATGTCTATGCATTGTGGGTCTTCATATGTATTGTTTTTTACTAGCAGAAGTGTGTAGTAAGTCTTGAATTGTTAGCTAGTTATTACGTGTTTAACATTACACAATTACACCTGACATCTTGTTACCAACATTATAAACACAACCCATTATAGGGGATTTGCATCAAAATTAATTTCACATGTGATGTCATCAGTGATGTCATCAATGCCATTTGCAATGTCATCTTTGAGGTCATGGGTGTTAGTCCTTACAGTGCACAGTGGTGGCGCAAGTTATGGCTGCATACCTTACCATAACTGGCAAATTTCTGGGGGTTTTCGGTTTTACCTGTAACCATATTGTCCCTGTAGGAACATTTTTAATTTCATAGGTTTTTTAGTAGTGCAACATAACCATAACATCCCTTTAACAATGTTTTGTGTTAATATATATATATATATATATATATATATATATATATATATATATATATATATATTGTAAAAAAAGGAAAAGTAATTGCACTTCTCCACACGAGGACAGCACTCTTCGCGGTTAGGACGCCAGTATGGATCTCCAAAGAATAAATCAATTCACCATTCGCCAGAGGTTCTTATGCCATATCCAGTTTTATTCAAGGCATTAAACTTACGACGTGTTTCACAACGCTCCCGTTGCTTGCTCACATATACAACATAATGAGGTTGCAAACTGCTTTTAAGTACAGAAGGGCTCGATCTCTATGATTTCGCCCAACACATTTTGTCCTTCTTCTATTTCAGCTCTTGAAATACCCCATGACCATTCTATGTTGAATGCTGGCGGCCATTTTAAGATGTGTGAATTCCCATGCATAGTGCATTAAAGCTAATGCTTTTTTTAGAGATATCACAATTATTTTATAGGGCCGTTCATTGTATAGTAACAGGTTTTCATTTTCATTTTCACAATGGTTAAAATGTATTATTGCTGCAATGATTTAAAAATAAAACCTGCTCGCTGTGCAATTACATATTATTCCCAATCACAGCCTGGAGTTACAATCAAATGCTGGCATCATACAATTAATAAATTAATTAATTAATGGCACACTGCCCGAAATGGATTTTCTATTTGCCAACTGTATAAGTGTGAAGAGCTGTATTTTCCCAATCACTACGTATTTCGTAGGTTCAAGATTATAAAGTGCATAGTGCTGTAAACATAACTCTCAGTCCATTTATCTTAAAAACCTAAAGTGCATAGTGCAAAAGTGCTCTGTTAGTATCTTTAACATTAACCCTCACGCAATCAGTTGGCTTTTATAAATTATTTCTTAAATCAAAATTGTGCTAAAGTGCTCAATGCTAAACACATGCAGTAGTGCTCATGGCCGGCATTAAATATATAATGTAAAACCAGGATTAGGGCAATATAAACAGGGGTATATCAAAGGACAAGATGAATAAAATCAAACCTAAAAAGCTAAGCAATTCTCACTGTTCCATAAAAAGTCAACACACATATAAAATGTAGAAAAAGGTTAAAGTTAAAACAAGCTCAAATATCAAAATCAACAAAAAGTGTCTTTTTATGTTGCTGATTAAAGACATTATCAAGACTGAGGCATAAGAGAAGATTTATGTCCCAAGGAATGTATACAATTCTTCATCCAGGTTGTGTCCTCCTAGTTTCTTAGTTTGGAAGTCTAGGATAAATCGTGTCTCCATCTGGCATAATTCCAGCTCACGATTCCCTCCACGTGGATTGAGTTTTATGTGGTGAACTCCAAAAAATCTGAAATTGTCTAATTTGCTCTGGTGTTGGTCTCTGAAATGTACTGCCATTGGGTAGGAAACATCTACATTTTTGATGGCCCGCAATTTCACCTTGCCAATAGTACTTCCCACATACCAAAGGTTGCATGAACAAAGCAGTACATATACGACAAACTCTGTATTGCATGTTATTTTAGACTTCACCTCAATATTATGACCTAATATTGGATGTGTGTAGTTTGTTTTGTTCAGAGCAAATTGGCACGCTTTGCACTTAGTGCATTTGGAGAACTCAGTGTTCTTATTATTCAGCCATGTGGATACAGCGTAAGTTTCTTTCTTCGGGGACATGAAGCTGGTGACCAGTGTGTCTTTAATGGAGGTGGATTTTCTGTAGGTTATGTTGACTCTTTCTCTCATGAATGGAAATAAAGTTTCATCGGTTCTTAAGACATGCCAGTGTTTGTGTAATATTTTCCTTATTGTTTTTGCATGTGAGCCATATGTGAGTATTAGTCTCACATCGTCAGGTTCTTGAGTCTTTTCAGATGTTCGATTGGTGAAGAGTAATGCTGTTCGATCTAGATTTCTCGCTTTGATATAAGCTCTCTCAATGATTGCACTAGGGTACTTTTGTTTGGCAAAATTCCGAGCCTTGATCTTGCATTCTCTATCGAAACAATCTAATTTGCTGCGGTTACGACGGATCCTGACAAACTCACCGTATAGTATGCTCCATTTTAATGGAGTCGGGTGGTTGCTACTTGCAAATAACGTCATGTCAGAACTCGTTGGTTTTCGATGAAGTTCAGTGCTGATTTCTTTACAATCAGTTTTCACCAGTACATCTAAAAAGATTAGGGATTCACGACTGTGGGTTTCCGTAAATTGGAGATTCAAATTGCAAAAGGGTGTCAGGAAAAAGGTACAGGTAGGCAGATGAACAACACGCGCTAGTTCAATTTGAAATAATTTATTAGTATTTTATCTTCATATATTTATACTTACGGTCTATTAGACCTCAGTCACTCCAAGATGGCAGATTTTCCGTCATGCAGAACCATAGAGTTCTTTTTCAGTAAAATTTGAACTGTGTATCATGTGACGCATGAGTAACAGTTGGGAGGAGCACATGACATGGCCTATGAGTTAATATAAACACGAGAACACACTAGTTGGGAACAACTACAAGCCTGAGGAAGCTCGCGAGTCGAGCGGAACGCGTGGCGTTTTTCAACCCGTTGGGGTGAGTGGTGCCTTATGCCTGGTCTGACCAGCTATTGCTATGTATGCTTTTTATGATATTTTGCACAACTTTTGATAAAATAAAGGAAAATAATTTTTAACTTAGTAAATGGTCGTGAGTGCTTGGGCAAGTTTTGGCTAAAGTTGGAGGTGTTGTTCATCTGCCTACCTGTACCTTTTTCCTGACACCCTTTTGCAATTTTTAGAGCCCACCCCGCTCTAGCCCAACAGCACCAGCTCAATAATTGGGCAGGGCGCAGTCTAGGGGCTGACAAATGTTTTCCCATATATATATATATATGTACATATATATATATATATATATATATATATATATATTCAGTGAAAAAACTTTGTTAAAGGGACATTTTGGTTAAGTTGCTCTACTAAAGACCTATGAAATTCAGTGAAAAGACTTTGTCAAAGGGACGTTATGGGTCCAAGTAAAACCGAAAAACCCTTGAAATTCGCCAGTTATGGTAAGCTAAGCAACCAAACTCGCGCCACCACCGTGCACTGCTAAGACTAACACCCAGGACATCAAAGATGACATCACAAATGTCATTGATGACATCACTGATGACATCACATGTGTATGTACTTTTCATGAAATATGTGTACAAGGGATTCTTATAATAATGTTGCGAAACAAGTGTCAAGGATCATTGCAATAAATATCATACCCTAATTAGTGCATTGAACGATGCATTGATATAAATAGCATTCTATTATGGGGTTCTATCTAGTATACTAAGCTACTCATACAAAAACATAACATTGTGTGCAGCGTACAAGATGAAGGTATAATATTCGTAATGTTAATATGTTGAATATTGAAATGATAATTGTTTCATTAATAGATTTGTGTGTACTGTGAAATATGTAATAAGTAGCTAACAAAACACATGTATTACATAATTGCATTACTATAGACAAAACACAAAGACACAAGAACACATACCAATATGGGTATATACAGGGAAAGTGAAGTTAGCAAAAAAGCACAAGTAGTAGCAGAAACAATTCATAATTTAACTGATTAGTTTCATGCAAATAAATGATTGCTCTGTTTCAAAGCTGCTATTTACCCTATGTATATGTATCACTTAATGTGATTGGTCCCTAAGGAAAGTAGTGTACAATGTAAACAAATATGACCATATACAGGGAAAGTACAGCCATAAAAAAAAAACTGAACTATTAGAAAGTGCTCATAAGTCTATTGATTATCTTTATGCACAAAAAGGATTGCTGTCTTTCAAGCTTGTGTCTTCCCGTATGTATAAGTTTCATATGATGTGACTGGACATTAAGGGAATTATTGTAAGAACCTACTTGAAGGATACGTCTACAAATAAAATACCATTTTTAGTTTCTGACTGATACTGAAGAAAACCGTGCGGCCTAGATATGTCAGCAAAAGAAAAACGAGTGAGCCATACATGTGATGGCATCAGTGATGTCATCAATGACATTTGTAATGTCATCTTTGATGTCCTGGGTGTTAGTCTTAGCAGTGCACGGTGGTGGCGCGAGTTATGGTTGCTTAGCTTACCATAACTGGCGAATTTCAAGGGTTTTTCGATTTTTCTTGGAACCATAACGTCCCTTTCACAAAGTTTTTTCACTGAATTTCATATGTTTTTAGTAGTGCAACTTAACCATGACGTCCCTTTAACAAAGTTTTTCCATTGAATTTCATAGGTTTTGATTAGTGCAACTTAACCATAACGTCCCTGTAACATATTTTTTTTTTACTGAATTTTATAGGTTTTTATTAGTGCAATGTCACCATAACATCCTTTTCAATAGATGAAGACCACTAGCATCTTAAGTCCTCAAAGTGGGAACCCCGGGTGGTAAAAAAAAAAGATTTTCCTTCCTACACTGGCCACCATGGAAAGGGAAGGCGGGGTGTATAAAGAGAACACAACAGGGCATGAGCGGGGGTGGGGGGGAACAGGGGAGACACATGGGCATGAGTGGGGGGTGAGAGGGAACAGGGTACAAACGGTTCATGAGCAGGGGGTGGGGGGGAAAGGAAGGAAACACGGGGCATGAGCGGGGTGGGGGGAACACGAGAGAGACACGGGGCATGAGCAGCGGGTGGGGGGAACAGGGGAGACACGGGGCATGAGCGGAGGGTGGGGAGGAACACGAGGGAGACACGGGTTATGAGCGGGGGGTGGGGAGGAACACGAGGGAGACCCGGGGCATGAGCGGGGGGTGGGGAGGAACACGAGGGAGACACAGGGCATGAGCGGGGGGTGGGGGAAACCGGGCACACACGGGGCATGAGCGGGGGTGGGGGGAACATGAGGGAGACACGGGGCAAGAGCGGGGGGTGGGGGCAACAGGAGACACACGGGACATGAGTGGGGGGTGAGAGGGTACACAATGGAGACACAGGGCATGAGTGGGGGGTGGGGGGAACACAAGGGAGACACGGGGCATGAGCGGGGGTCTGGGCAACAGGAGACACACGGGCATGAGCGGGGGGTGAGGGGGTACAGGAGGGAGACACGGGGCATGAGCGGGGGTGGGGGGAACAGGGCACATGGGGTATGAGTGGGGGTGGGGGAACAGGGCGCACATGGGGCAAGGGCAGGGGTAGGGGGAACAGGGAGCACACGGGGCATGAGCTGGGGTGGAGGAACAGGGCGCACACAAGGGGCATGAGCGGGGGTGGGGGAACAGGGCGCACACACGGGGCATGAGCGGGGGGTGGGGGAAAGGAGAGAGACACGGGGCATGAGCGGGTGGTGGGGGAAAGGAGAGAGACACGGGGCATGAGCAGGTGGTGGGGGGAACAGGAGGGGGACACGGGGCATGAGCGGGTGGGGAGTAACACGAGTGAAACACGAGGCATGAGTGGGGGTGGGGGGAACACGAGGGAGACATGGGGCATGAGCAGGGGGTGGGGGCAACAGGAGACACGGGGCATGAGAAGGGTGTGGGGGGAACATGAGGGAGACACGGGGCATGAGCATGGGTGGGGGTAACACGAGGGAGACATGGGGCATGAGCGGGGGGTGGGGGCAACAGGAGACACGGGGCATGAGAAGGGTGTGGGGGGAACACGAGGGAGACACGGGGCATGAGCATGGGTGGGGGGGTAACACGAGGGAGACACGGGGCATGAGCGGGGGGTGGGAGGGTAACATCGGGCATGAGCGGGCGGGTGCGGGGAACACGAGGGAAACACGGGCATGAGCAGGGGGTGGGGGGTGGGGGTACAGGAGGGAGACACGGGACATGACCGGAGGCTGGGGGGGTAACAGGAGACACTGGGCATGAGCGGGGGGTGGTGGGTACACAAGGGAGACACGGGGCATGAGCGGGGGGTAGGGGGAAGAGGAGAGAGACACGGGGCATGAGCGGGGGTGAGGGGAAGGGGAGAGAGACACAGGGCATGAATGGGGGTGGGGGGAAGGGGAGAGAGACACGGGGCATGAGCGGGGGGTGGGGGGAACAGTAGGGAGACACTGGGCATGAGCGGGGGTGGGGGGAAGGGGAGAGAGACATGGGCAGGGGTGGGGATGGGGGGGAAGGGGAGAGAGATATGGGGAATGAGCGGGGGTTGGGGGGAACAGTAGGGAGACACGGGGCATGAGTGGAGGGTGGGAGGAAGGGGAGAGAGACACGGGCATGAGTGGGGGGTGGGGGTGGGGGGAAGGGGTGTGAGACACGGGCATGAGCGGGGGTGGGGGTGGGGGGGAATTGGAGAGACACACGGGGCATGAGCGGGGGTGGGGGGGAAGGGGAGAGACACACAGGGCGTGAGCGGGGGGTGGGGGGGAAGGGGAGAGACACACAGGGCATGAGCGGGGGTGGGGGGAAAGGAGGGAGACACGGGGATGAGCGGGGTGGGGGGAACGGAGAGACACACGGGGCACGAGCGGGGGCTGGGAGGAAAGGAGGGAGACACGGGGCATGAGCGGGGAGTGGGGTGGAGGGGAGAGACACGGGGCATGAGCGGGGGTAGGGGGTAACACAAGGGAGACACGGGGCATGAGCGGGGATGGGGGTAACACAAGGGAGAGACATGGGGACATGAGCGGGGGGTGGGGAGGAAAGGGAGTGACACACAGGGCATGAGCGGGGGGTGGAGGGGGAGGGGAGAGACACATGGGGCATGAACAGGGGGTGGGGGGAAGGAGAGAGACACACGGGGCATGAGCAGGGGCTGGGAGGAGGGGAGAGACACACGGGGGATGAGCGGGGGGTGGGGGGAAAGGAGGGAGACATGGGGCATGAGTGGGGGGTGGGGGGAAAGGAGGGAGACGATGCGCATGAGCGGGGGGTGGGGGGAAGGGGAGAGAGACACGGGGCATGAGCGGGGGGTGGGGTGAAGGGAAGAGACACACCGGGCATGACCGGGGTGGGGGGAAGGGGAGAGACACTAGGGGGATTCAGCGGGGGGTAGGGGGAAGGAGAGAGAGACACAGGGCATGAGCCCGGGATGGGGGAACAGTAGGGAGACACGGGGCATGAGCGGGGGGTGGGGGAGAAGGGGAGAGACACACGGGGCATGAGCGGGGGTGGGGGGGAGGGGAGGGACACGGGACATTAGTGGGGGGGAGGAGAGAGACACAGGGGCATGAGCGGGGGGGTGGGGGAAAGGAGGGAGACACGGAGCATGAGCAGGGGGTGGGGGGGAAGGGGAGAGACACACGGGGCATGAGCAGGGGTGGGGGGAAGGGGAGAGACACACAGGGCATGGGTGGGGGTGCGGGGGGAAGGGGAGAGAGACACGGGGCATGAGCGGGAGGTGGGGGGCGGGTGAGAGACACGGGTCATGAGCGGGGGTAGGGGGGAAGGGGAGAGAGACACGGGGCATGAACGGGGGGAAGGAGGGAGACATGGGGCATGAGCGAGGGTGGGGGGAAGGGGAGAGACATGGGGCATGGGTGGGGGGTAACACAAGGGAGACACGGGACATGAGCGGGGGGTGGGGGGTAACATGAGGGAGACACGGGGAATGAGCGGTTGTTGGGGGTAACACAAGGGAGACATGGGGCATGAGCGGGGGTTGGAGGGGGTAACACAAGGTAGACACGGGGCATGAGCTGGGGGTGGGGGGTAACACGAGGGAGACACAGGGCATGAGCAGGGGGTGGGGGTAACAGGGGACACAGGTCATGAGCGGGGGGTGGGGGGAAAGGGGAGAGAGACACACGGGGCATGAGCGGGGGTGGGGGAGGGGAGAGACACACAGGGCATGAGCGGTGGGTGGGGGGAAAAGAGGGAGACACGGGGCATGAGCCGGGGTGGGGGGAAGGGGCGAGACACACGGGGCATGAGCGGGTGGTGGGGGGAAGGGGAGAGAGACATACAGGGCATGAGCAGGGGTTTGGGGGAATGGGATAAACACACAGGGCATGAGCAGAGGTGGGGGGAAGGGGTGAGACACACGGGGCATGAGCAGGGGGTGGGGGAACAGTAGGGAGAAACGGGGCATGAGTGGGGGTGGGGGGGAATGGGAGAGACACAGGGGGCATGCATGAGCAGGGGGTGGGGGAAGGGGAGAAACAAACGGGGCATGAGCGGGAGGTGGGGGGAAGGGGAGAGACACGGGGCATTAGCAGGGGGTGGGAAGTAGGGGAGAGTCACACGGGGCATGAGCAGGGGGTGGGGGCAACAGGAGACACGGGGCATGAGAAGGGTGTGGGGGGAACACGAGGGAGACATGGGGCATGAGCATGGGTGGGAGGGTAACACGAGGGAGACACGGGGCATGAGCGGGGGGTGGAAGGGTAACATGGGGCATGAGCGGGGGGTTGCGGGGAACACGAGGGAAACACGGGCATGAGCGGTGGGGTGGGGGGTGGGGGTACAGGAGGGAGACACGGGACATGACCGGAGGCTGGGGGGGCAACAGGAGACACTGGGCATGAGTGGGGGGTGGGCGGTACACAAGGGAGACAGGGGAGCATGACCGGGGGGAAGGGGAGAGAGACACGGGGCATGAGCGGGGGTGAGGGGAAGGGGAGAGAGACACAGGGCATGAGCGGGGGTGGGGGGAAGGGGAGAGAGACACAGGGCATGAGCGGGGGGTTGGGGGGATCAGTAGGGAGACACTGGGCATGAGCGGGGGTGGGGGGAAGGGGAGAGAGACATGGGCATGATCGGGGGTGGGGGGGAAGGGTAGAGAGACACGGGGCATGAGCGGGGGTTGGGGGGAACAGTAGGGAGACACGGGGCATGAGTGGGGGGTGGGGGAAAGGGGAGAGAGACACGGGCATGAGTGGGGGGTGGGGGTGAGGGGGAAGGGGTGAGAGACACGGGCATGAGCGGGGGGTGGGGGTGGGGGGAAGGGGAGAGACACACGGGGCATGAGCGGGGGTGGGGGGAAGGGAAGAGACACACAGGGCATGAGCGGGGGGTGGGGGGGAAGGGGAGAGACACACAGGGTATGAGCGGGGTGGGTGGAAAGGAGGGAGATACGGGGATGAGCGGGGGTGGGGGGGACGGGAGAGACACACATGGCATGAGCGGGGGCTGGGAGGAAAGGAGGGAGACACGGGGCATGAACGGGGAGTGGGGTGAAGGGGAGAGACACAGGGCATGAGCGGGGGTAGGGGGTAACACAAGGGAGACACGGGGCATGAGCGGGGGTGGGGGGGTAACACAAGGGAGACACGGGGCATGAGCAGGGGGTGGGGGTAACACAAGGGAGACACGGGCATGAGCTGGGGGTGGGGGTAACACAAAGGAGACATGGGGAATGAGCGGGGGTGGGGGGTAACAGGGGAGACACGGGGCATGAGCGGGGGTGGGGGGAAGTAGAGAGAGACACGGGGCATGAGCGGGGGTGGGGGGAAGGGGAGAGACACACTGGGCATGAGCGGGGGGTGGGGGGAAAGGGGAGAGACACACGGGGCATGAGCGGGGGTGGGGGGAGGGGAGAGACACACAGGGCATGAGCGGTGGGTGGGGGGAAAGAGGGAGACACGGGGCATGAGCGGGGGGTGGGGGGAAGGGGCGAGACACACGGGGCGTGAGCGGGTGGTGGGGGGAAGGGGAGAGAGACACACAGGGCATGAGCGGGGGTTTGGGGGAATGGGATAGACACACGGGGCATGAGCAGGGGTGGGGGGAAGGGGAGAGACACATGGGGCATGAGCAGGGGGTGGGGGAACAGTAGGGAGACACGGGGCATGAGTGGGGCTGGGGGGGAATGGGAGAGACACAGGGGGCATGCATGAGCAGGGGGTGGGGGGAAGGGGAGAAACACACGGGGCATGAGCGGGGGGTGGGGGACAAGGGGAGAGACACGGGGCATTAGCAGGGGGTTGGGGGAAGGGGAGAGTCACACGGGGCATGAGCGGGGGTGGGGGCAACAGGAGACATGGGGCATGAGAAGGGTGTGGGGGGAACACGAGGGAGACACGGGGCATGAGCATGGGTGGGGGTTAACACGAGGGAGACACGGGGCATGAGCAGGGGGTGGGAGGGTAACATGGGGCATGAGCGGGGGGTGCGGGGAACACGAGGGAAACACGGGCATGAGCGGGGGGTTGGGGGGTGGGGGTACAGGAGGCAGACACGGGACATGACCAGAGGCTGGGGGGGCAACAGGAGACACTGGGCATGAGCGGGGGGTGGGGGTACACAAGGGAGACATGGGGCATGAGCGGGGGGTGAGGGGAAGGGGAGAGAGAGACTGGGCATGAGTGGGGGTGGGGGGAAGGGGAGAGAGAGACACGGGGCATGAGCGGGGGGTCGGGGGGACAGTAGGGAGACACTGGGCATGAGCGGGGGTGGGGGGAAGGGGAGAAAGACATGGGCATGATCGGGGGTGGGGGGAAGGGGAGAGAGACACGGGCATGAGCGGGGGTTGGGGGAACAGTAGGGAGACACGGGGCATGAGTGGGGAGTGGGGGGAACAGTAGGGAGAGAGACACGGGCATGAGTGGGGGGTGGGGGTGGGGGGAAGGGGTGAGAGACGCGGGCATGAGCGGGGGTGGGAGTGGCGGGGAAGGGGAGAGACACACGGGGCATGAGCGGGGGTGGGGGGAAGGGGAGAGACACACAGGGCATGAGAGGGGGGTGGGGAGGAAGGGGAGAGACACACAGGGCATGAGCAGGGGTGGGGGGAAAGGAGGGAGACACGGGGATGAGCGGGGGGTGGGGGGACGGGAGAGACACACGGGGCATGAGCGGGGGCTGGGAGGAAAGGAGGGGACACGGGGCATGAGCGGGGAGTGGGGTGAAGGGGAGAGACACGGGGCATGAGCGGGGGTAGGGGGTAACCAAGGGAGACACGGGGTATGAGCGGGTGTGGGGGGTAACACAAGGGAGACACGGGGCATGAGCAGGGGGTGGGGGTAACACAAGGGAGACATGGGGCATGAGCTGGGGGTAACACAAGGGAGACACGGGGCATGAGCGGGGGGTGGGGGGTAACAGGGGAGACAGGTAATGAGCGGGGGGTGGGGGGGAACAGGGGAGACACAGGGCATGAGCGGGGGTGGGGGGAAGTAGAGAGAGACACGGGGCATGAATGGGGGTGGGGGGAAGGGGAGAGAAATGGGGCATGAGCGGGGGGTGGGGGGTAAGGAGAGAGACACACGGGGCATGAGCGGGGGGTGAGGGGGAAGGGGAGAGACACACGGAGCATGAGCGGGGCGTGGGGGGAAGGGGAGAGACACACGGGGCATGAGCGGGGGCTGGGAGGAGGGGAGAGACACACGGGGGATGAGCGGGGGTGGGGGGAAAGGAGGGAGACATGGGGCATGAGTGGGGGGTGGGGGGAAAGGAGGGAGACGCGGCGCATGAGCGGGGGGTGGGGGGAAAGGAGTGAGACACACGGGGCATGAGCGGGGGGTGGGGGGAAAGGGAGAGAGACACGGGGCATGAGCGGGGGGTGGGGGGTAAGGGGAGAGACACACGGGGCATGACCGGGGGTGGGGGGAAGGGTAGAGACACTAGGGGGATTCAGCGGGGGGTAGGGGGAAGGGGAGAGAGACACAGGGCATGAGCGGGGGATGGGGGAACAGTAGGGAGACACGGGGCATGAGCGGGGGGTGGGGGAGAAGGGGAGAGACACGTGAGGCTTGAGCGGGCAGTGGGGGGAAGGGGAGTGACACAAAGGGCATGAGCGGGGGGTGGGGGGAAGGGGAGGGACACGGGGCATTAGTAGGGGGGAGGAAAGAGACACAGGGGCATGAGCGGGGGGGTGGGGGGAAAGGAGGGAGACACGGGGCATGAGCAGGGGTGGGGGGGTAGGGGAGAGACACACGGGGCATGAGCGGGTGGGGGGAAGGGGAGAGACACACGGCATGGGTGGGGATGTAGGGGGAAGTGGTGAGAGACACGGGGCATGAGCGGGAGGTGGGGGGAGAGAGACACGGGGCATGAGCGGGGGTAGGGGGAAGGGGAGAGAGACACGGGGCATGAGCGGGGGGTAGGGGGAAGGGGAGAGAGACACGGGGCATGAGCGGGGGGAAGGGGAGAGACACGGGGCATGAGCGGGTGGTGGGGGTAACACAAGGGAGACAAAGGGCATGAACGGGGGTGGGAGGTAACACGGGAGATAGGGCATGAGTGGGGGGTAACACAAGGGAGACACGGGACATGAGCGGGGGGTGGGGGGTAACACGAGGGAGACACAGGGCATGAGCAGGGGTTGGGGGTAACACAAGGGAGACATGGGGCATGAGCGGGGGTTGGAGGGGGTAACACAAGGGAGACCCGGGCATGAGCTGGGGGTTGGGGGTAACAAAAGGGAGACACGGGGCATGAGCAGGGGGTGGGGGGTAACAGGGGACACAGGTCATGAGCGGGGGGTGGGGGGAACAGGGGAGACATGGTGCATGAGCGGGGTTGGGGGAACGGGAGAGACACACGGGGCATGAGAGGGGGGTGGGGGGAAAGGGAGGAGACACACGGGGCATGAGCGGGGGTGGAGGGAGGGGAGAGACACTCAGGGCATGAGCGGTGGGTGGGGGGAAAAGAGGGAGACACGGGGCATGAGCGGGGGTGGGGGGAAGGGGTGAGACACACGGGGCATGAGCGGGCGGTGGGGGGAAGGGGAGAGAGACACACATGGCATGAGCGGGGGTTTGGGGGAATGGGATAGACACACGGGGCATGAGCAGGAGTGGGGGGAAGGGGAGAGACACACGGGGCATGAGCAGGGGGTGGGGGAACAGTAGGGAGACACGGGGCATGAGTGGGGGTGGCAGAATGGGAGAGACACAGGGGGCATGCATGAGCAGGGGGTGGGGGAAGGGGAGAAACACACGGGGCATGAGCGGGGGGTGGGAGGGAAGGGGAGAGACACGGGGCATTAGCAGGGGGTGGGGGGGAAGGGGAGAGTCACATGGGCCATGAGCGGGGGGTGGGGGAGCAGGGTTGAGATTCATGGGGCATGAGCGGGGGGTGGGAGGGAAGGGGAGAGAGAGACGGGGCATGAGCGGGGGTGGGGGGAACAGTAGGGAGACACGGGGTATGAGCGGGGGGTGGGGGGAAGGGGAGAGACACACAGGGCTTGAGCAGGAGTGGGGCGAAGGGGAGAGACACACGGGGCATGAGCGCGGGGTGGGGGGAAGAAGAGAGACACACAGGGCATGAGCGGGGGGTGGGGGAACAGTAGGGAGACACAGGGTATGAGCGGGGGGTGAGGGGGAAGGGGAGAGACACACAGGGTATGAGCAGGGGGTGGGGGAAGCGAGAGACACACAAGGCATGAGCGGGGGAAGGGGAGAGACACACGGGGCATGAGCAGGGGGTGGGGGAAGGGGAGAGACACACGGGGCATGAGCGGGGGGTGGGGGGAAGGGGAGAGAGACAAGGGGCTTGAGTGGGGTGTGGGGGAAAGGGGAGAGAGACACACAGGGCATGACCGGAAGGTGGGGGTGGGGGGGAGGATGGAGACACGGGACATGAGCAGGGGGAACGGGAAAGAGAAACAGAGCATGAGCGGGGGGGTGGGAGGAACACACGGCGAATCAGCGAGGGGGGAACATGGGAGACATAGACCATGAGCAGGGTGTGGGGGGAACAAGAGAGAGACACGAGGGCCTGTGCCTCACCGCCTTTTCGTGGCCAACGCAGCCCACATCTACACTGTACAGGCAGCAGATCCCGCTCCGATAAACAAAGATGGCGGGCGTCTCTGAAAATAGACGCACTGCACGCTTCACGGCAGCCAATAGAAAAGCACGTCAGTTGTCCGCAGACATCACGCAAGCTGCTTGCCCAATCACTGTCCTGTCCGCGGAGCGAACAGGGAAGTGTTTCCGCGAAGCGAACACAGATATCACAAATTTTTTCTGAACTACTTTTTGGTCATTTAAGAAAAAACTACTGGATGGATTTTCACCAAATTTGCAAAAGCACACTTTCGGGACCAAGCCGCTGCTCCTGGTCCAAATTGGCAGAGTGGGCCATATACTTTTTTGGGAAAGTTTGGTGAGGATTCGTCCAGGGGGAGCAAAGTTATAAGCCGCCCAAAAAGTGCTCTTCCTATGGAAACACCAACCTAACCATAACTACATGGCCACTAACATGGCCATGTAATATATATATATATATATATATATATATATATATATATATATATATATATATATATATATATATATATATATATATATACACATATATACATTCAGTGAAAAAACTTTGTTAAAGGGACGTTATGGTCCCAAGTAAAACCGAAAAACCCTTGAAATTCTCCAGTTATGGTAAGCTAAGCAACCATAACTCGCGCCACCACTGTGCACTGCTTAGACTAACACCCAGGACATCAAAGATGACTTCACAAATGTTGTATGTATGTACTGTGACACAGTACTCTGCAGGGGGGAGCGACTTCGTAGTGCTTTTGAGACTACCGTCTCAGAGCACGAGAAGATCTGCTCACTACCCAAACAAAACCCACTCTACATCTTCCTCTCTCAGCTTGCCCTTTCTTATCCCTGTGGTTGGTGTCCCCCCCTTTACCTTCCTTTCCCCTCCTCTCCTAGTGTGTCGTGTATAAAAAACCAAAAAAAATACAAAATATCAAAAGTAAAAAAAAAAATAAGGCTCTTTTCGGAGCCACCTTTCACAGTTAAAAAATAGAACTGAAAATAAATGAAGCAGGGCCCTTTGTATTTTTTAGAAGTCCGCAGACAGTTCGCTAACATTTAAAAAATTGGGTTGCTACCCTATCACAAACATTGCAATTTTCTCTGGGAGGAAGTGGTGGCTCTGAAAAGAGCCTTTCAGAGGTGTTTGTAAGTCAAAAATTATAAATGCTTAACACCTACTTCAAAATGGATGTTGTAATTCCAAAAAAGGTCGCAATGCATTTTGTACATTTCTCAGAAAAATCTGATTGCCACCATAAGTAAGATGGACTCCGTTTTTGCGAAAAATGTTTGTACTACGAAACAGAACATTTTCATTGTGAAAAGAAGACATGCCAAATTCTTTTAGAAAGGCACAAACAGCTTTATTAACATTGCGCCTTGCTTTTTCCATTTGTGGACCGAATGAAGAAGAACAAAGCCACATTTGTTTCTGCGTAATCCGTGAAAATATCACTTGAGAATTAGGAAACATGTCCATAACCTTCCCAAGTCCTTCTTTCATAGCAAATTACAAAAAAATTCCAGTCACATGTCTTAACTGTTCCCTCCACAATGAATTACAATTATGTCTGGATGTTGCTCTGTCTCCAAAGTAGCACAGAGAGGTAGCAAGCCCAACCACTTCATTCCATATCCATGAATCTCCCAAAATCCCAAAATCCATACAATCTTTTTCCTAAAATACACAGTCATAGCTTTCTGTTGTTCTCTCAGCAAAAACAGTATATGAGAAAATCTCTTCTGGCACAACACACCCACTAAACTTTCCTGACCAATCCCTTTTAATACTCATTCTCATTTGCATGACTTCTGAACCCAAAAATCCGCAGATGTAACTCCCGATGTCCGCGAACTACCGCCATGTCCGCGGACATATCGTAACATGAACAGCCATTCTACCGTTTTCACTGCACTCTCTCTGCCATTCCCTCATTGGATGTAGCTAATAAATCACATGACCATGCACCAATCACATTCAAGACCTCTACATCTAATTGCAGCATCATAGATCAGCACTGCAAATGTACTGTGAATCTCTCTGAGTACAAGTGTCATATCATTGGCAAGCACCATCTACCAGAAATACTGTACAAGTCTCCAAGATTTCTACTTGAAGCTCCATGCATATGAATATGCATGAACACAACCTTCAGGCATGCATATTTTCTGTACAGTAGATGAACACATTTTCAAACAGACTTTTAGCTTGTGTAATCTGTAAAATGAATTTACTGTATTTTTTTCAATTTCCTAAAATCAACTATCACTTATAAACCTTTATACTATTTACCTTCTTTATTCACACACACTCAAATCATGTTAAACTAACATTTTTTAAATGAAATATATAGACTACATATATTCAAACAAAATTGCATGCAAGCACAATCTATGTTTAAATCTTTAAAAAAAAACTTAAACAATTTCATATTTTTTATTTTTTATTTATTTACTTAATTACTTTAATTTAGACATGACATTGAGGCGCTATTACCTAGAACAGCTTAGTTACAGAAATAGTGGTATTCACTGGTATATTATAAATTTCACAAGACATAGTAAAGATATTTTTTTGCTACAGTTAATCATTCAATACAATTTGTTCATTAAGAACATATCATATGTACTGAACTGATGCAATGTATTTTATGTAAATAAATTAGTTTAATGGTTTTAAAGAAGGCAATTAAAAAAAATCAATATCTAAATTAAAAACAGCGCTATATACAAACAAAGTTACTAATTTGAAGTTTTTACAATTGCAGTGAAGACCAGTCTCCTGAAAAGAAGCAGCCGAATTCGAAGAACAAAGAAGAACTAAGAAGTTACCTGTTAATTTAAGAAAAAAAGTAAGTAGAATATCACCATAATATTTGTATTATTACTCAAACATACTTTAACGTTAATACAAGCTATTTCTGTGCCTAAAAATAGAGATTGTGTACCATTTTGTCCAAAAATCTCCATGTCTTAAACAGCGATTTACAGCCAGAATGGCCCACAAATTCCTATTTTTGGACACACAAATTACCCAACTGAACCACTACAATTTTCATATTATTGAACAAACAACTGTTTTAATTGTATACATTAGATTTACTATTTGTACTTTTCCACACCACTAGCTTACTTTTTCTTTGTCATCTGAACCCCAGTTTAGTAACACATAAATTCAAGAATACCTATCCCTACTAGTTGTAGTTCACAATGCACAATCACACACCATTACATACATCTTTATCATCTTACTCAAACACGCATGCACACAGCACACATACATTCCAGAACACCCCAACCCGTACCTTCTTTATTTTTTTCAACAGACCCTAAAGAATGCCTACCAAAAGTCAAGTCCGTAGAAAGCAACGCAAAAGTAGAGCAAATGAAAATAAAAGTGTCCAACATAAGCATCCATCTCTAGCAGAATTTGTAAAAAAAAGTTGAAACAAAACAGCTAATACAGTCATTTAGTGAAACACAAGAAGTTTCAAGTACAAAAATATAAAATGTAGCATAGCAATGACGCGATGTTGAAAATATCTTGAAACATTAACAGGATCCAAAGAACAAAGTTCTCCAGGTGTTAGTATATCTATGTTTTTTTTGTTTTTATTTGATATGTTTAGGAAATCATGTAAATCTTCCCATGCATATTCTGCACAACTTAATGTAACATACCAAGTGGGTGGGCCAAGGTTTCTGATCATACAACGTACATCTCCATGACGTCGAGACCAGTACTCTTTAGTACCATGCATATTTACTAATAGATTTGTAATATTTGATAGTAAAACCTCATCCTTTTGTTGCACTTTCTCTAATAATTGTGTAGCTGTCATATTTTGAAAGTGTGATCCTGATTTTAATATGTGTGCAACTCCGTAACATAAAGTTGCTAGTTCACTTTCAAAGAGTAGGTGGAATATGTATTCCACATTTTGTCTAAATCTGGGATCTTCAGAATACATCCGTAATGAGCGGTATTCTGAAGCTGATATTTGAATAGGTCTATCATCATACCTTCCTCCTTTGCCAGTAGGAAAGAGTATAGGAAAAGCACGTGCTTCTATAATTTTTTGCCATATACTGATTGGCGATCCTTTTGTTTGACCCATTTGGTAAGTTTCCAGTACATCTTGTATGATGTCATTACAGTGCAAAGGATGAATTGTATAATGGTCTAAAGTATTTGATATTGTAGCAGGATCTAGTAGCTCAAATTCACCAGCTTCTTGAGTTTCTTGAATTATTTCAGTCGTATCTTTCAAGTTTTCTTCAATATTAATTTCTTTGTAATATTCATTATTCTCTTTGAGATATTGGAAGGCTTGTCTAACTTTATATAAATCTACCAGCTGTTGCCATATTTTTTTGTCTTTTGTAGGTACTCCATTTACTAATATAATTAAAGAATGCTGCATTGGACGTTGCACTCCTAGAGTATGCACATTTTCTTTTAGATTTAATGGTATATAAACTACTTTTCCACGAATGCCTTTTACCAATTCAGAGGGAGGTAATTTTGCTGTTTTTGGTTGAAGGCGTATTATTGCTTGAAATGGGTGTACTGTTTGAATTATGATGCTCTCATATAAATTAAGTTGTTGTAGAGGTTTTGGTACTGGGTATAATTCCAAATTATTTGTGATAGAACGTGAAGGAGTTTGGTTGTTGTCAAGTTTTGTAGTGCAATAACTGCAAAGTATTAAGGGCTCAGTTATTTCATATTTGTTTTCTGCTACAAGGTAGAGAGCTAATTCAAACCATTTAGAATCTTCATTGTCTTCTATTTTGTATGATAGGTCCACAGTTTTTGTGTTACTTTTATAAAAAATTCTACGGCAACATACACATACATGGTTTGGTACTTCAGCTGATGTACTTTTAAATTTTAGTATTTCTTTTTTGTATGTGTTTAGCAAAAGGTTGCCATGTGTAGAATTGTTGCTTAATTGGTTTAAAGCTATTTCATTCTGTAAATGGCTTTCACTTCCAAAATATTTTTTCTGGATATAGTGAATTTCTTCAAGTAGGTCTTTTGCTGTACCATGTAGAAGGATGTTATTTAACTTTGCTAGTGCTAAAGCAGGACTTTTAGCATAGTACAGTTTATAGACTAGATTTCTTATAGTTGAATGATGTGTTGATATCCTTTTGATATCATGGAAAGTGGTTTGACAAGTAGGTCCTGTAATGCAGGCCAATGAATGTCCTTGTAGTCCTGTGTACTTGCACACTGGACAGGTATCTATATTTTGCAGTAATTTAATTTTGATTTTGTCTTTGCTTTTTACATATTTATTGAGGAATTGGCGTAAAGATTTGAAACATTGACGTGCATGGCCATTTGTACACTAGACGTTCTGATTCAGTTGAATGGAGGGGTAATTCTAAGTTTTCAGGGCATATTTTTGTAAGAAGTACTTCTTGTTCCATTATGGTATTATTCACTTTTTCATAACCTCGACCACTGCTATGTATGGCAATTGTATTTGTTTGCTTTTGTTTGTACGCTTCTTCATTAAAATAAGGCTCTGTGCTTGTAGTGTGATTCCATTCACCTCCGCTGATACTTAAGAAGTTCTTTCTGTTGATATTTTGCTTATTGAGAAGTCTTTTTTGTAATTTAGTTATTAGTTTTGTTAGTGGTTTCATTTTGTTTAACAGTAAAATAAATACATTTTTTTTTAGAAGAATTGCACTGTCCATCAATGCTTCTAAGATTAATTTCCTACGATAGGTTTTAAGCTTTGAACCTGATTTCTCTCCTGTTTTTATAAGATTTTGAAGGACTTTGTGACGGTATATTTTGGCTAAAATACTTTTCTTGGTATGCTTACTTTGCACTATATTAAAATTAGAAGAAGTAGTTTTATCTGTACCGATATCTGATTTTCTGTTAATTGTTTTTTGGTTTGTTTTACATTTTGATAGAGGAAGTGAAGTTGTTGTACTTGAAACTTCTTGTGTTTCACTAAATGATTGTATTAGCTGTTTTGTTTCAACTTTTTTTACAAATTCTGCTAGAGATGGATGCTTATGTTGGACACCTTTATTTTCATTTGCTCTACTTTTGAGTTGCTTTCTACGGACTTGACTTTTGGTAGGCATTCTTTAGGGTCTGTTGAAAAAAATAAAGAAGATATGGGTTGGGGTGTTCTGGAATGTATGTGTGCTGTGTGCATGAGTGTTTGAGTAAGATGATAAAGATGTATGTAATGGTGTGTGATTGTGCATTGGGAACTAAAACTAGTAGGGGTAGGTATTCTTGAATTTATGTGTTACTAAACTGGGGTTCAGATGACAAAAAAAAAGTAAGCTAGTGATGTGGAAAAGTACAAATAGTAAATCTAATGTATACAATTAAAACAGTTGTTTGTTCTATAATATGAAAATTGTAGTGGTTCAGTTGGGTAATTTGTGTGTCCAAAAATAGAAATTTGTGGGCCATTCTGGCTGTAAATCGCTGTTTGAGACATGGAAATTTTTGGACAAAATGGTACAAAATCTCTATTTTTAGAAACCGAAATAGCTCGTATTAACGTTATAGTATATTTGATTAATAATACAAATATTATGGTGATATTTTACTTACTTTTTTTTTTTAATTAACAGGTAACTTCTTAGTTTTTCTTTCTTCTTCGAATTTGGCTGCTTCTTTTCAGGAAACTGATCTTCACTGCAATTGTAAAAGCTTCAAATTAGTAACTTTGTTTGTATATAGCACTGTTTTTAATTTTGATATTGATTTTTTTAATTGAAATCCTCAGTGCCTTCTGTAAAACCATTAAACTAATGTATTTATTTAAGATACATTGCATCAGTTCAGTACATATGATATGTTCTTAATGAACAAATTGTATTGAATGACTAACTGTAGTAAAAAAAATATCTTTACTATGTCTTGTGAAATTTATAATATATTAGTGAATACCACTATTTCTGTAAGTAAACTGTTCTAGGTAATAGCGCCTCAATGGCATGTCTAATTTAAAGTAATTAAGTAAATAAATAAATAAAAACAAAAAATATGAAATTGTATAAGTATTTTTATAAAGGTTTAAACATAGATTGTGTTTGCACTGAAATTTTGTTTGAATATATGAAGTCTATATATTTCATTTAAAAAATGTTAGTTTAACATGATTTGAGTGTGTGTGTATAAAGAAAGTAAATAGTATAAAGGTTTATAAGTGATAGTTGATTTTAGGAAATTGATAAAAGTACAGTAAATTCATTTTACAGATTTTACAAGGTAAAAGTCTGTTTGAAAATGTGTTCATCTACTATACAGAAAATATGCATACCTGAAGTTTGTGTTCATGCATATCGATATGCATTGAGCTGCAAGTAGAAATCTTGAAGACTTGTACAGTATTTCTGGTAGATGCTGCTTGCCAATGATATGACACTTGTACTCAGAGAGATTCAGAGTACATTTGCAGTGCTGATCTATGATGATGCAGTTAGATGTAGAGGTCTTGAATGTGATTGGTGCATGGTCATGTGATTTTTGAGGTACATCCAATGAGGGAATGGCAGAGAGAGTGTAGTGGAAATGGTAGAAGGGCTGTTCATGTTACGATATGTCCGCGGACATGGCGGTAGTTCGCGGACATCGGGAGTTACATCCGGGGATTTTTGGGTTCAGAAATCATGCAAATGAGAATAAGCAATGAACGGGATTGGTCAGGAAAGTTTGGTGGGTGTGTTGTGCCAGGAGAGATTTTCTCAGATACTCTTTTTGCTGAGAGAACAAAAGATAGCTATGGCTGTGTGTTTCAGAAAACAGATTGTTTGAATTTTAGGAGATTCGTGGATACATTGGTTGAAGGTGCATGCAGAAAGCTGTGGAGTAGCTGTAGATCTTGGATTCCCACATGTGGAAGTACACTGGCATGGAGTACGTGGAATGAAGTTGTTGGACTTGCTACTCCTCTGTGCTACTTTGGAGACAGAGCAACATCCAGACATAATTGTAATTCTTTGTGGAGGGAACAGTTTAGGACATGTGACTGGAAATTATTTGCTATTTGCTATGAAAGAAGGACTTAGGAAGGTTATGGACATGTTTCCTAATTGTCAAGTGATATTTTCACGGATTGCGCAGAGACAAATGTGGCTTTGTTCTTCTTCATTTGGTCCACAAATGGAAAAAGCAAGGCACAATGTTAAAAAGGCTGTTTGTGCCTTTCTAAGAGATTTTGGCATGTCTTCTTTTCACAATGAAAATATTATGTTTTGTAGTACATACATTTTTCGCAGAGATGGAGTCCTTCTTACTTATGCTGGCAATCAGATTTTTCTGAGAAATGTACAAAATGCATTGCAACCTTTTTTGGATTTACAACAACGATTTTGAAGTAGATGTTAAGCATTTACAATTTTTGACTTACAAACACCACCCAAAGGCTCTTTTCAGAGCCACCACTTTTTTCCAGAGAAAATTACAATGTTTGTGATG
Source organism: Ambystoma mexicanum (assembly GCF_040938575.1). Taxonomy (NCBI): domain Eukaryota; kingdom Metazoa; phylum Chordata; class Amphibia; order Caudata; family Ambystomatidae; genus Ambystoma; species Ambystoma mexicanum. The sequence continues at coordinate 399,475,442 of NC_090930.1, read as the reverse complement.
GAGTAGCAACCACATTTTTTTAATGTCCGCGAACTTCTAAAAAATACAAAGAGCCCTGCTTCATTTATTTTCACTTTTATTTTTTAACTGGGAAAGGCAGCTCTGAAAAGAGCCTTATTTTTTTTGATTTTTGTAATTTTGTATTTTTTTTGGTTTTTCAGACACGACACACTAGGAGAGGAGGGTAAAGGAGGGTAAAGGGTGGGACACCAACCACAGGGATAAGAAAGGGCGAGCTGAGAGAGGAAGATGTAGAGTGGGTTTTAGTTGGGTAGTGAGCAGGTCTTCTCGTGCTCTGAGACGATAGTCTCAAAAGCACTCCGAAGTCGCTCCCCCCTGCAGAGTACTGTGTCACAGTACATACATACAACTGTGACCCTCGAAAGGTAAGGGTCATCAGCATTCTGTATGGCCTGTGAGGCAGCTTGAGGAAGACGCTGTCCCACAGAGGTGGTCCTTGTGGTGACAGGATCAGAAACAGAGGATGAAGTAGAGGAAATCAACCTGCTACGTTCTACGCAAGGTACAACCCTGTGAATAACCCCAGAGTGAAATGACCTCAGGTGTCGCTTCATAGTAGTGGTCCCAAAGCTGTACTTACCGTGCTTCCCGCGACTGAGTATCATTTTGCACTCATTGCAGGTAACACGGTTCGCACGAGCCTTAGGAACATTACCATGAATGGTAAATAACCGCCACACCCAAGACTCACGCATAGTGCGGGTAGTAGGGTTTTCCTCTACCTCATTCTCATCATCCTCTTCTTCCTGCTCCGCATCCTCACTCCTGTTCCCCTCTTCAGGCCCTTGGGGAGGTGGTGGTGGAGCGGGTGGGGGTAGTGCTGAAGCAGGTGCAGCACCAAGTGGCAGTTCAGCAGCCAAGGATGCCATCTCGATGATGGTGTAGTCTGCAGGTGGCAGCAAAAATCACTGTGTTCTGAAGAATAGCCAGAAACACAATGGGAATAAGCTCTTGGGCGTGGTTTTTTAGAGGGGTGCTTGTGCGCGGTTCGCGGACATGCGTACTGTCCGCGGACAGATTGAACACAAAAAAAGGATCAGAAAGTTTCAAAAGGTATATAGAAACTCAAGATTGCTATGTGGGACTTGTGCCATGGTGAGATTTTATTGAAAAATATTATGGATTAACTGGAAATGTACTTTTAAATTGTTCGGGGACACGAACAGTGTCCGCATTTCAGGACACACGATGAGCGTGGGCGCGGTCATATGATCCACTCGCGAACTAGTCCGCGAAGGAAGCGCTGTGTCCGCAGGACACCAAGTGCCCGGAGATTGTTTAGCGCATGCGCATTGATGTCCTACGGACACTGTTCGGGTTCTGAAGTAATTAAAAGTGTGTCACACGTGAAACGAACATTTCAGGACACCGCGTGTGTTCTTAGAACAGTTTAAACTTGGTAGCGAACAGTAAGGACAGATATAGTGTTCTTCAGGACACGTGTAATTTCGTTTATGTACGAACATTTCAGGACACCAATTGTGTTCTTAGAACAGTTTCAATTGGGTAGCGAACACTACGAACAGGTATAGTGTTCTTCAGGACACCTCCATTTTCGTTTACGTACGAACATTTCAGGACACCAATAGCGTTCTTAGAACAGTTTGAACTTGCTAGCGAACAGTACCGGACAGGTATAGTGTTCTTTAGGAAACTTGAATTTTTGTTTGTTTATGAACAATTCACGACACCGCGTGTGTTCTTAGTACAGTTTCATGTTGCTAGCGAACACTACGAACAGTTGTACTGTTGTTCAGGACACATCATTTTCGTTTATTTACGAACATTTCAGGACACCAATTGTGTTCTTAGGACAGTTTTAAGTTGATAGCGAACATTACGGACAGATATAGAGTTCTTTAGAACACTTTAATTTTTGTTGCTTTACAAACATTTCAGGACACCACGTGTGTTCTTAGAACAGTTTCAACTTGCTAGCGAACAGTACGAACAGGTGTGGTGTTCTTCAGGACACCTCCATTTTCGTTTATTATGTACGAACATTTCAGAATACTCGCACTGTCCGCGGACACTTTTATTGTTTAAAAAAAAACGGAAACTATTCACAATACAATATAAAAATTAAACTTTATTTAACATATATTAATAATTTATGACAGAGAAGGTGAGGCAGAAACAGAAACAAAAACAGGAGAATTTGGGGTTTCAACATGATTGGTATTAGGTGAAGAAGGGATGGACGTCTCATCAAAACGTTTTGGATTATGGAGAGGGTTTGGGGATAATTGACTGGGATATGGTGAGGAGGGACAAGTACATGTGGGGCAATGGTACGAGGTTTTTGGTTTGAAATGATTTTCTACAAAAGTTTTTAAATTATTAAAATTAGCCAACAATACATCCATTTTTTCTTCTATATTGTGAAGACTGTTATCCATAACAGGGTTTTCTGAAGTTTTTTTCTATTTTGGTATGCTCTTTACAAAAAAATAATATATATGTTAAATGTATATAAAAAAATAATAAATAAATGGTTTATATTATAAAGTGTTTACCATTAGTTTCACTATCTTGTGACATTTCTTCATGTGGGAAATCGTCCTCTAGCCATTCCAGAGTACTAGACATTTCTGTGAGAAAAAAAAAAAAGATAATATATTTTTTAATCTAATACAGAAAGTTTATAAATATATGAGTAAAATGAAGTACACTTACTATTTCTGGTAAGATAAATCCTATGTATTCAGTGGGTCTGGTCTTGTTCTCAGTTCTGTTGTGTCTGTGAGGTAATTATGTTGGAAGCCAATTTATCTTCTTGTGGTATATTCCATTTCAGAATATAATTTATAATAATAATAATAATAATTTAGCATTTATATAGCGCTACGAACCCTCAGGTTTCTGAGCGGAGCTTATTATTACCCACGGTGTGTGGTGCTCATTTATCGACCTCGGAAGGATGAAAGGCTGAATTTGGCCCCGCCGGGATTCGAACCTGCGTCAGCAAGCTCTGCTCAGATGTCAAAGCGAGCGCTCTACTCGCTGTGCCACTTGACCGGCATATTGTATTTACATGAATGGTTAGTGTGTTACATATATGGGTTACATTTCTTATGTATTACTATATATAATGTGTTGTGTGCTGCTTTTTGAATTTGTTAAATGTTCCTATATTATGATATAACAATCAAACATACCCCCCCACCCCCCCACAGTTTTTAGGTAGTGGTACTGTTCTCCGAACATGTCCGCGAACATTAAATAAGTTCGCGGACATCAAGTTCATAAGAAGAGATCTAGTCAGTTCCATATGACATGTATATAAAGTCAAAGTCATTATTGTTAAGTTGTGCTACTAAAAAACTATGAAATTCAGTGAAAAAACTGTGTTAAAGGGACGTTATGGCTCCAAGTAAAACCGAGTAACCCTTGAAATTCGCCAGTTATGGTAAGCTAAGCAACCATAACTCGCGCCACCACCGTGCACTGCTAAGACTAACACCCAGGACATCAAAGATGACATCACAAATGTCATAACGTCCCTTTAACAAAGTTTTTTCACTGAATATATATATATATATATATTCTGTGAAAAAACTTTGTGAAGGGGACGTTATGGTTAAGTGGGGCTACTTAAAACCTATGAAATTCAGTGAAAAATCTTTCTTAAAGGGATGTACATTATCGTATCATGCAATTAAAACACTGAACATGTTCAAAAAGCAGCACATAAATAAATGACATTCAATAATAAATAAGAAGTGCAAACTGTGTATGTAAAACACTAACAGCCCAATTACATAGCATATGCAACATAACGGAACATACCAACAGAAAATAACATATGCCTCCTGCAGAATTACCTCACAGATACTGCACAGCAAAAATCAACAGCCCACCTACACAGCAGTAACAGCAAAACTTAAAAAGAAGCTGGTAAGTACACATTAATTTCAGATATTTATAAACTTCCGGTATTAGGTTACACTAAAAGTATTTTTTTTTAACACAGAAATGTCTGGTACTTTGGAATGGCTAGAAGAACATTTTCCTCGGGACAAAATGAGTGAAAACAGTTATGGTAATGGTAGACACTACACTTAATAAATAACCATCATTTTATGTGTACTTAACATATATATTTTTTTAACAGACCATACAGACAATAAGAACAATACAGAAACAGACACATTGGAAAATCATCTCCAGCATGTAGAGCAAAACATTGATCTATTAATGACAAATTGTAATCTTTTAACAAACTTTGTAGAGGACCATATAAAGGAAAATATTAAATATAACTGGCCCACATGTACCTGTACCCTTTCTTCATGTCCCAGCCAACCATCCCTAAAAACTCCCCAGCAAGAAAACGTTATGATGAGACTTCAATCCCTTCCTCCCCTAACATCCAACATGTACAAACCCCTAATTCCCTAGTATTTGTATCTGTTTCTGCTTGCCCTCTCTTTCATAGTTTAATAATTGTTATACAATAATAAAATATTATGTGCGCTGTTACTATATTCCTTTGTGTCTTGTTTTTTTAAAAAAGGCAGTTAGGGTGTCCACGGACAGCATGGGTGTCCAGGATGTCCTCAGTTAACCAAAATGGGGGTGTCCTAAGGACATTATGCCTGTTCGCACTGTTCACAATCAAAATGTAGGTGTCCTTAGGATACACAAGATGTCTGCCTGTCCGCAAATTAACAAAAAATTGGGGTTTCCTAAGGACACTATACCTGTTCGCACTGTCCGCAATCAAAAAGGAGTCGTCCGCAGGACACTAAATCTGCCTGCATGTCCGCAACTATTCACAATGAGCTGTCCTTAGAACATACCCTCGGTTCGCATTGTCCGCAACCACAATGAATATGTCCGTAGAACACATAGCCTGTCTGCCTGTCTGCAAAGTTGTGATGCACATTTAATTTGGTGGGGGACCTGAACTTGCTCCGTAGAACACCTGCACGCATGCATATTACACCCTTGGGTCCTACGAACATTGCGCTTGTCCGTAACTGTCCGTCGCTCATGTGTCACACATTTAATTCATTTGGGGACACGAACACTATCCATAGAATACCCGCACGCATGCGAACACTTGACCCTGCGCATTTGGTGTCCTCTGGACACGCGTCCCATTTGCGACGTGTCCGCAACGTCATCATGTGACAGCACCCATGCTAAGCATGGGTCCTTGTTCTATAACACAGTCTGGGCCCCCGGACATTAAAAATGTGCTTCATTGAGCAATCCAAGGTATTTTCTTGGAAAAATTCACCCTTTCACATGTCCCGGACAATGTCCCTTGCGATCTGCATACTTTTTGGAACTTTTTGAGCCTTTTTTTGGTGATCGAAGTGTTTGCAGAACACGCGGGTGTCCCAGCACCTCTATAAAAGGCCACACCCCATAGCTGATCCTCATTCTGCTTTTGGATTTCCAAGCAAGACAGAGCATTACTGGACACTGACCCTTGGTGGACCTGTTTTTGCAACTGCATTAATTTCTTTGGAAAATTCCTCACTGCTGTCCTGATGGCATCCATGGCTGCTGCTGGTGCTACTTCTGTCTCAGCACAACCCCAACCCCTCCACCACCACCACCTCCCCAAGGGCCTGCAGAGGGGAACAGGCATGATGATACAGAGGAGGATGAAGAGAATGATGAGGATGAGGTAGTAGAAGTCCCTACTACTAGCACTCACCATGAGTCTTGGGTGTGGAGGTTGTTTGCCACTCTTGATGGAGTACCGAAAGTTTGAGCAAACAAGGTATGCTGCACTCAGTGCCAGTTGGTGATGAGTCGTGGCAAACCAGGTTTGTACAGCTACGGTACTACCTAAACGAAGCAACACTTAAAGTCATTCCTCAGTGGTGCTATTCTTAAGGTTGTACCTTGTGTTAAATGTAGTAGGTTGAGTTCCTCTGCAGCATCCTCTGTTTCTGCTCCTGCCACCACAAGAGACATTCCTATGGGGCAACGCATCCCTCCAGCTGCCTCACAGGCCATATGTGATTCGGTAGACCCTTACCTTTTGAGGGTCACAGACACAGTACTATGCAGGGGGACCCCTTCGAAGTACTTTCGACGCTGTGGTCCGGGAGCATGAGAAGGACTGCTAACTACCTGAGTAAGGCCAAGCCTACATCTTCCTTTCTCTACCTGTCCTTTCTTATCCCTGTGGTTGGTGCCCCTTCCTTCCCTTTCCTTCCCTTCCTTTCCTTATGTGCCATGTCTGAAAAATAAAAAAAATACAAAACAACAAAAAACAAAAAAAGGCTCTTTTCAGAGCCACCTTTCACAGTTCAAAAGTAGAAGAACCAGTCAAATGCTGCAGGGCCCTATGCATTTTAAAAGGTCGGTGGATGGTCCACGGAAATTTACATTTTTGGGGTGCTGCCCTATCAAAACCATTGCACTCTTCTCCGGAAGGAAGTGGTGGCTCTGAAAAGAGCCTTTTGGTGGTGTTTTTTGTGTTTCGAAATCTTCAAATGGTCAACACCTACTGGTAAAAGGATTGCTATAATTTCAAAAAGCGTTGCAATGCATTTTGTATATTCCGCCAAAAAATCTGATTGCCAGCATAAGTAAGATGTACTCCATGTCTGTGAAAAATGTGTGTACTACGAAACATAATATTTTCATTATGATAATAGGACATGCCAACATCTCTCAAAAAGGCACAAACAGCCTTGTTGACATTGAGCCACATTATTTGAAAGTGTTCAAAGTCTTTCAGAGTCAAAATATTCAGAGTCTTTCAAAGTCTTGATTATTAAAGCAGACTCTGAATACTTTGACTCTGAAAGACTTTGAACACTTTCAAATAATTTAATTTGTACAAACAGCATTATAAATAGCTCTTTTGTTGTTTTATTGTCTTTTGCTATTTAAACATGTACAGGGTAATTCATAGAATTTCGCAGAAAAGTGTCGCAAGCGGCTGGCGCAGAGTATCCGCGTGCGATTGACTGCACCAGGCACGTGCGCTAAAACCGATTTCCGCGCACAGCGTATTCATGGATTTCAGGCTTCCAAACCAGCCGTGGCGCAGAGAATCGCAGCGACCCTGCAGCAGCGCCAGTAACGCCTCCAAGAACGCCATCGCGCAAGGAAAAGCCATCCAAATCGCTAAATCATCGCAAAGGGCTGCGCTAACCCTGGACCAGTTCACCGGGCTGGCAAACAGTAAACGCCAAGCGGGGAACGTTTATTGCAGGGGTGCGCGGGAAGTTCCACACGCGACTGGCCCCGTGCAAGCAGGGTACGTGAATTTCAGGGGTGCGCAGGAAGTTGCACACGCGATTTCAGCAGGGTACGTGTATTTCAGGGGTGCGCGGGAAGTTACACACGCGATTGGCCCAGTGCGAGCAGGGTACGTGTATTTCAGGGGTGCGCAGGAAGTTCCACACGCGATAGTCCCAGTGCGAGCAGGGTACGTGTATTTCAGGGGTGCGCGGGAAGTTCCACACGCGATTGTCCCAGTGCGAGCAGGGTACGTGTATTTCAGGGGTGCGCGGGAAGTTGCACACGCGATACCAGCAGGGAATGTGTATTTCAGGGGTTCTGGGGAGTACTACACGTGAATTGGCCGTGTGGGTCCTCACAGGTGTACGCTCCACAACCTCCACGGCCCCAGCAGGGAGCCCACACCATGGGGGACTACCCTGCACCCCTGCCCATGTCCCGCAGGCAGCCCATCCACCATGGGCATGCCCCCCAGCCAACCCACATGTCACCTTGCACTACTGATCAACAATGCATGTCTCCCACCACCCCCACCCCCCAGCATCCAGGGTCACCCTCCACCAGGCCCCCATTCATGTCTCCCACCACCCCCACCCCCTAGCATCCAGGGTCACCCTCCACCAGGCCCCCACTCATGTCCCCCTGCACCCCCACCCCCCGGCAGTGCAGGGGCAGCCTCCACCAGGCCCCCACTCATGTATCCCACCACCCCCACCCCCCAGCAGTGCAGGGGCAGCCTCCACCAGGCCCCCACTCATGTCTCCCACCACCCTCAACCCCCAGCAGTGCAGGGGCAGCCTCCACCAGGCCCCCACTCATGTCTCCCACCGCCCCCACCCCCCGGCAGTGCAGGGGCAGCCTCCACCAGGCCCCCACTCATGTCTCCCACCGCCCCCACCCCCCGGCAGTGCAGGGGCAGCCTCCACCAGGCCCCCACTCATGTCTCCCACCACCCCCACCCCCCTGCCACCATGGCCACCCTCCACCAGGCCCCCACTCATGTCCCCCTGCACCCCCACCCCCCAGCAGTGCAGGGGCGGCCCCCACTCATGTCTCCCACCACCCCCACTCCCCTGCCACCATGGGCAGACTCCACCAGGCCCCCACTCATGTCTCCCACCACCTCCACCCCCCTGCCACCAGGCCCCCACTCATGTCCCCCTGCACCCCCACCCCCCAGCATCCAGGGTCACCCTCCACCAGGCCCCCACTCATGTGTCCCACCACCCCCACCCCCCTGCCACCATGGGCATCCTCCACCAGGCCCCCACTCATGTCCCCCTGCACCCCCACCCCCCGGCAGTGCAGGGGCAGCCTCCACCAGGCCCCCACTCATGTCTCCCACCACCCCCACCCCCCAGCAGTGCAGGGGCAGCCTCCACCAGGCCCCCACTCATGTCTCCCACCACCCCACCCCCCGGCAGTGCAGGGGCAGCCTCCACCAGTCCCCCACTCATGTCTCCCACCACCCCCACCCCCCAGCAGTGCAGGGGCAGCCTCCACCAGGCACCCACTCATGTCTCCCACCACCCCCACCCCCCGGCAGTGCAGGGGCAGCCTCCACCAGGCCCCCACTCATGTCTCCCACCACCCCCACCCCCCAGCCACCAGGGGCAGCCTCCAGCAGGCCCCCACTCATGTCCCCCTGCACCCCCACCCCCCTGCCACCATGGCCACCCTCCACCAGGCCACCACTCATGTCCCCCTGCACCCCCAGCCCCAGCATCCAGGGTCACCCTCCACCAGGCTCCCACTCAGGTCACCTTGCATGGCCCGTTGACGCAACGCCACACCAGCCAGGACAGGCTCAACCCGGACCTGGATGGCCACGTCCGCAGGCAGAGGAAGGCCAGTTGATGTCAGCTCATCCCCTGCCTGAAAACGGGTCTGGACGTAGGCATCCCTGCTGGTGCAAGATGATGCAGGGACAGGATCGGGGACAGGATTGCACACAGGCACCTCCGCGGCCGCCTGTGCTGCCTCCTGTCCCTGGTCCTGCACTGCACCACTAGCACCAGTGGGATCCCCACCTCCAGACCCCGTCTCTGGTGCTTGCGCGGCCTCCTCCTCCACCAAACCCCCCACCAACCTGGATGACTCCGTGCCATCTTCCCCTGTTGGGCCCTGTGGGGTCCCAGCTGCCCCTTCTGCTGCCGAGGAGTCCAACTGCAACCTCCGCCTCTTGGACCTCCCCCCAGCAGCTGCGGCCTGGGACGCGGCACCAGACTCCTCACTCCCCGACGAGATGACAACACGGGAGGGGAGCTGGGCCTTGCGTCTCCGGCTGGCGGTCGGATCCCCGCCGCTATGCTCCACAGCACCTTCTCCGCCCTCTTCATCAGTTGACGCTGCAGACAGGGAGAAACAAAACACAGGCATCAGGGCACTGTACAATGGACACATACACGCATGACAGTTGCACATGAGTGGCATTGGCAAACCTCAGACATGTCATCACAATCCCCAACACACATGTCATTGCAACTCGCACACATGAGCCATACCACAGCCATATCGCAACTGCCACCACCATCCATACAAATACAACAGCATGAGCAGCCAAAGGGGAGCCAGACATCACATGCAACACAGGAAGTGCACCAGACATGTACACACACCACCACACTTGCATGCATGTCTACACCTCTGCCAAGTGTCGCACTGTTCAGACGGGCATCCATGTCACATCTGCCAATCAGGCTTCCACATACCGCTGTCACATGCATCCATGTTGCATCACTGTTGCACCCTTGTCAAATACACACACATGCACATGTACACAATGCTAATACATGCAGCCGAAAACAACATACATGCCTGACATCACGGACTTGTCTACTTACATACACATTCATCCAAACATGTGTGCACGCACAACTGCATTTGCCATGCAAGCCCACACACACAAGCACCATCCATTTCTCACACATTACAGCCCTCGCATGTGTCAGCCCCACGGCCCTGTACACCCCCACCCATACTCAACCCCATACAAACAGATGTGCAACCGGCACAATACCAAATAATCACCACACGCACTGCTCACAATCAGGATGCATGTACACTCACCGCTCGACTCCAGATGGGTCTGCTTCTCTAGGACCTGGACGTGGAGCACTGGGGATATGCGTTCCAGGACCCCCATCTGTTCTTCCGACGAGTGGCCCCAGCGCCCCTTGGCATCCGCTGCCTTCAAGAGGCGCCGGGCCTTGTTCAGGGTCCTGGACCTGAAGTCCTCCCAGCGCTTCCTGACATGTTGTAAGTCCCGGACTGCCACCCCCTCCGCGTTGATGGCAGTCACGATGTCAGTCCAGATCCGAGTCCATCCTTCCTTGTCGGCGCGGGAACTTCTGAAGAGGGCATCATACTGCCCCAGGACTTGCTCCACCAGGACACCAACTTCGGTGGCACTGAAGCTGGTGCCCCTCTGCCTCTCTGGCCGGGGGTTGTCAGTGGTCACAGATGGTGTTTGCCCCGACATGACAACCCCAGAGGCAGGAGTGGGTGGGCAACTGGGTCCTGGGGCTGGGCTGTGGAGTGATGGAATTCCAGTCGGGAGTCTTCGGTTCCAGCAGGGGTGGTCACAGCAACAGCACCCCTGGCTGATGTGCAGGCAGCAAATGGCAGTGCACGTGGGCAGCAGGCAGTCAGGCAGCAGCAGATGGCAGGTGGGAGCGTGCTCGGGGCTCTGGGGGGCAGTAGTTCGGCCTTCTGGGCAGGAGCGTGGTCTTCCGTGTGCTTACGCGTGGCCAGCTTGGTATGGAGTGATTTGGCACGTGAAAATCCTGCACGTCAGCGTGAAAACCGTGGAAAGGCCCTTAGCGCGTAAGCGCGTCAGCACGCATACGCGATTCTATTGGACCAAAGGCCCTCAGCGCGTAAACCTGTCTGTGACGTGACCCGCACGGGTGTTTCCCACACAGCACGTGATGACAGAGCACACGTGGAAAGACTGCACGTCAGAGTCTCATCGCGGGTGATTGGTGGAAATGGCCCTACACGCAGAAGTGACAAAGCGTGTAATTGGTGGAAATGGCCCTACACGCATAAGTGACAAAGCGTGTAATTGGTGGAAATGGCCCTAGCGCGTACACGCTGCGTAAGTGACGCTGGACGTGTGGGCCTGTATAAAAGGTACGCGTAGAACACCATTTCCTTGTACGTGCTTTTCGTGGAGAGCGAGTGGGTGAATTCTGTACTTCTTGTCGGTTCACACGCGATTTACTTCACGGCGTTTCAAGTTCGTATTCCCTGTTACCTCTGACAGATTTTTCTCTTTTTTTCTCTTTTACTGGTTTACCTGGGCCTGTTCCCTCAAACAGTGTTCCCTTCTACTGTTGTCCTGTCTCCTCAGACAGCGTACAAATCTTATTTTGGCGGGGGTGTTGCCAACCAAACGCGCTCCTTTTTCACGCTCTTTTACCTGGCAGACGGTGAGTCACGCACGTATCTAATATCTGTGCTTGCCCCGTGTGTAGCCTACCCCTTCAGAGGTTATTCTAGGCTGCGTGTGGCACGCATACGTTCATTCTTGTGTTACTGGGTGCCACAGCGTAGTGCAGGTTTTTCTTTCTGCACACGTGGTCTAGGAGGGGTTGCGTGCACGTCATCTCCCTTTTTTGGGGCTCCTGTGCGTAGCGTGACCTGTCATCTTTCCCCAGGGGTTACAATCAGCCTTGCAAGAGCACTAGGGTACAATTACCATCTGGTACCCAACCCCTTTGACCCCCAATTGCCCAGGACAATATTTTACAGCCACTCCCATACGCACATTAACATCAGTGCCATGGCTGGGAGGCGAGGATTCCGTAAGGGTGGCAAAGGTGGAAGAGCCACAAGTGGTGGCCGTGGTGGATCCGGTAGGGGACGTGGTCGTTACTTGCAGGGTGAGCCTGTCCCCCCATGTGTGGAGGACCGGTCAAGGGCACCCATAATCCCCCCACCCCCTCCCCTCCCGTTGAGGCTGATGTGGCTGACACCATCCATGCTCAGCCCTTGTTGGACCAGCCCATTGTGGCACCAGACCTGGCTGACTCCATGGCTGACTTCCAGGTCAGCAGGCCTATGACACGTGCGCTGATGCACGTTGATGTCACCATGCCACGTGCATCTGGGGCAGCAAGGTCATCTGCTGCACCAAGTAGGCAGGGCGGAGAGGCTGCAGGGGCAGCTGCGGCTCCATCCACCCCAGCCCTCACACACCCAGCCCGGACAGTGTCGGTCCTAGTCCATGCTGCTGACATTCCCCCTGACACCATCACACTAGAGCCAATGCCTGCACCAACTCCCATGCTGGGTGTGCAATCCCACACTCCTGATACAGAGTCCACCAGGGCTCCTGCCCCTAGTGTCCAGAGCGGCGCAGGACACTCAGGATCACCACCACCTTCCAAGCGGAAGAGGAAGAGTGCTCGTCCGGCACAGGCTGATGCCCCAGACACGGCTACACAGTCCGGCCCGTCCAGGAAGCCCAGCTTCACGGATGACAAACTGAATGCACTTGTCGAGTATGTGTCCGCACATGAAAACGAGATGGTCATTGTTGCAGGATCCAAGACCACACCTGCACAACGCCAGGCACACTGGCAGACCGTTGCGGACATCGTAAGTGCCCTTGGAATCGTGAGGCGCACAGCCAATGATTGCTATAAGCGCTGGAATGACCTAAAGCGCAGGGCAAAGAGTAAGCTGGCCTCAAGTCATGCCGCAACTCTAGTGACTGGAAGTGGGTCTCCAGTAGTAGACATGGAACTCACTCCACATGAGTCAGTCGCTGGGACCTATGTCACGGAGGAACAGATCCAAGGCGTGGGAGATTTGGCTGATTACGAGGCATTGTCCGGTGAGTGCACATGCACGTGTGTGTCATCCATGTGCATGGTGTGTGTGAGGGCTTCTATTTGTGTGACAGGTGAGAGTGTGTGCGCCTGAGTCGTATGGGTCAGCCATGTGCTTCATGCAATACATCCTGCGCAGCTGCATTTGGCCATAGCAGTATCCCTTCTGCCAACAGTAGACATCTAGCCCAACTGCACGCCAGTTGCCCTTGAAGTGTCACCTTGCCACAACATTGTTGCTTAATTTTCCACTGTTCATTTAGTCAGATTGTTTGCATTCCACCACTTTTACTAGGCATGTCGCAGTCCTCTAGTCACATGTCTGACATGGCTATGGTAAAGTGGAGTGACTTTGTTACCTGGATATCATTTGTTCAAACATGTCCCTGTGCAATTGCACCATTTCGGACTGGCAGCTCCAGGTGAAGAATCTGACCTGTTTGAATTAGAAAAGCTATTACATGCGGGAACTGGACTGAATGAATAGGTGCTGCCCTCCTCTCCATCTTCACTCAATAGCAATGGTACATGCCATCTGTGTGATGGCATGTGTGTTTCACCTGCCAATCACAGGCCAATGTGTGATGCCACTGCCAGGCAGCATGCAGAAAATGTGTTCATCTTCCATCTTGGTGTCATCAGTGTGTGCCATTTGCCTGCCCTTCATACGCAGTGAGGGTGCATGCATGGGAGGGTTTTAGTCATGTGGGACATGTGTCAAACAAGTACTGGTTCTCTTGCTTCTCAGCCCTCATTGTGTGCCATGGTGCTAATGCCTGTTTCCATTTCTTTGTTTTTATGTCTTTGCAGGGGAAGACGCACCTGATACTGCTGGGGTTGTGGAGATGGTGCAGACCCAGGAGGGGTCCGAGGGCCGACCAACCACCAGTGAGGGACGTGGTGTGGTGGTGGGTGAGAACCCACAAGTGCTGCAGGTCCTGCTCTCAAGGGGTGTCTCTGGCTGCACCTCCCCCGAGCTGTACTCAGGTGTTGATTCGGATGAGACCTACATGCCGTCGCAGGTGAGTGTTCCAGGGAGGGATTCTGTTCTGTCTCACCCACCTGCACCAGGGTCAGAACCCTCAATGGGGATGTCAGTGTTGGCAGCTACGCCTTTGGTGGTTACGGATGCAGGGTCACACTCCGCGACATCTGATCCTGTTCCTGGGCCAGCAGATCAGAGGGGGAATGCAGTCCTGCAGCCTCAGGCAGTGCCGGCAAAGCAAGGCGCAGTTCGCCTTGCCCCAGATGGGTGTGGTGCCCGCCGACGTGTTGGCCGTACGCCACCTGGCAATACTGCATGGGAGCAATCCATTTACGGTATGGCAACCCAACAGGCAGCATCATCTGAGATGATGGCTCAGGCCATGGATAGGGTGGCCACTTCCATTGTCCCCCCTGAAAGGCTGATGGAGCGACTAGAGCAGGCAACCGACTCCATCTGCCAGTCACACAGGGAGGACATGTTGGGGTCCAACAGGGACAGGCGGGCGGCACTGGCGACTCTGCAGGAGGCCATCTCCATTGAGTCCCAGGGCCACAGGGAAGCCCTGAGGCAGGAGCTCCTTCACCTCAGGACGACTCTTGTTGAGCTTGAGGCTTCAACACACCAAAGGACAGAACAGCAGCTGGAGGGTCTCACCCGTACGCTCTCAGCTGAGATGCAGGCAACGAGGGCGGAGGTCCGGGCATCCCGTGAGTTGTTGCATGGGGACCTCCGCACACACATCCTCCAGAACCAGACCTACCACACCCGCATGCTTTCAGCCATGGAGGAGCAGACTAGGGCCTTGCGTGGGCTGCCTCCCATAGTGCAACCACCTCCGGATGCAGCTGCACAGGGTGATATTAGCGACAGCAGTGATACTCCCACAATAGGGTAGCTGTGTGGGCCATGAGCCCATGGAGGTGTTTTTTTTTCCCAGGATCCACGCAGGTGGGTTCTGGTGTGAATCCGGTCCTCGGACCTCCTGGGTGGCCTCCCCAACCCCCCCGGGCCCTTCAATGGCCATTTTTTATTTTTTTTTTATTTTTATTTTTTTTTTATTTTTATTTCTTTTATTCCCAATTTTTTTGGGACGATTTGTTGGCTTCCGTGGTTCCTGTGGGCATATGCTGCATTGTGGCTGGGCACATGCAGGCTTGTAATGTATTTGGTTCAGATGCTTGGGTTTGAGTCACACACACCCCTCCTGCTTCCCGTTTCCATGGGCTTGCAAAGGGTGTGCCCAAGTGACAGTGAATTACACAGTCACGTTGGACTCCCATGAGCTGTGTGGGCAGTCTGGAGTCAATACTGTGTATAAATTCCTAGTGCATATTGCTGTTGTGTTGTACACTGCATGTTGCATTGATGTGTAACTCATCTTCTGTGTCTACCTCCCAATTTGCAGCTCCCTTCCTCATGTCTACACAAGGACCTCTAGTCTGGAGATGTGGTCCATGTTGGCAGCAGTGCACCTACAACTCTACATGGCGCCAACACTGCACAGTTGGTAGTGGTGGGAGTGCAGGCATTTCCAGGTGGTGAGACTACTAATATTAAACATTAGTGATGTCATTTTAATGGTAGTACGTGCTCAAGTTTGTTGTTGGTCCGGCATTACTGTGAGCATTTCAGGTGTTGCAAGTTTCTAATAGGGACACTGTACATTGTGACACTAGTGTCATGTTGTGGGGATTACTTTGTTTACCTGCAAATAGCATGACATGGCACGGTGTGTCGTGTGGCGGTGCTGGGGTTGGGTTGGCTGACATGGCACTGTCCTCTTGTTGCATTTTGCAAGTGGGTATTCATTTTAGCTGCTTGAATGTGTAACTTCACAAAACTGCATTGGTGGTGTCAGTGTTGGTAGGGATGCACACATTGTGACACTTCCAGGTGAACAATCTCAGGCTGATATGGTTTTCACGGTTCTTTCTCCAGACATTCAGGATCAGTGTCAGGTTGAGTCATCATTGATTGTCAGATGGAATGTGCCAGGGCAGTGTGCACTCCACAGGGGTGTGATTTCTATGTGAAGTAATTAGCCACTAGCTGTGTACGGGCTGCCTCCCCCGTGCCCTTTCCCCTCCCATGCGCAGCGGCTGTGCATGTGGTTGTGGATGGGGGGGCACCACCATGTCCACGGCCAGGCCCCGGCGTGTTGCAACGTTGTGCAGGACACGGGCTGCCACTATGATCCTGCACACTACTGGGGGAGCGTACAACAGCTGCCCGCCAGAACGGTCAAGGGAGCGAAAGCGTGACTTCAGCACTCCGAATGTGCGCTCCACTATGCCCCGGGTTGTAATGTGGGCTGCGTTATATCTTACCTGGGGTGGCGTGGTGGGGTTCCGAATTGGCGTCATCATGTGGGGGCTGAGAGGGTAGGCACTGTCCCCTGTGGAGGTGGTGATTGGTATCATTGGTGGGGTTGTGACCTTGCTCAGTATCTGACATGCATGCATGTGCAGTGGCATTCATACTCACCAAGCAGCCATGTATCGCCATGCCGCCCAGCTTCTAGGTCCCGGCTTAGGGTGGACATTCGGTAAATGAAGCTGTCGTGGGTTGACCCGGGATAGTTGGCATATATTGAGGTGATGATTCCCTTGGCATTACATACTACCTGCACGTTGATGGAATGCCAGTGCTTGCGGTTCCTATAGATGTGCTCAGATGCCCTGGGGGGACGTAGAGCCACATGGGTGCAGTCGATGGCACCTAGCACTTTGGGGAATCGTGCCACAGCGTAAAAATCCAGGGCGGCAGCATGCCTTTCTGCAGGGGTTCTGGGCAGGTATATGTGCCTGCGGACTGATGGGCGTGCAGTGATGATGTTCAAGACCTGGTGTAGGAAGCGTGACTGGGTGGCCTGTGATACACCACCCACAATGGCACTTGTCCGCTGAAATGATCCAGTGGCTAAGAAGTGCAGTACATTGAGGACCTTCTCCAGGGGGCTGAGTGCTTGGGAGCACAGGTTGGGTGATGTGAGGTCATCCTCCCACTCACTCACCAGGTCCAGTATGATGTGTGGTGGAAACCTGTACCTCCCATGCACCTGGTCATCAGGCATCCCGAAAAGGCTGGTTCTGGGTGTGAATATTCTGGCCCTGACTATCCTCCTCCTCCTCCTTTGGTAGGCCACGCCCACTGCTGCTAGGAACGGTATGTTCATCCTGGGTCTGAGCTTGTTATTTTGTTAGCGCGCAAATTAATGCGTTGCGCGTTTTGTAGGCGAGCGTGTGACCCGCGCACCCCAGAAATCCAGTACCCAGTCCAATAGCGTGTGGAAATTGCCGCGCATACCGGGATACAGGTGCGCTGACGTACTTGCGTGTGTAAGTGTCCGCGCACACCTGATATACACGTACATAGGCCAATCGCGTGTACGCGCACTTTTGTCCAATTACACACGATGAGACTCTGACGTGCAGTCTTTCCACGTCTGCTCTGTCATCACGTGCTGTGTGGGAAACACCCGTGCGGGTCACGTCACAGATGCGCTTACGCGCTGAGGGCCTTTGGTCCAATAGATTCGCGTATGCGTGCTGACGCGCTTACGCGCTAAGGGCCTTTCCTCGGTTTTCACGCTGACGTGCAGGATTTTCACGTGCCAAATCACTCCGTACCAAGCTGGCCACGTGTAAGCACACGGAAGACCACGCTCCTGCCCAGAAGGCCGAACTACTGCCCCCCAGAGCCCCGAGCACGCTCCCACCTGCCATCTGCTGCTGCCTGACTTCCTGCTGCCCACGTGCAATGCCATTTGCTGCCTCACATCAGCCATTGCTGTTGCTGTGACCACCCCTGCTGGAACTGAAGACTCCCGACTGGAATTCCATCGCTCCACAGCCCAGCCCCAGGACCCAGTTGCCCACCCACTCCTGCCTCTGGGGTTGTCATGTCGGGGCAAACACCATCTGTGACCACTGACAACCCCCGGCCAGAGAGGCAGAGGGGCACCAGCTTCAGTGCCACCGAAGTTGGTGTCCTGGTGGAGCAAGTCCTGGGGCAGTATGATGCCCTCTTCGGAAGTTCCCTCGCCGACAAGGAAGGACGGACTCGGATCTGGACTGACATCGTGACTGCCATCAACGCGGAGGGGGTGGCAGTCCGGGACTTGCAACATGTCAGGAAGCGCTGGGAGGACTTCAGGTCCAGGACCCTGAACAAAGCCCGGCGCCTCTTGAAGGCAGCGGATGCCAAGGGGCGCCGGGGCCACTTGTCGGAAGAACAGATGGGGGTCCTGGAACGCATATCCCCAGCGCTCCACGTCCAGGTCCTAGAGAAGCAGACCCGTCTGGAGTCGAGCGGTGAGTGTACATGCATCCTGATTGTGAGCAGTGTGTGTGGTGATTATTCGGCATTGTGCCGGTTGCACATCTGTTTGTATGGGGTCGAGTATGGGTGGGGGTGTACCGGGCCGTGGGGCTGACACATGCGAGGGCTGTAATGTGTGAGACATGGATGGTGCTTGTGTGTGTGGGCTTGCATGGCAAATGCAGTTGTGCGTGCACACATGTTTGGATGAATGTGTATGTAAGTAGACATGTCCGTGATGTCAGGCATGTATGTTGTTTTCGGCTGCATGTATGAGCACTGTGTACATGTGCATGTGTGTGTATTTGTCAAGGGTGCAACAGTGATGCAACATGGATGCATGTGACAGCGGTATGTGGAAGCCTGATTGGCAGATGTGACCTGGATGCCCGTCTGAACAGTGCGACACTTGGCAGAGGTGTAGACATGCATGCAAGTGTGGTGGTGTGTGTACATGTGTGGTGCACTTCCTGTGTTGCATGTGATGTCTGGCTCCCCTTTGGCTGCTGATGCTGTTGTATGTGTAGGGATGGTGGTGGCAGTTGCGATATGGCTGTGGTATGGCTCATGTGTGCCAGTTGCAATGACATGTGTGTTGGGGATTGTGATGACATGTCTGAGGTTTGCCAATGCCACTCATGTGCAACTGTCATGCGTGTATGTGTCCATTGTACAGTGCCCTGATGCCTGTGTTTTGTTTCTCCCTGTCTGCAGCGTCAACTGATGAAGAGGGCGGAGAAGGTGCTGTGGAGCACAGCGGCGGGGATCCGACTGCCAGCCGGAGACGCAAGGCCCGGCTCCCCTCCCGTGTTGTCATCTCGTCGGGGAGTGAGGAGTCCGGTGCCGCGTCCCAGGCCGCAGCTGCCGGGAGGAGGTCCAAGAGGCGGAGGTTGCAGTTGGACTCCTCGGCAGCAGAAGGGGCAGCTGGGACCCCACAGGGCCCAACAGGGGAAGATGGCACGGAGTCATCCAGGTTGGTGGGGGGTTTGGTGGAGGAGGGGGCCGCGCAAGCACCAGAGACGGGGTCTGGAGGTGGGGATCCCACTGGTGCTAGTGATGTAGTGCAGGACCAGGGACAGGAGGCAGCACAGGCGGCCGCGGAGGTGCCTGTGTGCAATCCTGTCCCCGATCCTGTCCCTGCATCATCTTGCACCAGCAGGGATGCCTACGTCCAGACCTGTTTTCAGGCAGGGGATGAGCTGACGTCAACTGGCCTTCCTCTGCCTGCGGACGTGGCCATCCAGGTCCGGGTTGAGCCTGTCCTGGCTGGTGTGGCGTTGCGTCAACGAGCCATGCGAGGTGACCTGCAGTATTTTCATGGAGAGACTGCACGTCATCTCGAATGGCTCGTTGACCACGTCAGCCTGCTGGGACAGGTCACCCAGGCCGGATTCCTCCGTCTGATGGGGCTTGCTCCGACCCCCTCCTCAACTGGACCCCCTACGCGCCAGTCGTCCTCTGTGCCATCTTCCCACCCATCAGTCACCTGGGTGCCCTGTGGAGCTGCCTCTGACGGTGCGGCCAGGCTGGTGGAGGAGGCATCCCTGCCACAGTCGGGAGTCGGAGGTCCAGCAGGGGTGGCCACATCAACAAGTGCACCCCAGCCGGCGGAGGATGTGCAGGCAGCAGGAGGCAGTGCACGGGCAGAGGCAGAGCAGCAGCAGCAGCAACATGGTGGGAGACATGAAGGCTCGGGGCTTTCGACATCGGAGGGGCAGGCATCGGCCGGAGGGCAGGGGGACCCAGGACAGAGAGTGTCTTCCGTGTGGCAGCGGTTGGGCCACGCCATAGGTGCGGAGCGGCGGCGGGCGGAAGAGGCGCGGCTCACAATGGTCAGGGCGGAGAACTCCATGCGGAGGGCCCTGAGGCGGGCCGAGTGCCTCGAGGCAATCCGCAGGGGGTTGGAGGAGGACACGGTGTCGTCCCTGCGGACCCTTGGGGCCATGGAACTGGACCGCCTCCGGGACATCGAACAGGAGTTCGATGATGCCCTGGCCCGGGACACCACGGAGTGAGCCGCTGGACTTGCCCGCCGCCTTTGTATATAGTTCTTTAGTTTTAGGTTTCCTTTCTTTCTTATTATGATTTGGAGTCGACGGACACTGCTCCACTTTTTGTATATAGTTGATTTTTAGGTAGGTTTTTTAGTAGGTTTCCTTTGTTCAGTTGGGCTCATGGACCCTTGATAGTTTTTTACATAGTTCTTTATTGCATGGAGATTTTTTTAATTTTGACTTTGGCCAAATATTTTTTGGATTCTGATTTCCAGTTTTGTGTTTTTATACGGACATGCAGCTTTTTTTTCTCATTCACATTGTAGTTTGTTTTCTTTCTTTAGCATTCTTTATTTTTTTCAATACAATTTTGTTTCCATACTTCACTGTGTGGTATCATCTCATTGGTTTCATGCATGTCATGTTGTGTGTTTTCCCATTCAATTGCAACCATTGTGTGTGACGGACATGGGTTCATTAGCTTCATGAACATTGGGGGTGTAACATGTGATTTCCATTTCCATGTGGGTGAATGGGTTACTTGGTAGGGCTTTTTGGCTGTGGAGGCTGTCCATTACGCACATGATTGGGGATTGTGAGGACCTGGTGGGGGCTGCCCATGGTGGCAGGGGGGTGGGGGTGGTGGGAGACATAAGTGGGGGCCTGGTGGAGGTTGCCCCTGCACTGCTAGGGGGTGGGGGTGGTGGGAGACATGGGTGGGGGCCTTGTGGGGGCTGCCCCTGGTGGCAGGGGGGTGGGGGTGGTGGGAGACATGAGTGGTGGCCTGGTGGAGGCTGCCCCTGCACTGCTGGGGGGTGGGGGTGGTGGTAGACATGAGTGGGGGCCTGGTGGAGGCTGCCCATGGTGGCTGGGGGGTGGGGGTGGTGGCAGACATGAGTGGGGGCCTGGTGGAGGCTGCCCCTGCACTGCTGGGGGGTGGGGGTGGTGGGAGACATGGGTGGGGACTGGTGGGGGCTGCGCCTGGTGGCTGGGGGGTGGGGGTGGTGGGAGACATGAGTGGGGGCCTGGTGGAGGCTGCCCATGGTGGCAGGGGGGTGGGGATGGTGGTAGACATGAGTGGGGGCCTGGTGGAGGGTGACCCTGGATGCTGGGGGGTGGGGGTGCAGGGGGACATGTGTGGGGGCCTGGTGGAGGCTGCCCCTGGTGGCTGGGGGGTGGGGGTGGTGGGAGACATGGGTGGGGGCCTGGTGGGTGCTGCCCCTGGTGGCTGGGGGGTGGGGGTGGTGGGAGACATGAGTGGGGGCCTGGTGGGGGCTGCCCATGGTGGCAGGGGGGTGGGGGTGGTGGGAGACATGAGTGGGGGCCTGGTGGAGGCTGCCCATGGTGGCAGGGGGGTGGGGGTGGTGGTAGACATGAGTGGGGGCCTGGTGGAGGCTGCCCCTGCACTGCTGCTGGGTGGGGGTGGTGGGAGACATGGGTGGGGGCCTGGTGGGGGCTGCCCCTGGTGGCTGGGGGGTGGGGGTGGTGGGAGACATGAGTGGGGGCCTGGTGGAGGCTGCCCATGGTGGCAGGGGGTGGGGGTGGTGGTAGACATGAGTGGGGGCCTGGTGGAGGGTGACCCTGGATGCTGGGGGGTGGGGGTGCAGGGGGACATGAGTGGGGGCCTGGTGGGGGCTGTCCCTGGTGGCTGGGGGGTGGGGGTGGTGGGTTGACATGAGTGGGGGCCTGGTGGAGGCTGCCCCTGCACTGCTGGGGGGTGGGGGTTGTCGGAGACATGAGTGGGGGCCTGGTGGAGGCTGCCCCTGCACTGCTGGGGGGTGGGGGTGGTGGGAGACATGGGTGGGGGCCTGGTGGAGGCTGCCCCTGGTGGCTGGGGGGTGGGGGTGGTGGGAGACATGAGTGGGGGCCTGGTGGAGGCTGCCCCTGCACTGCTGGGGGGTGGGGGTGGTGGGAGACATGAGTGGGGGCCTGGTGGAGGCTGCCCCTGCACTGCTGGGGGTGGTGGGAGACATGGGTGGGGGCCTGGTGGAGGCTGCCCCTGGTGGCTGGGGGGTGGGGGTGGTGGGAGACATGAGTGGGGGCCTGTTGGGGGCTGCCCCTGCACTGCTTGGGGGTGGGAGTGGTGGGAGACATGATTGGGGGCCTGGTGGAGGCTGCCCCTGGTGGCTGGGGGTGGGGGTGGTGGGAGACATGGGTGGGGGCCTGGTGGGGGCTGCCCCTGGTGGCTGGGGGTGGGGGTGGTGGGAGACATGAGTGGGGGCCTGGTGGGGGCTGCCCATGGAGGCAGGGGGGTGGGGGTGGTGGGAGACATGAGTGGGGGCCTGGTGGAGGCTGCCCATGGTGGCAGGGGGGTGGGGGTGGTGGGAGACATGGGTGGGGGCCTGTTGGGGGATGCCCATGGTGGCTGGGGGGTGGGGGTGGTGGGAGACATGAGTGGGGGCCTGGTGGGGGCTGCCCCTGCACTGTTGGGGGGTGGGGGTGGTGGGAGACATGAGTGGGGGCCTGGTGGGGGCTGCCCCTGGTGGCTGGGGGGTGGGGGTGGTGGGAGACATGAGTGGGGGCCTGGTGGGGGCTTCCCCTGGTGGCTGGGGGGTGGGGGTGGTGGGAGACATGAGTGGGGGTCTGGTGGAGGCTGCCCCTGGTGGCTGGAGGGTGGGGGTGGAGGGAGACATGGGTAGGGGCCTGGTGGGGGCTGGCCCTGGTGGCTGGGGGGTGGGGGTGTTGGGAGACATGAGTGGGGGCCTGGTGGAGGCTGCCCCTTCACTGCTGTGGGGTGGGGGTGGTGGGAGGCATGAGTGGGGGCCTGGTGGAGGCTGCCCCTGCACTGCTGGGGGGTGGGGGTGGTGGGAGACATGAGTGGGGGCCTGGTGGAGGCTGCCCCTGCACTGCTGGGGGTGGGGGTGGTGGGAGACATGAGTGGGGGCCTGGTGGAGGCTGCCCCTGCTCTGCTGGGGGTGGGAGACATGAGTGGGGGCCTGGTGGAGGCTGCCCCTGGTGGCTGGGGGTGGGGGTGGTGGGAGACATGAGTGGGGGCCTGGTGGAGGCTGCCCATGGTGGCAGGGGGTTGGGGGTGGTGGGAGACATGAGTGGGGGCCTGGTGGAGGCTGCCCCTGCACTGCTGGTGGGTGGGGGTGGTGGGAGACATGGGTGGGGGCCTGGTGGGGGCTGCCCCTGGTGGCTGGGGGGTGGGGGTGGTGGGAGACATGAGTGGGGGCCTGGTGGAGGCTGCCCATGGTGGCAGGGGGGTGGGGGTGGTGGTAGACATGAGTTGGGGCCTGGTGGAGGGTGACCCTGGATGCTGGGGTGTGGGGGTGCAGGGGGACATGAGTGGGGGCCTGGTGGAGGGTGGCCATGGTGGCAGGGGGTGGGGGTGGTGGTAGACATGAGTGGGGGCCTGGTGGAGGCTGCCCCTGCACTGCTGGGGGGTGGGGGGGTGGGAGACATGAATGGGGGCCTGGTGGAGGCTGCCCCTGGTGGCTGGGGGGTGGGGGTGGTGGGAGACATGAGTGGGGGTCTGGTGGAGGCTGCCCCTGCACTGCTGGGGGGTGGGGGTGGTGGGAGACATGAGTGGGGGCCTGGTGGAGGCTGCCCCTGCACTGCTGGGGGGTGGGGGTGGTGGGAGACATGGGTGGGGGCCTGGTGGAGGCTGCCCCTGGTGGCAGGGGGGTGGGGGTGGTGGGAGACATGAGTGGGGGCCTGGTGGAGGCTGCCCATGGTGGCAGGGGGGTGGGGGTGGTGGGAGACATGAGTGGGGGCCTGGTGGAGGCTGCCCATGGTGGCAGGGGGGTGGGGTGGTGGGAGACATGAGTGGGGGCCTGGTGGAGGATGCCCATGGTGGCAGGGGGGTGGGGGTGGTGGGAGACATGAGTGGGGGCCTGGTGGAGGGTGACCCTGGATGCTGGGGGGTGGGGGTGGTGGTAGTCATGACTGGGGGCCTGGTGGAGGCTGCCCATGGTAGCAGGGGGGTGGGGGTGGTGGTAGACATGAGTGGGGGCCTGGTGGAGGCTGCCCCTGCACTGCTGGGGGTGGGGGGGTGGGAGACATGAGTGGGGGCCTGGTGGAGGCTGCCCCTGGTGGCTGGGGGGTGGGGGTGGTGGGAGACATGAGTGGGGGCCTGGTGGAGTATGCCCATGGTGGCAGGGGGGTGGGGGTGGTGGTAGACATGAGTGGGGGCCTGGTGGAGGCTGCCCATGGTGGCAGGGGGGTGGGGTGGTGGGAGACATGAGTGGGGGCCTGGTGGAGGATGCCCATGGTGGCAGGGGGGTGGGGGTGGTGGGAGACTTGAGTGGGGGCCTGGTGGAGGGTGACCCTGGATGCTAGGGGGTGGGGGTGGTGGTAGTCATGACTGGGGGCCTGGTGGAGGCTGCCCATGGTGGCAGGGGGGTGGGGGTGGTGGTAGACATGAGTGGGGGCCTGGTGGAGGCTGCCCCTGCACTGCTGGGGGGTGGGGGGGTGGGAGACATGAGTGGGGGCCTGGTGGAGGCTGCCCCTGGTGGCTGGGGGGTGGGGGTGGTGGGAGACATGAGTGGGGGCCTGGTGGAGTATGCCCATGGTGGCAGGGGGGTGGGGGTGGTGGTAGACATGCATTGTTGATCAGTAGTGCAAGGTGACATGTGGGTTGGCTGGGGGGCATGCCCATGGTGGATGGGCTGCCTGCGGGACATGAGCATGGGTGCAGGGTTGTCCCCCGTGGTGTGGGCTGCCTGCAGGGTCCGTGGTGGTTGTGGAGCGTACACCTGGGAGGGCCCACACGGCCAATTCACGTGTGGTACTCCCCAGAACCCCTGAAATACACATACCTTGCTGAAATCGCGTTTGGAAATTCCCGCGCACCATACACGTACCCTGCTCGCACTGGCCCAATCGCGTGTAGAACTTCCCGTGCACCCCTGAAATACACATACCTTGCTCGCACTGGGCCAATCGCGTGTGGAACTTCCCGCGCACCCCTGAAATACACGTACCCTGCTGAAATTGCGTGTGGAACTTCCCGCGCACCCCTGAAATACACATACCTTGCTGAAATCGCGTGTGGAACTTCCCGCGCACCCCTGAAATACACGTACCCTGCTCGCACTGGGCCAATCGCGTGTGGAACTTCCTGCGCACCCCTGAAATACACATACCTTGCTCGCACTGGGCCAATCGCGTGCGGAACTTCCCGCGCACCCCTGAAATACACGTACCCTGCTGAAATCGCGTGTGGAACTTCCCGCGCACCCCTGAAATACACATACCTTGCTGAAATCGCGTGTGGAACTTCCCGCGCACCCCTGAAATACACGTACCCTGCTCGCACTGGGCCAATCGTGTGTGGAACTTCCCGCGCACCCCTGAAATACACATACCCTGCTGGAATCGCGTGTGGAAATTCCCGCGCACCCCTGAAATACACGAACCCTGATGAAATCGCGTGTGGAACTTCCCGCACACCCCTGAAATACACGTACCCTGCTGAAATCGCGTGTGGAACTTCCCGCGCACCCCTGAAATCCACATACCTGGCCAAATCGCGTGTGAGACTTCCCGCGCACTGCGGTATACACACACACGTATTTTTTGTCAGCGGGTGTCCATGTTTGTGGGTACCCCTTTGCACGTCATTTGTCCTGGAGGGCCACAGTCTAGGACATTCATCATGGCAGTATATAGGTGCTATTTGTTGGCGCACCTTTTGGCGCACATTTCTTACAGCCGCAGAGACGCTACTGCCTGCTTTCTTGTGGCGGTCGTGTTTGTGCCTGTGCGCTGGTTTGAGCGTGCGCTTTTTTGCCATATTCTATTCCATGAATACGTGTTGTAGGCGAGCGTGTGGGCGTTCCGCGCACTTGTGCCCTGTACTTCCCCCGTGACGCCCACGTTTTGGCAAGTTGTTCCCCATTCCGAGTGTTACGCCCGTGTTCCGCCTACTTTTGTTGCGTGCGCCGCGCTATGTGCGAATTTCGCTGTGGCCTGTGCGATTTTTGCTGTGACCTGGCGCACGCTGTTAGATGGCCTGTGCGCCAACGTGCGCCGTGCACTTTTTTATCGCACATCCGCTGGTTTTCTCGCGCACGGACTTCCATGAATCGATGTGCGCTGCTTTTCGTGTGATTTTCGCACTTGCACTGCGATTTTCACTATTCCACTGCGATTCGCACGTTTTTGCCCACTTGCGCCGCGCTAATTATTCCATGAATCGGCCTCGTAATGTTTTTGCTTATTTTTCAACAATAGTTCCTTTTTTACATTTTTTTTTGTTAAATCACTTGTACTATTTTTTTCTAAAAAAGTCTTTTCTATACTCTTTTATCAGCATGAAATAAACATAATGCAGAGCATTTCTTTTTTCCTTTTTCTTTTTGCGGCTGAGTGGTTACTTCAACTACAAAGGTATTAAAACAATTGAGATATCTAAAGATACTCAACACAACAACTAATTGAATTTATTTCACCATTTGGGCAAAATAACTTTTGCTAGCGGTCTTTTGGAAACCTAGTGTATGTATATTGTAGAACCCCACCAAAAGCTGCATCACCAGGGGTATACCCCTTTTTTGTTACCAGTTCTAAAAGACATAGCCACAGCTATCTGCATTCCTCTCAGGAAAAAGACTTTCTGACAAAGTCTCTCCTTACACATCACACCCAGTAAATCTTATTGACCAATCCCTTGCCCTGCTAAGTCTCATTTGCATGCTTCTCAACCTCAAAATCCCCATATGTAATACGCGCTGTCCATGGACAACCGCGATGTCTGCGGACAAATCGTGAAATCTGAGAGTTGGGAATGAAAATGTAAATCATGTGCCCCATTCCCCTTTGAGGTTGGCTCTGAAAAGAGCCTTTTTTTGTTTTTTTTAAAGATGCTTCAGAAACACCTTTTATTTTGTACATTATTTTTTTTCCTTATTTCCCTCCAAATATCTTCACATTAGCTTCTCCAAAGCAATCATTATGTTCCAAAAACAGCATGGCATTTCCCATAAAAGATAAAGACATGCCATCTTTTTTAAAGTAAACAACATTACCAGAATAAATGTTGTCATTATTGCAAAAGAACATGCCAGCTCTAATCATAAAAGCAAACATGCATTGGTTAATTAAATACCTAGCTACATTTTGCTGAGGACAAAAAACAGAAGTATTGTCCCATACCTCTCTTGGTACCAAAGCAGAAAAAATAACCTTGGCATTTTGAAGCACTTTCATGACTGTCTGAACCAAATTTTCCAGATCTTGCAACAAAGTAGGGGCACTGACATAGCCCAAATGGAAAGCACCACAGTGTAGGACAATTACATGTGGACTATTAAACCTAGCCATATCCTGACAAACATCTAGCATTGCCTGCAAATTAAAACCAGGCATAGTGATCCACGCCTTTTATGTCAAAATTGTTAGCCACATTCCTAGATTTAGCATACTGCTCCAAACCATTCACAAACATATCACCAACCACCAACACACTGACTTTCTCCACCTCTGCCATCTTCACTGAACACAGCCTCTCTCAATACGAAGCAGAACCTCAACACCTGATTGGCTAACCCCCAAAATACACTTCCATTTCATTGTCAGAATCCCCGGATGTGGCACGCCCTGTCATCGAACAACGTCAGTGTCCGCGCAGTACGTAAGTAACACTGGGACAGCCCTTCTACCCTTTCCTCTTCACTCTCTGCACCATTCCCTCATTGGCTACTGGTAAGCAGTCACACAACCATCCAACAATCACATCCAAGAACTCTACATCTAACTCCATCATCAAAGTTCAGCACTTTAGATGTACTGTTGATCACTCTGAGTACAATTGGGCTGTGATTGCAAAGCACGTACATCAACAATCAACAACTACTGCAAAACTGAATATTTTCTGCACAGTACATGTTCAGCTCTTGTATAAATGCATATAAACGGGGTAACTGCCACTTACCCTGTATAACCCATAGCTCCCAACCTTTTGTGTCACCAAGGTGGGTGAAAACACCCGATTTTCTTTTTGGTGGGTGAGAGGCTATAGAAGTGAATGGGCGTATGAGGGACTTGGTGGGTGATTCAGCTGCTTGGAAGGTGGGTGACACCCGCCAAAAGCAGGTGAGTTCAGAGTTATTTATAACCTGTAGAAAAAAAGCTTACTGTCATTCCTCCCATCTGCTATGATCAAGTGTCGCTTGCAAAGCTGTCTGTTCTCCAAATTTGTATTTACACATATTACTAACTGGAATGAGCAAGCTCTTATTCTCTTCATTCATTCCGTCATTTGTGTAACCACTGCCACCTATTTATCCACATTTCAACTATAATAGAATTTAATGCATCATAGTGCGTAGGATATACATAAAGTTTCCTTTCTATACAATCTGGATATTTCACACAATCTATCATGTGAACTTCCTTTAGAAATGATTATAATAGTAATCAGACACAACACACGCAGCTGTCTAGCAAAGTGTCATTTCATGCTAAAAGACGTGAGAAATAACAGTATAATTGTGGGAGAAGGCTTTGTAGTGTGTTATAAAATGACAAACAGCCAGAATAATTACATGCATCTTTATTCATACACACAGATAGCCAATATCATTTGAAAAGCTCCCAGCTGAAACGACACCACTGCCTCTACAATTGTTCTTCCAATTTAGACATCCCTCATTCCAGCTGGTTGCCCATTCCGTTCTAGAATTTACCACCGCATTCAACTATACACAGGTGCAGTCATATCTATCACATCATGTACAACTATGAACGAACATTGCGGTAAACCAACACATACAGCATCTGCCCCCTTCCCTTCAGTCTGCAACACAAGCACCAAACCCTTCATTGCAACCCTTACTTTATTTCAGACTCTCCCATCGCCCAGCACCACAGAATCACCCAGTAGTTTGATATTCACCTGCAGTCTGGTAAACTTGCTTTGTCCCATTGCCACTTTTCCAAGTTTTCTTATTTGAACCTTCTCCCCTACAACTATCCTCGAGAGTAATAAGCTGCTGAACCCATCAAATCCTTCTGCTTTATTTCCCACACCTTCACAAATGCATACATTGCATGTTTTTCCCCACAGTTCCTACAATTTAGCCTGTATAAATAGCAAGAAATGCATACGGTTATTTCTCCTATCTCCTAACATCCAATAACTCTGCCTTAAAAAGCCATGTGCACTCTGTGTGCTTACTATTGTAACCATTTCTAAAGCACGTTCAACTAACAGATTCTCAATAAAAAATAGAGAATGCACATAGACAAAGGAAAGTGCATCTACATGCTATGCACAGTTATCAGAAAGCACTGCTACTGCAAAACAAATCATGTCTACATTAGCAACAGTGCTATTAACACACATATGTATCCTACTTTTTTCTTTCACAATTGCAGTGAAGACCACTCTCCTGAAAATCAGCAGCATCTAAAATACGAACCAGAACTCAGGAGAAACCTACTCTTTCCATCCAAAAAAGTAGGTGCAACACTGCCATAATGTTCTAACTGTTACTCAAACACTATAGAATTCTGGTATTGTAGAAGAAACAATTGTATTAACACTGCAGCATTAGATTCAGTATTACTGCTTGCCCCTCAGCAGCTGCATACTTTGTATTGTAATCTGAACACCGGTATAGTAATACACAAATACGAGAATAGCCTTACCAACCTGAAATAACAGCACATTGCTCAATCACACACCTCTACGTACATGCTTACCATCATATTTAGACACTCATTCACAAAGCACACATACACTGAACAACATCCCAACCCACACTTTCTTTTTTTCTCCAACAGACCCAAAGACTGCCTACCAAAAAGCAACTCCGTAGAAAGCAACGTAGAAGTAAAGAAAATAAATATAAGTGTCCAAAATAAGCATCCACCTCTAGCAGAATTTTTTACTAAAAGTTCAAACAAAACTGCCAATACAGTCACTTAGCGAAACAAAAACAGCTTCCAGTAAAGAGACTTTGCCTCCTCTTTCAAAATGTAAAACGAAACAGAAAGTGATTACCAAGACTGCAGTTACCACTAGTGCTAACACTGCACCTATAAATCTCAATGTAGCCACAAGTAAGCATACCAAAAAAATGTATTTACAAAAATGTTCTGCCACAGAGTCCTTCAGAACCTTATACAAACAGGAGAGAAATCACTCACAACCCTTAAAACCTACCATAGAAAATGAATCCTAGAAGCTCTCAAAGACATTGCAATCCTTCTCAAAAGGAAATAATTTATTTGAGTTTTAAACAGAATGAAACCACTAACAAAACTAGGTACTAAACCACAAAAACGACTTCTCAATAAATGGAATATCAACAAACATAACTTTGCAAACAGCTGTAGAGGTGAATGGACACCACCGGCACAGAACTATATTTCAATGATGAAGCATAAAACAAAAGCAAATAAACACAATTGCCATACATAGCAGTGGCCGAGGGTATGAAAATCTTAAGAATACCATTATGGAGCAAGAAACTCTGCTAACAAAAATATCCCCAGAAAACTTAGTATCAACTCTCCATTCCACTGAACCAATGTGTGCAGTCTACAAATGGCTGTACACATTAATGTGTAATATATCCGAAAAATCTTTCAGATCTTTACACCAGTTCCTCAATCAGTATGTGAAAGACAAAGGCAAATTGAAAATAAAACTATTACAAAGTATGGACACCTGTCCAGTGCGCAAATACACAGGACTACAAAGACATTTGTTAGCCTGCATTTCTCGACCTATTTGTAAAAGCACCTTCCACCATATCAAAATGATATCAACACACCATACAACTATAAGAAATCTGGTTCATAAACTGTACTATGCCAAAAGTCCTGCTTTAGCACTAGCCAATTTAAATAACAATCTTCTACATGGTACAGCCAAAGAACTACTCAAAGAAATAGAGGATATTCAGAGAAAATATTTTGCAAGTGAAAGCCACTTATAAAATGCAATTGCTTTACAACAGACTAG
This sequence comes from Ambystoma mexicanum, assembly GCF_040938575.1. NCBI lineage: Eukaryota > Metazoa > Chordata > Amphibia > Caudata > Ambystomatidae > Ambystoma > Ambystoma mexicanum. The sequence goes on along the minus strand of NC_090930.1, from coordinate 399,444,152 downwards.
CAACAACTTTACAGATGGCAACCTTCTACTACACACATACAAAAAAGAAATACTAAAGTTTAAAAGTACATCTGCTGAAGTACCAAACCATGTGTGTGTGTTGCTGCGGTACTTTTTATAAGAATAGCACAATAACTGCAGACATAATGTGCACAATAGAAGACAATGAAGATTCCAAGAGGTTCCAATTAGCTCTCTCTCTTATTGCAGAAAATAAATATATGAAATTAATGACCCCTTAATACTTTGGAGTTACTGCACTGCAAAACTTGACAACAATCAAACATCTTCATGTGCTATCACACATAACTTGGAATTATTCCCAATACCAAAACTCCTCAAACAACTTAACCTTTATGAGAACATCATAATTCAAACAGTGCACCAATTTCAAGCAATAATACGCCTTCACCCAAAAACAGAAATACTACCTCCCTCTGAATTACTGAAAGCTATTTGTGGCAAAGTAGTTTATTTGCCATTAGATCTCAAAGAAAATGTAAGTGCAACGCCCAATAGATCAACCTTTAATTATCTTAGTAAATGGCATACCTGCAAAAGACAAAATAGTTTGGCAACAACTTGTGGACTTACATAAAGTTACACAAGCCCTACAATATCTAAAAGACAACAATGAATACTACAAAGAAATAAATATTGAGGAAAACCTGAGGGAAACCACTAAAATAATTCAAGACTCATCAGAAACTGGTCGATTTCAACTTCTAGATCCTGCTACAGAATCCAATATTTTAGACCATTATTCAATTCACCCATTACACTATAAAGACACCATAGATGATGCACTGGAAATGTACCAAATGCGACAAGCCAAAGTATCTCCAATCAGCATATGGGAAAAAAGTATTGAAGCACGTGCCTTTCCTCTACTCTTTCCTACTGGAAACGGAGGAAGGTACGATGATAGGCCCACACAAATAACAGCATAAGAATACCGCTCTTTACGAATGTATTCTGAAGACCCCAGATTCATACAAAACGTGGAATACATATTCCACCTTCTCTTTGAAAGTGAACTAGAACTCTACGCTATGGAGTTGCACACACATTGAAATCAGGTATCAATTTTCAAAATATGTCATCTACGCAATTACTACAAAAAGTACAGGAAAAAGATGAGGTTTTACAGTCAAGCATTACAAATCTTTTAGCAAACATGCATGGTACAAAGGAAAACTGGTTCTGGCGTCATGGGGATGTACGCTGTATGATAAGAAACTTTGGCCCACCCACTTGGTTTGTGACATTAAGTTGTGCAGAATATGCATGGGAAGATTTACAAGATTTCCTACGCATAGCAACCAAAAACAAAACTAATATAGATATAAAAACACCAGGAGAACGCTGCCCTCTAGATCCTGTAAATGTATCAAGATATTTCCATCATCGCTTCATTGCTATGCTACGCTTCATTTGTAATAAAACTGTTCCTCTGCTCAGAGAAGTGCAACACTTCTTTTGGAGAAAAGAATACCAAGCCAGAGGAGCACCACACATCCACACTGTTTTGCAGTTCATCCAAAAATATGTCACTTCACAAACGACACATGGTGACCTTCATGCACAAATTTTACAATTTAAAAGACGCAAATGTGGGAGGTATTGTTGTCGCAAATATAAAAGGGAAATACTATACCAAATGCCGCTTTAGTTTGTCTAGTCCAGTTTCAACAACAGGTCAAGTAAACAACTTCATGTCGTCATAATGTCAAAGGTAAATTAGCTAAGAACACATATTACATAAAAAGAACAGACGGATCAAAATACATCAATGATAACAATGCAGTCATTGCCCTCCTATGGAATGCAAATATAGATGTGCAGTACATTGCCGACAATTCCACTGCAGTTGCACGATATGTCACAGCCTACTTAACCAAAGCACAAAAAAACAGAGCTCCAAGACCTCTCGGATGACATATCATCTGACAATACACTATCACAAAAAAACTGTATAGTTTAGGCATGAAAATGCTCTCCCATACAGAATGTGGCTACTATGAAGCTGCAGACTGTTTAACCGGTACTGCCCTGTATGGAAAATCAGAAAATATAGTATGGCTAAGGCTTGGTCCTGCTAAATCTAGAAAAAGTGTTCTGAAATCATATGAAGACATAGAAACAATAGCCAAAAATGATCCCAACAGCCAAGACATTTTGAAAAACAATTTACTGGACACATACTACCCAAACAGGAGTACCACTTTGGAAACCATGTGTGTATACCATAAAGCCCAAAACTTCACATACAAAAATAATATTAAACCAGATGAGAAGAACGGTAGATACAGACTGGAAAATTGTGAAGGCAGCTGAGTGAAACCTACCAAATACAGCTTAATTAATCATATCAAATTGTCATTAATAACTCTCTACATAAAGAACTGTATTACATGTCCCTGCTACAACTTTTTAAACCATGCTTAAAAGAAGAAGATTTACTAGATACCATGACTCCTATGAAGATGCTTTCAAAGCAAATGAAAGCACTATAATAGACATAAACTTTACACAGTACAAAACAATGTTGCACAATGAACAGCAACAAGAAGAAGAACTCCAGGCGCAACTAGATGTGGACACTCCTGACAGTAGTCAACCTTCTATAACAGGAAGCCAAGAACCACTTGGACAGCCACTAATAGCAACTGAGGCTGAAATAGCCATGACAGAAATAGAAAACACCATGTGTCAGTATGAGCAATCTACAGAAGATTTTGCTATACTAAAATCACAACTAAAAAATAAGAATTGTGAGTGGTTCGAATGTAATGATACTACCATTACTCTAAAACAGAGATTACCAGCAAATCGTGTGAACACTTACTTATGAGGGTGTTAGGCAGAAACCTGTGCAGTTCTGTCTGGGACCACTGCAAAAAGTTTAAGACTACAGGAGTTAGCAGTAAGAACAATTGGTAGCAGTCTGCACCACCCAGATTTACCTGGTAGCTGTGGCTGAGCAGTCAGACTTCTCTCAAGACGAGTTAGGCAGTATATAGAGTATACAAGATAGGGCAATGTACACAGTAGAACAAGCAGACACGGATAAGAGCTTGGGTGTAAAGATTTATAATTATTTATTTAAAAACACATCTATGAAAAACACACTGGCACTAATATGGCAAACAACTTCAATCACAGTTACTATAAGTATATATCAATCCCATAACAATATTTCGACAAGTCTAGGTTCAAAGGCACCACTTATTTGCAGACAGTGGTGAGTGCTTAACCTAGATGGCACTCTAGTATTCGTTAGGAAGGGAGAGAAAAAGGCAGGGTATGAAACCAACTCAGTACCAACTCTTTTACGAAGCAAATGCAAGGCAAGCAAGGCAGGGTCTACTGTAGATCACAAAGTTCAGAGGCTAGGCCCACTCGGAGAGAGGCAAGGTGGTATGTCCCAAAAATACCACAGTGGAAATGCACTTCAAGTCTTTGTAGCAAAATGTCACAGAAAGGTTGGACCAGTTTCAGAACAAAAGTTAAGGTCTGGAGGCGACCCAGTGGAAAGGTAAGGATTTAAGACACCTCACGCTAACCGGGACAAGGGAAGCCAGGCGGACACAGTACCTTGAAAGTGGAAAGACAGCTCTAGCGGGGGCAGTTGTTCCTGGTGGTGGATGCAAGTCAGGGCTTTGCCAGAAGAAGGGATGATCTCGTCGTAGAGGAAAGTTGAAGATCGTTGCACCACCAGGGAAGGGACCAGCCGCAGAGTGCTCAGTCACAAGGCACCACCTTTTGGTCGCGGTACACTGGTTAGTGGCTATCCGGTTGCCGGGGTGCTCAGCACAAGAAATTCGACCACTAGACGTCCTGGAAGCGAAGAAAAAGCAAGGGACTGGTTGTTCCCACCAGTCAAAGGGAAGAAGACTCTCCAGCAGGGAGATCTCCTCTGTCGTTGGGAAGTGGTGAGTCGGTTCAGCAGGGCTCCACCGGTGGTGTCGTCGTTGCAGGTCGGCTCAGCTTCTCCCTCGTCGGATTCTTAGGTTCTGTGGCGACTTCTGAAGTTCCAATCCCCAAAGCCCTGTTTTTATGCTGAAAACCCCCATTCATTCAGCCTAGCTGTCAATCAAACATGCTAAGTGGTGAGCGGGGCGGCTCACCACTTGGGCCAATCACACCAGAGTGCGACTTGAGTTGGCAAGGCAACTCAGTCCAGGGTGCCTAAACCCCCTCCTGCACACCCTGTGGTACCCAGACAGAATGGCACCACTCTGGATGGCTTCTGTGCAGAAGCCCGCCAAAAGTGGAATAAAGGGCTCAACCTTTGGTTCGGAGTTAGAGAAGCAAAGACATATGCCATTTAAAAACCGAGTTCTGGCAGAAAATACCAACCAGTGAATTTATTTTAATTTAATAAACCGGCGGTATGACCGAGGCTATATAGAAAAAGAATTAGCCTCGCACAATGGGACAATCCCAGAGGAATATATTCGCGGTCGAATATAAAAAGTAGTATCCACTGCCACCAGCCAAAACTCGACGAGGGGGGACGGGACAGTGCCCCCTCGCACAACAGACCCAGGGGTAATCAAATTACCCCTACCAGTACGTCCACAATAGGATGGTTTGTACTGGTTCTGTTAGTAAATTTAGGTCTAGTAAAGCCAATGGTGACTTTACATGCCCTGGGAGACAGTAGTCAGTCCCAGGGTATGGAGTCTATGGCGGGGGTCACCTAGGACACCCCAGTGTTACGGCACAGAGGGTGCTGTGTAACACACATAGCAAAACACATGAGACCTTATGGAGTAAAAGACCCCATAGCCCATAGAACACATGAACATTCAAAGAAATACCACAAATCATGTCCAAGAGTGTGAGAAAAAGAGTCTCACTCTTGGCAGGATGAAAAAAACAAACTCCAGAAATCTAGAAAAGCTGCTGGGGGACTCACTAGGTTAGGAAATTCAGCCTAAACAGAGAATTCTCCCTAACACTCGCCACCCCGAGACTAAGGGACAGGAGGATTTAATCCACTCCTGGATGAATCTCATACCCCTAGTCGATGACATACATCCTAGAGAGACCATCAGCATTTTGGTGGTGACACCCTGACCTGTGCTCAATGGGGATATCAAACCCTTGCAGGCAGAATGACCATCTCAGTAGTTTTGGGTTTTCCTCTTTCATTTGCATTAACCATCTCAAGGGTTGGTGGTCAGTCTGAATGACAAAAGTAGAACCATACAAGTATGGCCTAAACTTCTTCAGAGCACACACAATAGCAAAGCACTCTCTTTCGATTGTTGCCCACCTTGTTTCAGGATCCTTCAGCTTGCAGCTGATGAAGCAAACAGGGTACTCCCTACCTTTCCCATCCAGTTGACTGAGTACCGCACCTATTCCTACATTTGAAGCATCTGTCTGCACAATGAAAGTTTGGTGGTAATCAGGAGCTCTGAGTACTGGGGCTTGGCAAAGAGCCTTTTTTCAGGTTTTCAAAGGCCTGATTGCACTCCTCATTCCATCTAACCTTCTTAGGGAATTTTGGAGAGGAGATGACATTCAGAGGAGAAGCTATGGTCCCATAGTTCTCAATGAAATTCCTGTAATACCCGGTGAGACCTAAGAAGGCTCTTACCTGGGTCTGAGTAGTAGGTGTTGTCCAATTTTGCACAGCTTTAATCTTACTGAGCAAAGGCCTTATTTCTCCACCTCCTACCTCATGTCCAAGATAGACTACCTTACTCTGTCCAATTTGGCATTTACTCGACTTTATGGTCAGATTGGCTTGTCCAAGAGCCTGCAAAACATATCTTAGGTGGTCTACATGTTCTTCCCAGGAATTGCTGAACACTGCTATGTCATCCAAGTATGCCATGTGGAAGTCCTCCATCCCATTCAGAACCTGGTTTACCATCCGTTGAAATGTAGCAGGTGCATTTTTCAATCCAAAAGGCATTACCTTAAACTGGTATAAGCCAACTGGGGTAGAAAATGCAGTTTTCTCCTTGGCATGGTCTGTCAGGGCTATTTGCCAACAGCCTAACGTCAAGTCAAATGTGCTGAGGAACTTGGCTGAACCAAGTCTATCCACAAACTCATCTGTTCTTGGCAAAGGGTGGGCATCAGTCTTGGTGACTGCATTAAGAGCTCTATAGTCCACACAGAATCTAAGTTCTTTAGATCCTGCCTTTGGTACTAACACAACTGGGCTAGACCATGGACTAGTAGAGGGCTCTATTACCCCGAGATCAAGCATCTTGCTGACCTCACCTTTGATGTGGGTTCTTACATTTTCTGACATTCTGTATCCTCTGCTTTTGACTGGCAGACAGTCACCAGTGAGTATGTCATGCTGGCCCCAAGGGGTCAAGCCTGGTGAAAGTGAGAACAGAGAGGCAAACTGATTCAACATAGATTTGCACTCTTCTTGTTGCTCAGGTGTCAGATTTGAAGAGAGATTTACTCCTTCAATCTTTTCATCTAAAGGTAAGCCTCTTAGGAGATCAGGAAGAGCTTCACTCTCTTCTTCTTCCTCTGATGATGCTAGAAGCAACGCTCCTACATCAGGTCTTGAGACATACGCTTTGAGTCTGTTGGTGTGGAAGACTGTTGGAGCCTCCTTGGGATTGCCCAAGTCCACCAGATAGTTGACCTCTCCAAGTTTACCCACAACTCTGAAGGGTCCCATCCATTTGTCTTTCAAGGCCCTCTGCCTTGTTGGGATCATAACGAGAACTAGCTGGTCTTGAGTGAACACAACCATGTTAGCCTTTTGATCATGCCAGTGCTTGACCAATGCTTGTCCAGCTTTAAAGTTATCACTTGCTTCTGCCATCATGTGTGACATTCTCCTCCGGAGACCTATCACGTAGTCAGTCACTCTGACTGGCTTGGGGGAAGGAGCACTCTCCAAACCCACCTTAATCAGGGCCAATGGACCTCTGACGGGATGACCATAGAGAAGCTCAAAGGGAGAATAACCTACTCCCTCCTGATGGACTTCACTATAAGCAAAGAGAAGGCATGGCAGTAGAAGATCCCACTTTCGTTTAAGGGGGTCCTCTAAAGCACCTATCATGCTCTTCATGGTTCGGTTGAACCTTTCAACCAACCCATTGGTTTGTGGGTGGTAAGCTGTTGAGCACTTGTAAGTAACTCCACAGGTTTTCCACATGGCTTTCATGTAGTGGGACATAAAGTTTGACCCCCTGTCAGAGATTACTTCCTTAGGAAACGCAACCCTGTAAAAATACCAAGGAGGGCCTTAGCCACAGCCGGAGCTATAACAGTCCTCATAGGAATGGCCTCAGGATACCTAGTAGCATGGTCTACTACAACAAGTATAAACCTGTTGCCTGAGGAGGTTGGAGGATCAAGGGGATCAACAATGTCAATCCCTACTCTCTCGAATGGGACTCCCACAACTGGGAGAGGCACTAAAGGTGCCACATTCTTGGAGCCAACCTTACCAGAGGTCTGGCAGGTGTGGCAGCTCCTGCAGTGTTTTTCTACTTCGGCCCCCATCTTTGGCCAATAAAAGTAGAGAGAGAGCCTTTCCTTAGTCTTCTTGAAACTCAAGTGACCAGCCAAAGGAATGTTGTGGGCTAACTGCAAGAACTGTTGTCTGTTCTCTTGGGGTACTACAAGTCGTTTGTAGTCTCCAGGTTCAGACTCTGTCGGTTCACTGTAGAAGAGGCCATCTTCCCAGTGCAACCTGTATTTCCCAGGCTCTTGCCCTCCAGCCTGAGCTTCTGCCCGGTGGCGAAGACATTCCAGAGTTGGACATTCTCTCTGTCCCTTACTGAAGTCTGTCCTGTTGGGTCCAGCTTCTTCCAGTAAAGACTGCAGCTCAGGATGGTCAACAGGATCCAGATCTCCAATGAATTCCTGGCCTTCCATTAGCTCTTCCTCAGAGTCTAATTCTACTACACAGGGTTGTACCACCCTCTCAGCCTCAGCTGGAGGGGGAGTTACTGGTATAACTTTGGACAACCGAGGGGAAGTCCTTGTTGGCTGCACTGAAGTGCTGGCTGCTGGTTTCTGTTTAGAAGTTTTAGGTTTCCCTTTTGCTTCTGATTTCCTTGAGACAGCAGCTGACAAATCCAGTGGAGCAGGAGTGATATCCTTCTTCATCATCTCCTTGGGAGAACCTCTCATGGTTCTCTCCCTTGCAGGTCTGGTTAGCTCCTGTAACCGTTTACTAGGAGGTCTGGGGGTATGAGACACAACTCCAAGAGTTTTTAAATCGTTACCCAACAGAACTTGTCTTGGTACCTCACTTTGTATGCTGACAGGTATCTTCACAGTCATGTCATTACACTGGATGAGAACTGGTAATTGGGGAAGCATCTGCACAGGCCCTCCAGCTAACCTGGTGAGGCGTTTGGGTGCCTTAGCAACATCCTCAGCCTGAAAAACAGATTTATCCACCACAGTTATGCTGGCCCCAGTGTCCCTAATGGCAGGAGTCTCCTGACCATTCACCTGGACACTGTCCTTATAATACTCTTTAGTATTATCTGGGATAGAATTATAGACATCTAAATTCTGTTGTTCCCACAAACCCAGAGGCACTAAAGAAACACTGGCTGAGACTCCAATGGGTTCATCAGCCAGCAGTAGAAAGTTTCCACTTGCCATTTGGACTTCCTCCTCGGGAGCAAAGGCTAAGGAGACAAGCTGGACCCCTGAAGGTTTACCCTTGCATCTGGGATCTCCTTTCACATGGTCAGTAGAGCCACAAACAAAGCATTTACCAAATGCTTTCTGGAATGGTGGCTTGTTCTGGCCTCCCTCTGGTTTGGCACCAGAAGGTACACTATTCTGCTGTGGTTTTCCTTGTGGCTTACCCTTATGGTTTTGTTTGGGGCCCTCTTTGGAATTTGAGTTATTAGAATTCTCTTTTGAGTCTTTTTTAGGCTGTTTTCCCTCATCCTTTTTCTGAGTTGCCCCAGAACCCTTATGAGTAGCCCTGTTGGCAACCCACAAGTCAGCAGGGTTACCAGACATTTGGTCGAAAAAAATTGGTCGACCAGACAAATGGTCGAACCAATTTGGTCGAAAACCAAATGGTCGAATTTTTTATTTTTTTTATTTTAACCCTTTTTTAAAAAAATTTTTGGGTCCCCCCGCAACCCCCTTTTTTTCTCTAAAAACCCCTTTTTTTACAAAACGAAAACCCGAAAAATAAATATATAAATAAAAAAAAAAATTCGCCCATTTGGTTTTCGACCAAATTGCGTCGACCAAATTGCAGTCGACCAGTTTTTTTTCGACGAATTGACTGGACACCGTCAGCAGCCTTAGCTAGCTTCCTGGAATCCAATTCCTTTGAATCAGCCAAGTGCTGTCTGAGCTCAGGAGAACAGGCATCATAAATTGACTCCAACATAAAAAGATTCTTCATACCCTCATAAGTGTTCACCTTGTAACCCTTAATCCATCCCTCTAAGTTGTTCAACCCTTCACTCACCCAGGTAGCCCAAGGGGTACCATCATGCTTTTTGAGGGATCTAAACCTCTTAAGATACTGGGAAGGGGTCTTCCCAAATCTAGCTATCAGAGCTAGTTTCACACTTTCATACTCTTTCCTATCCTCCTCCCCCAACCATTACCGCATCAGTTGCAACAGGGGGGAGCCTAGAGAACAACCAGGTAAGTAGCTCATTACCTGTGATGTTCTGGAGCCCATGATTATACTCAACAAACTCAGCCAATCCAACACATCCAACTTTGGTTCATACATACCAATCAATTCCTTAGGCATCCGGGGTCTTTTGGGACTGGAACTTCTAGAGGAGCCAGAGACAGAAGCAGTTTCAACAGACAACATTTTCATTTCAAACTCATGCTTGAGCTCCATTTCTCTGAGCCTAAGAATTTGTTGCATTTCTTGGTGTTTCTGTTCAGTTTGAGCAGTAATCCTTCTGAATTCTAAGTCTATTTTCATTTTTTCTAGTTCAAGGACTTGAGGACTTAGTGTGGGACCTGCTATAGGCCCAGTAGGTACAGCTGGTAAGGCAGACAGAGGGGTAAGGGAGAAAGTTTCATTAGCCTCTCCTTCCTCTTCAGCCTCTTCATCACTATCAACAGAACTTTGATTTAGATCAACACCATTACTGTCATCTACATTTGCTGGAGAAGTTGGTTCCTCTGAACCAGTACCCAGACTTTGTTTTTCCAGCAATCTTGTGATCATTTCTATTTTCTTGCCTCTTACAGAAAGATTCTCTTGTCTACAGAGAGCTCTCAAACTCTCAGTATTTTTACCTGACAAGGACTCTTGACTGTAAACTTCCATAGTAGACATGTTTTTAGAAAGTTGCTTTTTTTAGTGCCAAGCTTTGTGGTTAGTTATCCTAAAGTGTTGAAAGCACTCTAAACTGTATACTCGATACAAATCCCGCCGCTGCCACCAGTGTTAGGCAGAAACCTGTGCAGTTGCCTCTGGGACCACTGCAAAAAGTTTAAGACTACAGGAGTTAGCAGTAAACCCAATTGGTAGCAGTCTGCACCACCCAGATTTACCTGGTATCTGTGGCTGAGCAGTCAGACTTCTCTCAAGATGAGTTAGGCAGTATATAGAGTATACAAGATAGGGCAATTTACACAGTAGAACAAGCACACACGGATCAGAGTTTGGTTGTAAAGATATATAATTATTTATTTAAAAACACATCTATGAAAAACACACTGGCACTAATATGGCAAACAACTTCAATCACAGTTACTATAAGTATATATCAATCCCATAACAATATTTCGACAAGTCTAGGTTCAAAGGCACCACTTATTTGCAGACAGAGGTGAGTGCTTAACCTAGATGGCACTCTAGTATTCGTTAGGAAGGGAGAGAAAAAGGCAGGGTATGAAACCAACTCAGTACCAACTCTTTTACGAAGCAAATGCAAGGCAAGCAAGGCAGGGTCTACTGTAGATCACAAAGTTCAGAGGCCAGGCCCACTCGGAGAGAGGCAAGGCGGTATGTCCCAAAAATACCACAGTGGAAATGCACTTCAAGTCTTTGTAGCAAAATGTCACAGAAAGGTCGGACCAGTTTTAGAACAAAAGTTAAGAAGGTCTGCAGGCGATCCAGTGGAAAGGTAAGGATTTAAGACACCTCACGCTAACCGGGATAAGGGAAGCCAGGCGGACGCAGTACCTTGAAAGTGGAAAGACAGCTCCGGGGGGGCAGTTGTTCCTGGTGGTGGATGCAAGTCAGGGCTTTGCCAGAAGAAGAGATGATCTCCACGTAGAGGAAAGTTGAAGATCGTTGCACCACCAGGGAAGAGACCAGCCGCGGAGTGCTCAGTCACAAGGTACCACCTTTTGGTCACGGTAAAGTGGTTAGTGGCTATCCGGTTGCCGGGGTGCTCAGCATGGGCAATTCGACCACTAGACGTCCTGGAAGCGAAGAAAAAGCAAGGGACTGGTTGTTCCCACCAGTCAAAGGGAAGAAGACTCTCCAGCAGGGAGATCTCCTCTGTCGTTGGGAAGTGGTGAGTCGGTTCAGCAGGGCTCCACCGGTGGTGTCGTTGTTGCAGGTCGGCTCAGCTTCTCCCTCGTCAGATTCTTAGGTCCTGTGGCGACTTCTGAAGTTCCAGTCCCCAGAGCCCTGCTTTTATGCAGAAAACCCCCATTCATTCAGCCTAGCTGTCAATCAAACATGCGGGGCGGCTCACCACTTGGGCCAATCACACCAGAGTGTGACTTAAGTTGGCAAGGCAACTCAGTCCAGGGTGCCTAAACCCCCTCCCACACCCCTGTGGTACCCATACAGAATGGCACAACTCTGGAGGGCTTCTGTGCAGAAGCCCGCCAAAAGTGGAACAAAGGGCTCAACCTTTGGTTCAGAGTTACAGAGGCGAACACATATGCCATTTAAAAACCGAGTTCTGGCAGAAAATACCAACCAGTGAATTTATTTTAATTTAATAAACCAGCGGTATGACCGAGGCTATATAGAAAAAGCATAAGCCTCGAACAATGGGACAATCCCATAGGAATATATTTGCGGTCGAATATAAAAAGTAGTATCCACTGCCACCAGCCAAAACTCGACGAGGGGGGACGGGACAGTGCCTACTCGCACAACAGACCCAGGGGTAATCGAATTACTCCTACCAGTACGTCCACAATAGGATGGTTTTTACTGGTTCTGTTAGTAAATTTAGGTCTAGTAAAGCCAATGGTTACTTTACATGCCCTGGGAGACAGTAGTCAGTCCCAGGGTATGGAGTCAATGGTGGGGGTCACCTAGGACACCCCAGTGTTATGGCACGGAGGGTGCTGTGTAACACACATAGCAAAACACATGAGACCCTATGGAGTAAAAGACCCCATAGCCCATAGAGCACATGAACATTCAAAGAAATACCACAAATCATGTCCAAGAGTGGGAGAAAAAGAGTCTCACTCTTGGCAGGATGAAAAAAACAAACTCCAGAAATCCAGCAAAGCTGCTGGGGGACTCACTAGGTTAGGAAATTCAGCCTAAACAGAGAATTCTCCCTAACAGAGGGTCAACAAAATACAGAAATGTTTACTATGCAATGCAATACTCATTATAAACTACCTACAATAACATGTGATTTTTTCTTTTATCAAAGTGATTGAAAAAAAATGACTGCTTCAACTACCCATGTCATGGAAAAAACAGCATAGAACCACAAAAAGTGAAATAAGTATATCATGATTGGGCTCACAAACAGCACAGCATAACACATCCATTCAAGCAAACAACTGACTATAGACCACAATCCAAAATGTTGCCTTCTATGAGTATCTTATGCTGCAGTGCTTGTTGCCAAACACTACAATCTTGACTGCATGCCCTGGCCAAAACTCAACATACAGCCTCAACAAAGGAAACTGTAATTATATAATAATTAGACTTACAAACACCACAACATAACACAGCCATGGAAACAAACACCTCACCAATAAATACCATCCAAAATGCCTGCAGTCTTCAATACCAACATTCTGAACACAATCCAACAAACAAACTAACACACATCATCTCACTATCCTATAACCACTATTACACTACTGGCAATCAGTACTCACATTTTTAAAGACATATCACCTAAGCAGCCCACATACTACAATCAAAATGTTTGGTAGCTTTGTTGTATTATGCTGCAGTGCTTGTGTCCGGGCCTAGAATCTTGGGTGCATGGCCGCAGCATAACACACCCATAGAAAGAAACACCTACCAAATGACCACAACCCAAAAACATAACACATCTACCTCAAAACCTATCCACTTCCATTAACATTCTAAAATAATAATTACAATCAACGCAAAAACTCTTCAATACATACCCTCTTTACCCAATGCTCTGCTAACGACCCAAAACCAACATCATAGTAAAGTAAACTAACCAGTAGTGTGCCAGTGTTTAGTATGTCCGCGGGCTACCATGGTCACTGCGGACACCGCAATAACATCCTGGCCTTCTCCCACCTAAAAAAAAACAGCATTTGCCACCAATCTCTCACTCTCTCCAGCCACTCCTACACACCAACACACTCCCCAAAATTAGATTTCTGCTCACTTCCATGCTCCGCTGTCCACGGATGTCCACGGATCCAACATGGTGGGCACATCAAAAGAATGTGACGCACATCACGCTTCACCTCAACCAATCAGTGAACACGTTGTTTGTCCGTGGACATGATGTAAGCTGATCATCCAATCGGTGTGCTGTCCGCGGAGCGAATAGGGAAGTGTGTCCGTGGAGCAGACATAGATAAAACTAATTTTTTGAGACCCACATTTTGGTTGTTATCAAATCTACAAAAGCATGCTTTCGGGACCAAGCCGCCACTCCTGCCACATATTTGGGGAAAATCCGTAAAGTGGTTTGGGCTGTAGGCGTGAACAAAAATCTTTCTCCATTCAGTCTATGAAAAAAAAAAAGAAATTTTGGGACCCCCTATAACTTTGTCGTCGCTTGAACAAACCTCACCAAACTTTGCAATTCAGAGATACAAACCATAGATTTTGGCTTTCACCAGTTGATGCAGCTTTCGACAGTTACACTGCATATTATATACACTGAACAGGCTCTGGCCAGTGGCCACAACCTTTGACTGTGGCCATTATATATTCTAACATATAAATGGGACACTAGCTATGGCATTTGACCTTGATCAGTTTGTAAATCTTTTGGCCATGTCCACTGTATATTTTAAAATAATAAAATGCAATAAGCGATGGTCTTCGGCTGTGCCCACTGTGTATTACACAACACTAACCAGCCACTAGCTATGGCCACTGGCCGTATCTACTGTTTTTTTATGTACACTAACCAGCCAGTAGCCATGGGCTGCAACACAATACCAGCCAGTGGCCACTGTATATTCTAACATATTAATGGGCACTAGCTATGGCCTTTAGCCATGGCCACTGACTACAGCTTTCAATGTTATCCACTGTATATTTTAAAACAGTGATGGGCTACTAGTCATGTCTTTTAAGCATGGAAATTGGTATTTTTGAACACTAACCGACCACTAGCTATGGCCTCTGGTGCTGGCCAGTGACCCCATTCTTTGTTATGGTGAAGTCCAAGGCCTAAATTGTTATTAACATATAAATGATGGTATGTCTAATTTAATTTTTGATGTAATCAGTTATACACAATGCCATTTGTGTTGTCATCAGTGATGTGATTTTTAATGTCATCAGTCTTCTCTTACACCATGTATTTAGTGATGTCATCAGTGATGTGTTCTGTGATGTCATCAGTGTGCTCATAGGCTGAGCAACAAGTTAAGGTACCTTTAGTTGAACTTCCAGGGTTTTGTTGCCTTAAGTTCTCACCTTAACGTCCCTGCAACTAAAGTGTTTTCCTTGAAAATAAATATATATATATTCAGTGAAAAAACGTTAGTTGATGGGCTGTTAAAGTGAAACAATCTGATGCAACGAGACCCTTGAAATTCAGTGATTTGTTTTTAATTTGAAGTGACATTAAGGTGCCGATTTAAGGTCACAAAACCCCATAAATCGGTATGTGCTGAAGCTGTGCCACCTTAACTATGATGCCCCCATCACGCAGCCTCTAGGCACACATCATATATGACATCACTTATGCATCATGAGTGACATCCATTGTACAGTAGATCACATGTGCAGGAAAGAGATTCAGCATTCGTAAAGCGTGTTTCTGCATTTAAGGTTGGATTATGATTGGTTGGAGTTTAGTACTACTCATTTACAACCATGGAATTCTTATGCATAAGAGTTACTCCATAATGAATGAGCATTTGCTATGATGAGCTTCTCTATTACCCTTATCACTCTGTTCTAAAACAGTCCCCTATGCAAAGAAGACAACTAAATACTCTGATAATGACCTTACAACTGTTTGCCAAAGAGTGCAACAAAAAAAACAAGGGGCTGTTTCTGAAGTGGGCGGCGAGTGGACGGGAAGTGTTTTAAAATATACAGTGGGCCTGAAAGACATGTACAAGTGGCTTTGGTGTCTGAAGTCAACATATCAACATATGGCAGCTACTTACTAGTTACAAATTTAGTTTGTGATCGCCATGGTGTGGGCGTGATCTCCAATGCGTGCCTGAATGACATTACCCGGCTGCGTGGATGGTCATGAACGATGAACAGATCTGCAATGAAGTGATGCATTTTTAATTAGCGAACAGCATGGCCCGGCCATCTCAGTGCACCCATATGACGTCACCCAACTGCGCTATTGTTCACAAATGCCATGATAAGTCATGGACAGCCACAAATGTCATGACCTAACTGAACCTGTACGGCGTGATGAAGTGTCCGCAGTCGATATTTGTGCTTTGTGGACATTATGAAATCCAATTTTCGACCACCGTACCAACTCTTGAGTTGAAAAACTACCCTTCCACAACTGCTACTAACATTCTTTGATGTTTTCTGAACTTTGTAAAACTTTCAACTCCCTTTTTCGGCCTCCCAAGTTCTCAGACAGGAGGAAAGACCACAGATGATTCATACAAGGGGACATATCCATTTCTTATAGTGTTTCTCAATCTGGCAAAGGACAGGTCACCACTGTTGGGGGAGTGCTGATGGCTCAGGCTTCCTGTATGCACTAAACTCAGTGTGGTGTCACACTCAGTCGTGGCCTGAAGGGGCAGTACTTCCATGGATCACCACACCTGGACTTTCCACCCGACTGCCTGGAGAAAGGCAGTTCCATTCTCTGGATGTAGAAGTACCTCTTGTACTGCGCCATCAACTTACACTCCTACCCACATTTGTTCCACCTCATTTGGGCAGAGGATTCATACTGCTGCATTGTAGGCTATATAAAAGGCAGTTGATCCCTACCTTCAGAGTACAACTGTCTTATGTGTAAACTGCAATGCACTCATCTGCACAGAGGGGGCAATTCCACAGTGCCTTCGAGACTTTTGTGAAGGCCCACAAAAGGACTTGCTTTCTACCTTAGTCTGATCAACAGTGCTCATCTTCCCTTCTCCACCTATGCCTCCATTAAAGTAGTTGGTGCCCTTCCCCCACCCTCCCTCCATTCCTGCCGCCCTCCTTCTGCCAAAAACACAAAAAGCACATAAAAAAGCCACATTTAATGGGGAAATCACTTTTCAATAACTAAAAATAGAATAACAAAGTGTAAAATATATCTACCTGCTTTATGTTGCTGCACAAACCTGGCAGTTTGCATGCAAATCTCCAGAATTTCCATCAGCAAATCCATACAGGTACAAATACTGGCGCATCTGTATAGCACAGAATAAGAGGTGACAGAAATGAAGTTCTGTTCCACCCCTCTTCTCTGCCATACAAACAATTAAAAATGCAGTGTGACGCAAATTGAAGATGTTTAAGCTTTGCTCAAGGCTTTTACACCTTCCACTATGTTAGAATGTACAGTCGGCACAGCCAAAGGCCGTGGCCACTGGCTAGTATTGTGTTGAGGAGACCATTGCTACTTACTGGTTAGTGTATATAATATGCAGGGGACATGGTCGAAGAACATGGTCTTAAGGAAATATATTGTTTACATTTTTTTTTTAAAAGATTGATATAGAAAGACTGCTGTGTCACCGCACAGAGAGGTCTTTCTAAATCGAACTGTCATCCCAACAGAGAGGGTGATGTAGATGGGTAGGGAGTGGGAGTGGGGATGGGGGCAAAGCAATGTTGCCTTTTTGCTTTTTGTAGGCCGCCTAAAATCAGCGCAAAAATATCAATCTTTTTGTAAGGCATCCTACAAAAAGCAAAGAAATGGAACCGAAGGTCATATCTGGTGGCTGGTTAGTGCTGTATAATACACAGTGGGCATGGCCATAAGATGTGCAAACTGCTCACTGACAAACGCCATGGCTAGTGTCCTATTTATATGTTAGAAGATATAGTGGGCACAGCCGAGGTTTGTGGCCACTGCCCAGTATTGTGCTAAAGCCCATGGATAGTGGCTGATTAGTGTATATAACATACAATGTGCACAGCTGAAAGCTGTAGGCACTGGTGAAGGCCAAAGTCTACAGTTGGTGGCATTTTAGTATTTTAAAATATTTATAATGTTTTTATTTAATAATGTGTTTCAGTTCATTAAAACGTTTCACATTATAATAAACATAATAATTGACAAATAAAATCCTGATTCGGGAAGGTATCTCGCGCTCACACCTATATTTTTACAAAATTTCTAATCAATTTTTGTCCAATAATATTAATGTAGTGAAACAACTGCAATTTAAAGAGTCCATCAATGCAATAATTCCCAACAACTAATGTTTTTTAATTTGTCCAAGAAAAACAGCCGACACGTGTTTCGACCTTTGGTCGTTCTCAAGGCTGCGTAGAATTATACAGTCAAATAGTATATAGCAATTAAAAGAAATTATAAAAAGAAAACCATACCATATAGTTCCACATGTCAGGTCAGGATGAGAGAGGTTTTTTTGCCATAATCAAATATTTGAATTGATATGAAAGAAAAAAACAAATTCAAAGGCCACAAATTAGTTCCTCTATCAAAGAAGTCTCTAAACTTTTTTACGTCTCCAGATTTAACTACATTTAGAAGAAGTAATATTTAAAATTACAAGATGTTTGTTACATGCATAGTTAGTTTTTAGACACAAAATCCCTATATTTTCACCTTGTGAAACCATTCTAGCTAGACCAAAATATAAATTTTCAAGGTTAAAATTAAAATGTATTGGTGAATTTGTAAATATGACTGTATTCCCCTGTTAGTACTTGATCATGCAATATTACTGTAACTAAGACTTACCCCATATATAAATCACTAGAATTCACAAGTTTGAAGTATAAAGGATTACTCAGTTTACTTGGTCTTGAGTTGTATCTTCAATTTTCAGATCTGTATAAGAGATTCCTTTTTATTTTAATTTATTAATTCAAATTACTGAACTGACTGGTATAGTGAAATAATAATAAATGCTCACCAGCTTTTAACGATTACGATTCTTGAAAAAAGTTTTTTATATAGCAGGATGCTATCACATTCAAATCATTTTGACACATAAATTGTGTAGTCTGGAAACAAAATTCACCTGCAAAAATAGTAAGCTCATTTGTATTTATCACTATGATTCAATCTTCTCCATTAAAGCATTGATCTTAGATTTTCTTAAGACTCACCATTTAAAGGGTTAGATCCCACGTCTCTTGTTTTCTAAAGGGATCCTGCATCCATCACAGAATCTTATATACATTTTGCCCGCGAAAAAAACCGAGGGCCGTGTTTACAGTGACGTCACGCGCACACGGACGTGATGACGTCATGCGTTAAATGCCGTGATGACGTCACGCGTACGGGCGCGCGATATCGTCATCGAATGTATTTAGCAAATCCGGGCGTGTAACTTATTTACTATTCTCGCATCAAATATCTGTTCTTTATCGGAGTTTAAATTCTCACAAAGTGACTCAGTACCCCTCAAATGTACTTCGAAACATTAACAATAAATTTAGACTATATAAATAAAAAAGTATATTAATGTTACCTTATGGAATGTGTGAATTAGGCTTGATGTACATTATTGATTTTAGTATATGATAGAATGGCTTCACAAATGATGAATATATCATAAATATTCATAAAAGAAATATTTCCATTTTATAAAAACACATGCATCTCATGATCATGATTGAGACCATATAAGGTACTTCTAAAATAACAAATTAACTTGCATTCTTCTTGCCTTAATTTGAGCCTAAGATTACCACCCCGTTTCCCCATTTTAATCTGTATTAGTCCAATATATCTAATATTGTCTTGATTATCTAACTGATGACATTGCTGCCAATGAATTGCAAGAGGTGACTTCGGGTCGATACTTCTTAGACTGGCCAAATGTTCCCTTATTCGAAATCTCAATTGTCGAATAGTACTCCCAATATAGAGTTTTCCACATGTACAGATGATGGCATAAATAACATAACTAGTTTTACAATTAATAAATTCCTTAATCTTAATTGTCATTACATTCGCATCAGAAAAAACATCACAATTTACATGTGCATACTTGCACTGATTACAATTACCACATTTGAAAAAACCCTTCTTTCCTTTTAACCAAGTCTCCTTAATATTTTCCTCTTTGATGTTCAAAAAAGACGGACTCAATTTTTGTTTTATCGTGTGTGCTCTCTTGAAAGTGAACTTAGGTTTATCCGTCAGGAAAGGTAGCAGATCCTTATCAAGTCTCAAAATGTCCCAATGTTTGGACACCATTTTGTAAAGATATGATGAGTCCTGAGAAAATTGTGTTATTATGGAAATATGTTCACCTGGTTGCTTCTTTACATGTTCGCGTAAAAGTTCCGCTTGACTACATTCTTTGTACTATTCAGCCGCTTTTTTTATACATCTCAAATTATAACCCCTGTCTCTAAATCTGTTCATAAGCAATTTAGTTTCTTCATGGTAAAAAGATGATATTAAATTAAGAAAATTTAGAAAGTTTTTCAGAGATGACAAGGATTATAGACAACAACGAGTATATACTTTCCAACCCAAATATGATAATGTAACACCACCATCGAGAGTAAGTTCATTTAATTCTACACCTGCCAGCTCAGATCCAGACTCAGAGGAAGATGTCATAGATAATACGGAACTCTCTGACAACACCAAAGAAGTTATGGATACCACACCTAGTGGAGGAAAAAGTTTTTTAGAACAGATACGGAGACACAAAAAGGGAAACATCAGATTTATAAATCAAAAACAAGTCAGATTCACAACACCACCAGCAGCATTTATACCAACACCAGGTTCCACACAAGGGGCAGGAGAGGGGGTAAGCGGAAGCGGGAGTGGAAGCTCTGACGAAGATCAGGGTCGTCCTGGAATTCTGACCAGGTCCAGTACCAAGAAACGACAGGGGAACCAATGAAATGCGATCTGGTTATCAATTTGTCGGATAAATGCCTCTCAGAGGTGGAAATTGCTGTGTTGAATAAAGGTTTATCCTTTGCACCAAGTGCAAAAACAGATTTTGTGAATTTTCAGATAGATATTTTCAAATTTATAAGAAAATTGAAATTAAAGAAATTCTTTGCAACTCAGGCAAAAGTGTTTCAGCCTAAGACCACCTTGAACCCGCTGAGTTGGTATACTATCTCTGATATTCACAATATTACTACTCTGACGAATTTAAATCAAGATATTATAGTGGATACAGAGTCAATTTGTCAAACATTGGGTGTCAGTACCAGACATCTTGATCTAAAAGAATTAAAGCCGAAATCGAAATTTACTCCACAATTGGGTACAGAGAATGTAATTGAAACTTTCCATAAGGCAATCATTAAGAATATCCATAGACATATGGACAGTGGAACCTATAAGAGAAAGAGATGCAGATCCAATTTAAGTAAAGAGGAAACGGAAGCCTTAGTGGCTTTAATGAATGACAAAATGATAACCATTAAAGAAGCGGACAAGGGGGGTAACATTGTAGTGATGAATACCAATGATTATATTACAATGGCTATGTTACATTTAAATACTTCACAAGGTTACACCCCCTTGAAATCTAACCCTACAAAGAAAATTGTAACTGAACATTTGAAACTAATACAGTTATGGTATGACAAGGGCTTTTTATCAGATGATGAAAAGGCTTTTCTGACCAATACGGAACCAACTATGCCCACCCTATATTTTTTGCCTAAGATACATAAGGTTTACGAAACTTTACCATCAGTCAGACCTATCATGAGTGGTATAGGGTGGGTAACAGAAGGCATATCACAGTACTTGGATGAAGCCCTAAAACCTAATGTTCTCAAAATGAAATCCTACATTAGGGATAGTGGACATGTTTTACAATTTCTCAAAAATCTGAAATGGGAACCAGACTATCTTTTAGCTACGCTGGATGTCTCAGCACTCTATACTAGCATAGATCATGATTTGGCAATTCAGACATTAGACTACACCTTTGGAAATTCGTCTGCCTCTTATATCCAACATATAGATATGCTTAAGAGTTTTTTGAGATTCACATTAGATAACAATGTATTCATCTTTAACGAACAATACTATGTACAGGCCAAAGGGGTGGCCATGGGTGCCAAATTTGCTCCGTCCCTGGCCAACCTGTTTATGGCCCAATATGAGGAAACACACATCTATGAACAAGAAATGTTTAGAACCAACTTAATAGTATGGAGGAGATTTATAGATGATGTATTAATTGTATGGAAAGGATCACCTGAATCATTTGAAACTTTTGTGGCACATACCAATAACAACAAATTTGGTATCAGTTTTACTGGTTCAGCTAGTTCGGAAAGCATTGATTTTCTAGACCTACATATTTTTGTCGACAATGGGCATTTTGAGACCAAAACATATCGTAAGCCAACAGAGGTAAACTCTGTACTTTGTGCACAAAGTAGTCACCAAAGATCTACAATAGAGAATATTCCAGTGGGGGAATTTTACCGAGCCAGGAGAAATTGTAGTCGGGATATGGATTACCATGAAGAAACTAAATTGCTTATGAACAGATTTAGAGACAGGGGTTATAATTTGAGATGTATAAAAAAAGCGGCTGAAAAGTACAAAGAATGTAGTCAAGCGGAACTTTTATGCGAACATGTAAAGAAGCAACCAGGTGAACATATTTCCATAATAACACAATTTTCTCAGGACTCATCATATCTTTACAAAATGGTGTCCAAACATTGGGACATTTTGAGACTTGATAAGGATCTGCTACCTTTCCTGACGGATAAACCTAAGTTCACTTTCAAGAGAGCACACACGATAAAACAAAAATTGAGTCCGTCTTTTTTGAACATCAAAGAGGAAAATATTAAGGAGACTTGGTTAAAAGGAAAGACGGGTTTTTTCAAATGTGGTAATTGTAATCAGTGCAAGTATGCACATGTAAATTGTGATGTTTTTTCTGATGCGAATGGAATGACAATTAAGATTAAGGAATTTATTAATTGTAAAACTAGTTATGTTATTTATGCCATCATCTGTACATGTGGAAAACTCTATATTGGGAGTACTATTCGACAATTGAGATTTCGAATAAGGGAACATTTGGCCAGTCTAAGAAGTATCGACCCGAAGTCACCTCTTGCAATTCATTGGCAGCAATGTCATCAGTTAGATAATCAAGACAATATTAGATATATTGGACTAATACAGATTAAAATGGGGAAACGGGGTGGTAATCTTAGGCTCAAATTAAGGCAAGAAGAATGCAAGTTAATTTGTTATTTTAGAAGTACCTTATATGGTCAAAATCATGATCATGAGATGCATGTGTTTTTATAAAATGGAAATATTTCTTTTATGAATATTTATGATATATTCATCATTTGTGAAGCCATTCTATCATATACTAAAATCAATAATGTACATCAAGTCTAATTCACACATTCCATAAGGTAACATTAATATACTTTTTTATTTATATAGTCTAAATTTATTGTTAATGTTTCGAAGTACATTTGAGGGGTACTGAGTCACTTTGTGAGAATTTAAACTCCGATAAAGAACAGATATTTGATGCGAGAATAGTAAATAAGTTACACGCCCGGGTTTGCTAAATACATTTGATGACGATATCGCGCGCCCGTACGCGTGACGTCATCACGGCATTTAACGCATGACGTCATCACGTCCGTGTGCGCGTGACGTCACTGTAAACACGGCCCGCGGTTTTTTTCGCGGGCAAAATGTATATAAAATTCTGTGATGGATGCAGGATGCCTTTAGAAAACAAGAGACGTGGGATCTAACCCTTTAAATGGTGAGTCTTAAGAAAATCTAAGATCAATGCTTTAATGGAGAAGATTGAATCATAGTGATAGATACAAATGAGCTTACTATTTTTGCAGGTGAATTTTGTTTCCAGACTACACAATTTATGTGTCAAAATGATTGGAATGTGATAGCATCCTGCTATATAAAAAACTTTTTTCAAGAATCGTAATCGTTAAAAGCTGGTGAGCATTTATTATTATTTCATTATACCAGTCAGTTCAGTAATTTGAATTAATAAATTAAAATAAAAAGGAATCTCTTATACAGATCTGAAAATTGAAGTTACAACTCAAGACCAAGTAAACTGAGTGATCCTTTATACTTCAAACTTGTGAATTCTAGTGATTTATATATGGGGTAAGTCTTAGTTACAGTAATATTGCATGATCAAGTACTAACAGGGGAATACAGTCATATTTACAAATTCACCAATAAATTTTAATTTTAACCTTGAAAATTTATATTTTGGTCTAGCTAGAATGGTTTCACAAGGTGAAAATATAGGGATTTTGTGTCTAAAAACGAACTATGCATGTAACAAACATCTTGTAATTTTAAATATTACTTCTTCTAAATGTAGTTAAATCTGGAGACGTAAAAAAGTTTAGAGACTTCTTTGATAGAGGAACTAATTTGTGGCCTTGAATTTGTTTTTTTCTTTCATATCAATTCAAATATTTGATTATGGCAAAAAAACCTCTCTCATCCTGACCTGACATGTGGAACTATATGGTATGGTTTTCTTTTTATAATTTCTTTTAATTGCTATATACTATTTGACTGTATAATTCTACGCAGCCTTGAGAACGACCAAAGGTCGAAACACGTGTCGGCTGTTTTTCTTGGACAAATTAAAAAACATTAGTTGTTGGGAATTATTGCATTGATGGACTCTTTAAATTGCAGTTGTTTCACTACATTAATATTATTGGACCAAAATTGATTAGAAATTTTGTAAAAATATAGGTGTGAGAGCGAGATATCTTCCCGAATCAGGTTTTTATTTGTATTATTGTTACAAACTTTGTGGGAAGTTTGAGGGTAAGATATCACTTGCTGCCGACCCATTTTTTAAAAAGATTTTTGGTGGTAAATAGCGCACATAACCCAATAGCGATCCCACAAGTGTTGATAATAATTGACAATACATTATGTTTACCTTTACTGAACATTATGACTTAGTGTTTTAAAATATACAGTGCACCTGGGTGAAGACTGTGATAAGTGCCCATTACAACATGGTGCCGGTGTTTCCACTTCCCCATTCCCATGGAGGCATATGGAACTCCATGGGAATGGGGACTTACAGAATTCCGCCTCCGGAATTTCGGGGTCACCGGGGTCGTAATGACAAGGTAATTCCGGGAATCACAGAGGCGGAATGGTAATACGAGTCCAGCTGTAACCTGCCGGTTTTTCCAGCTTGGTTACCGCCGGACTCGTAATGAGGCCCCATGTGTTTTTATTGTCTAATTTAAAAGTTGGCCCTGAAAAGGACTGTTTGGGGGAATAAGGAAAATAGAGGAAGGAACTGGGAAGAGAAAAACCCAAGGATGCATACATACAACAAAGAATAGGGTTACAAAAAATGGATACTTGAATATATGCCTACGGTTGCCAATTGGCCGTATGTTCCAAAAGAGCCTTCCTCAAACCGTCTAGGGTGCCACCTTCCACCTCAATCAAGCTGTAACAGGTATTGCGCATCACAATAAAGTTTGAAAGATCAGATGCAGGCAGAATGGACTGAGGTTGGTTGTTAGATGGTGGAGAATAGTAATCATGTTTGAACTCTCTGGCACCTATGACAAATACTGCTATGCTAATCTTGCTCCATGTGCTTTTACCTTATGTCAGGTGGTTCTCCCAAGGGAAAAAGAGAGAGTAGCTACCTGTAAGAGTCCTGAGAAAGGGATACTACACCTTACCGCACACATGTGCGAATGCGAACCAGGGGGGTAGGGAGATGGTCTAATACTTGCTTTATGGGCTGTCCAGCCCCACTGGGAAGCTGCCATATGTTTTGCACCAAGTCAAATAAACAGTCACAGCCTGGTAAAATCTGGATGGAGTTCAACTCCTTCTTTATATAACCACCTCAAAGAACAATAAACACAATTCAGGATTCAAAGGTTTTGTAGTGGATACTCTACACATTATTAAAATGGAGGAACAGTCTTATAATTTTTTGTTTACATTCTTAATTTGGTCTCCTATGGGTGTACTTCACATTTATACCAGTATTACACCGGAGGATGCAATACCCTTATCAATAGGATAACTCATAATGGGCTCTCTTCAGATGGGAGAACACCAGCACATTCTGTAGCACATTTGGTTAGTGACCATCTGCTTTGCAACAAATAATGACTTGGGCTAGTACTTAATTGTACATGTGTCAGGACCCTAACACTTTACATTACTAGTAGCCTGTTTGGGAGAGCATAATATGTCAATACTAATAACCTCAACACTCATTCACATCTGTGTTGCAATGATAACAGGGATCACTCTAATATGGTACCTGGCCAATCTCTTTTTACTACTTGTTCAGTACTTGCTGGAAAGACTTGCCACTTAAATAAATAACCCTTCTTTACTTCTTGGGGAACATGGGTGAGTGTGGTATTACAAAATACACCATTTAGCCCTCTTTCACTTCAGGGGGTGCTTTGGCACACATTGAGCCCACCTGTGAGTGTACCTTGGTCGCAGTTGTTAAATAAACACTTGTTATTTCATAAGTGGCATTTGTGAGCGTGATTTGGTAACCTCTGCTAAATCAACACCTTTTTACTTCAGGAGCGGAACCTGCGAGGGAACATTGATCACATCTATTAAATCAGTACTTTTTACTTCATGAATGGCTTCTGTGAGTATGATTTGGTCACATTTGCTAGATGAACTCTTTTTACATCATGAGCAGCACCTGAGGGCATACCTTGGTTGCATTAGTTAATTAAACCCTGTTTGCTTCATGAATGGAATATGCGATCGTGATTTGGTCACAGTTGCTAGAGTAACACTTTTTATGTCATGAACGGCACCTGGCGTACCTTGGTCACATTTGTTAAATAAACACTTGGTACTTCATAAATGGCATATGCAAGCGTGATTTGGTCACATTTGCTAGATAAACACTTTTTACATCACGCGCGGCACCTGACGGCATACCTTGCTCATATTTGTTAAATAAACACTTGTTACTTCATGAATGGCATATGCAAGCGTGATTTGGTTGCATTAGCTAGACAAACACTTTTTACATCATAAGCAACACCTGTTAGCATACCTTGGTCACATTAGTTAAATAAGAATGTTTTACTTCATGAATGGCATATGCGAGCATGATTTGGTCACATTTGCTAGATGAACACTTTTTTCGTCATGATCAACACCTGTGAGTGTACCTTGGTCGCATCTGTTAAATAAACACTTGTTACTTCATGAATGGCATATGCGAGCGTGATTTGGTCACATTTGCTAGATAAACACTTTTTACGTCATGAGTGGCACCTGTGAGCATATCTTGGTCACAGTAGTTAAATAAACACTTGTTACTTCATGAATGGCATATGTGAGCGTGATTTGGTCACGTTAGCTAGACAAACACTTTTTATGTCATAAGCAACACCTGTGAGCGTACCTTGGTCACATTCAGAGGTGTTGCGAGGGGGGCTGAGGGGGCTATAGCCCCGGGTCTTTTCGTTGTAGCCCCAGATAGAAGCTCAGGGACTACAACCAAAAAGCTATAGCTATCCCGACATTAGCTTAGCCCCTGATCTTTTCCATACCTAGCAACACCCCTGGTCACATTTGTTAAAGAAGCACTTTTTACTTCATGAATTGCATATGCAAGCGTGATTTGGTCACATTTGCTAGATAAACACTTTTTACGTCAGGACACTTCCCCTCAAATGCCGGCGAACATCTAGGCCCCATCGTGAAGTGCCAAGACAGCCGGGATGCCTTGGGCGTGCTCTTAGATTACAAGGGCTATCCATCTAATCTCTCTTCCACTGAACCACAGTAAAACCGAGAGGGCATATACCCGCGACCCTAGCGCCACTAGTCTATTGTTATTTCACCCCCACTGTCTAACCGGGAGCCTGTTGCGGACTGAAATCTCCACAATACCTTGCTATCCCCTATACCCGTTACATTGTCTGACGTTTCACTTCAGTTATGAAGTAAACAAGAAGCTGACATGATCCATAAATGCGGCTTAAAGAGCCGGGACACACACAAGGCTTTTACATCAGCTATGATGGACCCATAGACTGCACAAACCCACGGGCGTTACCAGCCTGAGTTGGGCTGCACACCGCACAACGTGACGAATGCAGTCAACTGTGATAATGATGAGAACATAAATTTGTAGAAGTAAATTGCAGTGCAATTGTTTCCACCATTAGCGATTCATAGAAAACGAGAATTCATCTCTTGTAAACAAAGTAACAATAACTAACAGGATAGTTAAAATGTACATAAATTATCAGTGATAATCAATGACATTTGTGATGTCATCTTTGATGTTGTGGGTGTTAGTCTTAGCAGTGCACAGTGGTGGCGCGAGTTATGGTTGCTTAGCTTACCATAATTGGCAAATTTCAAGGGTTTTTCGGTTTTACTTGGAACCATAACGACCCTTTAACAAAGTTTTTTTCACTGAATTTCATAGGTTTTTAGTAGCGCAACTTAACCATAACGTCCCTTTAACAAAGTTTTTTCATTGAATTTCATAGGTTTTTAGTAGCGCAACTTATCCATAACGTCCCTTTAACAAAGTTTGTTCATTGAATTTCATAGGTTTTTATTAGTGCAATTTAACCATAACGTCCCTGTAACACATTTTTTTTTCACTGAATTTTGTAGGTTTTTATTAGTGCAAAGTCACCATAACATCCTTTTCAATAGATGAATACCACTAGCCTCTTAGGTCCTCAAAGTGGGAACCCTGTGTGGTAAAAAAAATATTTTTCTTCCCAAATCTTTCACCAAGATGGCCACCATGGAAGGGGAAGGCGGGGTGTATAAAGAGAACACAACAGGGCATCAGCGGGGGGTGGGGGTTAAAAGGAGGGAGACACGGGGCATGAGCGGGGGTGGGGGGAACAGAAGGGAGACACAGGGCATGAGAGGGAGGTGGGGGGAACAGGGGAGACAAGGGGCATGAGCAGGGGGTGGGAGGAAAAAGGAGGAGACACGGGCATGAGCAGGGGGTGGGGGGGAACAAGAGAAAGACACGGGCCATGAGCGGGGGGTGGGAGGGAACAGTAGGGGGACACAGAGCATGAGAAGGGGGTGGGAGGAACAGGGTAGACACGTGGACATGAGCTAGGGGTGGGGGGACAGGGGAGACACATGGGCATGAGCTGGGGGTGGGGGAACAGAGCACACAGGGGCATGAGCATGGGGTGGGGGAACAGGGGAGACAAGGGGCCATGAGCGGGGGGTGGAGGGGAAAAGGAGGGAGACACAGGGCATGAGCAGGGGGTGGGGGAACAAGAGAGAGACACAGGCCATGAGCGGGGGTGGGGGAACAGTAGGGAGACACAGGGCATGAGCAGGGTTGGAGGGGAACAGGGGAGACACGTGAGCATTAGCGGGGGTGGGGGGAACAGGGGAGACACCGTGGGCATGAGGAGGGGGGTGGGGGGAACAGGGGAGACACATGGGCATGAGCGGGGGTGGGGGGGACAGGAGGGAGACATGGGGCATGAGTGGGGGATGGGGGAACAGGGCACACACGGGGCATGAGCGGGGGCTGGGGGGACAGGAGGGAGACACGGGGCATGAGTGGGGTGTGGGGGGAACAGGGGAGACATGTGGGCTTGAGCGGGGGTGGGGGGGAACAGGGCACACACAGGGCATGAGCAGGGGGTGGGGGGAACAGGGGAGACAAGGGGCATGAGCGGGGGCGGGGGGAAAGAGGGAGACACAGGGCATGAGCAGGGAGTGGGGGGATCAAGAGAGAGACACGGGCCATGAGCGGGGGGTGAGGGGAATAGTAGGGAGACACATGGCATGAGCCGGGGGTGGAGGGGAACAGGGGAGACAAGTGGGCATGAGCGGGGGTGGGGTTTAACAGGGAAGACACGTGGGCATGAGCGGGGGTGGGGGGAACGGAGGTAGACAGGGGGCATGAGCGGGGGTGGGGGGGAAAAGGAAGGAAACACGGGGCATGAGCGGGGGGTGGGGGGTGGAACAGGGGAGACACAGGGCATGAGCAGGGGGTGGGGGGAGCAGGAAAACACAGGGCACACACGAGGCAT
This sequence comes from Ambystoma mexicanum, assembly GCF_040938575.1. Classification (NCBI taxonomy): domain Eukaryota; kingdom Metazoa; phylum Chordata; class Amphibia; order Caudata; family Ambystomatidae; genus Ambystoma; species Ambystoma mexicanum. The sequence goes on along the minus strand of NC_090930.1, from coordinate 399,414,607 downwards.
GAGCGGGGGGTGGAGGGGAACGGGAGGGAGACACGGGGCATGAGCGGGGGTGGGGGAAAAGGAGGGAGACAGGGGGCATGAGCAGGGGGTGGGGTGGAACAAGGGAGACACGGGGCATGAGCGGGGGGTGGGGGGAACATGGAAAACACGGGCATGAGCGGGGGTGGGGGGTAACACAACGGAGACACGAAGCATGAGCAGGGGGTGGGGGGAAGCAGGGGAGATACGGGGCATGAGCGGCAGGTGGGGGGAAGAGGGAGACAAGGGGCATGAGCAGGGGGTAGGGGAACGGGAGGGAGACATGGGGCATGAGCGGGGGGTGGGGGGAACAGGGCACACATGGGGCATGAGCGGGGGGTGGAGGGGAACAGGGCACACACGGGCATGAGCAGGGGGTGGGGGGAACAGGGAACAGTGCACACAAGGGGCATGAGCAGGGGGTGGGGGGAACAGGGCACACACAGGGAATGAGCAGGGGGTGGGGGGTAACACGAGGGAGACACAGGGCATGAGCGGGGGGTGGGGGGAACAGGGCACACACAGGGCAGGAGTGGCGGGTGGGGGGAACAGGGCACACACAGGGCATACGCAGGGGGTGGGGGGAACAGGGGACACACGGGCATGAGCAGGGGGTGGGGGAACAGGAAAAACACAGGAACACACGGGGCATGTGCGAGGGGTGGGGGGGAATGGGAGGGATACACGGGACATGACCGGGGGATGAGGGGGAAAGGAGGGAGACACGGGGGCATGAGCAGGGGTGTAGGGTGGAACAGGGGAGACATGGGGCATGAGTGCGGGTGGGGGAACAGGGAAAACACAGGGCATGAGCAGGAGGTGGGGGGAACGGGAGGGAGACATGGGGCATGAGCAGGGGGTGGGGGGAACAGGGCATCACATGGGGCATGAGCAGGGGGTGGGGGGGACAGGAGGAGACACAGGGCACAAGCGGGGGGTGGGGGAGACAGGGCACACACGGGGCATGAGCAGGGGGTGGGGGGAACAGGGGAGACACAGGGCATGAGCAGGGGGTGGGGGTAACACGAGGGAGACACAGGGCAAGAGCGGGAGGTGGGGGGTAACACAAGGAGGACACGAAGAATGAGCAGGGGGTGGGGGGAACAGGAGAGATACGGGGCATGTGCGGGGGTGGGGGGGGAACAGGGCACACACAGGGCATGAGCGGGGAGTGGGGGACCAGGGCACACACGGGGCATGAGCGGGGGGTGGTGGGTAACAGGGCACACATGGGGTATGAGCAGGGGGTGGGGGAACAGGGCACACACAAGGAATGAGCGGGGGTGGGGGTAACATGAGGGAGACACGGGCATGAGCAGGGGTGGGGTGGAACAGGGGAGACACAGGGCATGAGCGAGAGGTGGGGGAACAGGAAAACACAGGGCATGAGCGCGGGGTGGGGGGAACGGGAGGGAGACACAGGGCATGAGTGGGGGTGCGGGGGAACAGGGCACACACGGGGCATGAGCAGTGGGTGGGGGGAACAGGGCACACGGGGCATGAGCAGTGGGTGGGAGGAACAGGGCACACGGGGCATGAGCAGGGCGTGGGGGAACAGGGGAGACACGGAGCATGAGCAGGGGGTGGGGGGAAAGGAGGGAGACATGGGGCATCAGCGGGGATTGGGGAGGAAGGAAGGAGACACGAGGCATGAGCGGGGGGTGGGAGGAACAGGGGAGACACGGGGCATGACGGGGGCTGGGGGGAACACGAGGGAGACACGGGGCATGAGCAGGGGTGGGCGGAACAGGGCAGACATGGGGCATGAGCTGGGGGTGGGGGTACAGGAGAGAGACACAGGGGATGAGCGGCGGGTGGGGGGAACAAGAGAGAGACACGGGCGATGAGCGGGGGGTGGGGGGAACAGTAGGGAGACACACGCATGAGCGGCAGGTGATCGGAACAGGGGAGACAAGGGGCAGGGGGTGGGGGGGAATGGGAGGGAGACACGGGGCATGTCTGGGGGTGGGGGGGGCAGGGCACACACGGGGGCATGAGCGGGGGTTTGGGGGGACAGGGCACCACACAGGGCATGAGCGGGGGGTGGGGGGGAACAGGGCACACACATGGCATGAGCAGGGGTGGGGGTAACAGGGCACACACGCGGCATGAGCAGGGGTGGGGGAACAAGGCACACCCGGGAATGAGCGGGGGTGGGGGTAACAAAGGGAGACACTGGGCATGAGCGGGGTGGGGGTGGAACAGGGGAGACACAGAGCATGAGCCGGAGGTGGGGGAACAGGGAAAACACGGGGCATGAGCGGGGTGGGGGGAACGGGAGGGAGACACGGGGCATGAGCCGGGGTTGCGGGGGAACAGGGCACACACAGGGTGTGAGCGGTGGGTGGGGGGAACAGGGCACACACAGAGGGAGACACGGGGCATGAGCGAGGGTTGGGGGAGGAGCGGGGGAAGGGGAACAGAGGAGACACTGGCATGGGAGGGATGTGGGGGGAACAAGGCAGACATGGGGCATGAGCTGGAGTGGGGGGTACAGGAGAGAGACACAGGGGATGAGCGGGCAGGTGGGGGAACAAGAGAGGACACGGACCTTGCGCGGGTGGTGGGGGAACAGTAGGGAGAAACAGGGCATGAGCGGGGGGTGGGTGAACGGTGGAGACATGGGGCATGAGCAGGGGGGTGGGGGGAACAGGGAGGAACACGGGCCATGAACAGGGGGTGGGGGAACGGAGGTAGACATGGGGCATGAGCGGGGTGGGGGGAAAAAGAAGGAAACACGGGGCATGAGCGGGGGATGGGGGCAACAGGGGAGACATGGGGGTGGGGGAAAAGGAGGGAGACACGGGGCATGAGCTGGGGGTGGGGTGGAACAGGAGGACATGGGGCATGAGCGGGGGGTGGGGAACAGGGGAAAACACAGGGCACAACACGGGGCATGAGCGGGGGGTGGAGGGGAACGGGAGGAGACACGGGGCATG